>NC_049169.1:198841918-199166502 GCF_009769625.2 Cygnus olor
CAGATGATGTAAATTCTGCTAAAAAGTCTTAAACAAATGGCTCAGCAGTATAGTTCTTTCGAAAACAGATGCCTGAGAAGTTGTTCGAAACAAAGCATGGACAGCTGGAAACTTTGTTTCCAACTAGGAGCACCTTTTAGGAAATGTCAATGAATTCTAAAATTTAAGACTTTTCATAATATAAGTGGTCAGTGGTAGTTGTGATTGCAACTCCTTACTAAAAACAAAACAAAACAAAACAAAACAAAAAACATTCCCAGGAGTCATCAGAATGTTTATGTAAAGCATGGAAACATAAAACAAACCTTGAATTTGATAAAGCAAAATTAGTCCAAATGCTAACACTTTAAGCATGCAACCAGCTGCTAAGAGTGTAAACCATGATCAAATGATTTGCAGATTTTTATCCTGCTTACTGTTATTGACCTGGACATACAACTCAGATATAATGATTTGACTACTGGTAATCCGTCAGTGCCTTCAAAAAGTTAAGCTGGTTTACTTTGTCACACGTCTCCTTCCATCACAATTAAAACTTACGGCTGTGCACATATTCATAGCAAACTTGTCATCCACAACCGCTCAAGAGCTCTATCGAAAGAGTGCATCAAGCCTTTTCTTCAACCCAAATCATTTTATATTCAAAGACTATGAACAGCTGAAGACAGAGGCAACTTCTGGAAAGTGGCAGGGAAGAAAGCTTGTGTCCCAACAGGACCCAGATGAAGTGATGCTTGCAGTCCAGATGATCAGGGAGGAGATCTTCTGTCAGCTCAACAATCTGTCACCAGACAGACCATAATGATTTCCAACCACAGGGTCTACATCAGGCAGGCAAACTGAGTCAGGCTCTTTACAAAAGGGGGGATCACTAGGGATTTCTTAAAAGCAGGTCAAAGTGCTTTACTTTTACTCAAGCCTCTTAAATGGCTTGTTCTCCCTCAAGTAAGGTAAAACAGACACTGAGCACAAGATGCTTGTTCACCTGGGGTTGGCAATCTCACACTGGCTTTTTAGGGATTCTGAAACTACCTTATTTTTTTTTTGGGGGGGAAAACAACAACAAACAAACAAACAAAAACACTAAACAGATTTAAATGTACATTGACATTTCATCAGATTATCTGTGCTACAAAACATACATCGTTACAGAAGGATGACCAGGAAAATTCATCTTTAGGAATGCAAAGTTATCTTATTTACAACAGCAGCTTCCCAGATCAAACATTAGTACTGGAGAGGAAAAAGTCATATTAAAGAGAGAATTAAGTTTTTTTTTTTCATATTTATATAATTCAATTACACAACTATACAAAAACATAAAATAAAAATAAAACAACCTTGAAGAATTAACACATCTGAACAATATTAAGTTACTGGAATAACATGAACAAATCTATCAGTACCATTCTTCAACAGGGTCTGTACCTTCTAGCAATGCGCACTTCAACACAAGCACAGAAACATCCCTGATTATAAAATCAGAGATGGATGCCCAGGAATACAAGAAAATGTAAGAATGCTTGTGAGTATTCATTTATGTCATGAATCAAACCAGCAGATTTAATACTTACACAAGATCAGTTACATGACTGTTGAAATTCAGCTGCCTATAAATGCTCCATGCTTGAAAATATTCATTATTTGTCCTACTGATGTCTCTATTTAGCAATGACAGTTTCGTGAGCTGGCTAGGAGTTTTTTACCTATATATGCTGCACTTCAGAATGGCTAGACTCCTACCCCTTACTACAGAAAAAATAAATAGGCCTTATTTCCTGGGCCTGGTGGAAATACAAGAGATCCAGTATCTGGCAGCAAGCAAGTCAGCAGTGAGTCTTCTGTCTTTCAGCCAGTTTTCAGAGAGACTGGCAAAGCTGGATCCTCTTCATTTTAAGCTTTATCAGGAGTTTCTTGACTTGAAAATAGCCATTTCTCTTTGGAAATGGCTACTGTCATTCTCAGGGTCTATTCACATCACTTTTAGAGCCTCCCCATTCCAGTAACTTTGCTTTTTGAAAAGTCACAGATACAAAATTGTATCAAACCAGTGGATGTGCAACCACACCCCTTTGACACAGCTTAGGTCAGGTACTGTCTCTATCATTCTAAAAAGTCCTCATGGACCAATAAACTAAGGAAAGCAAGATTAAAAAAAAAATAGAAAGGATAAGAAACTGTCAGCCACAAATTTAGTTAGGTATATCCAAAGAGGCACAGATACTGTTGGTTTGCAGTTGGCGGCTTACTGATATCAACTTTCTAAGCATCATGCAGAATAAAAACCCTTCCATGTGCTGAGGCTGGATATACAGCCCTGGTAACATCAATGGAAAGTCGTCACTGCCTTTGAAAATTCACCTTACTATGCTATTCGTTTTATTACACATTTCATTGCTCAGACACCCACGTCCAGGCTGAACAGTATGTTCAGAACAACCCATTAATCACCAGATTAAATAAAAGAATATGGAAGACAAGACCAGAAGGACTTTAAGAAGTTTTGTCCATCTCACAGCCTCAAAGCTCGCTCACCAGTACCTAAATCATTCCCAACAGATATTCTTTTTCCTACTCTTACCCAGCTACTGAAGATGTTTCATGACTTTTCATGTTTCCTTACTTCTGCGCTTTGCTATCCTTACCGTTAAAAAGTTTCCTACAAAGTTTGGCCTAAATCTTTCTTATTACCATGAAACTTACTGAAAAAAATGAGCCTGGCTTTTTCTTTTGATCACAAGTCCAGGGAAAAGGTGTCATGTAAAAAAACTGATGTAAGAAAATCCTTTGGAAGCCTCCAGCCTGAATATCAAGTAAAGGAGAAGAGCAGGAGCTATATGAGCTGTTCAGGCAGCGTACGCCTGCAGAAGGGGCAGCAGCATCACCATCTGCTGGAAGGAGCGAATTTAGCTGATGTACCAGTTGCCACCAAAGGAGGAGTGAGAAATGTCTTTGGCAGATACGCAGCATAATGAGAGGAACACAGAGAAGTCATACACTGCCCAGTTCACAAGAAGCAAAAAACTTAACGGCTTTCACAGACCACATAATAAATCTACATGGATAGTCTTAACTCAGGGCAATTTCAGATGGTTTGTATTTTCTGTATTAACTATCATTTAGATAATAAGCCCAACCTTTTTAAAATTCACCTCCCTCCTGTAAGAGGCCTCCTGCTATTGTGGAGGAGTCTCCTCTTCCCAAGCAGACCTGGTGCAGGCCCCCCGTCAGTGTGATGGAGGGTCAGCTCAGAGGGATCAGGACAGCAGGCACGCATGCACTTCACGATCTGCCCATCAGTTTGGGGTGAACAAGAGCAATGGGAGTGTGAAAGGCTGATAATCGCCTCGGGAACAGATTGGAATCCTGCTGAGGACGAATTTAGCACTTCTCTGCAGGCACCGCCTGGTCAGATGGTGCTCCTTCTCGCCACAGCTCTGTGTGTGCAGCGCGACAGCTAACTTTCACAGTATTTCCCTGATATCTGTTCTCCTCCTCACAACTGCTGTAGTAGCTCCAGGGGTCCTGCGAGGCGGGGAACGGGAGGCCTCCCGCACAGTCAGAATTGGGACACCCTATGGGGGAGCCGGGGAGGTGCCTCCGGGGCAGCTGCAGGAGCATGAGGGAGGGCGGTGCTCTCCAGAAGGGCTCATGCCATCGCTGATGACTTCAAAGGCAACCAAGAGAGAGAGAGCAGTGCCTCAGAGCACTTGGCCGCTAAGTTTGGCAGCCACAGCTTGGCTCTTGGTACTGAGGCCTTCTGAGGGCTCACGCTGAAAGCGCGGCGGAGGCAAGTCTCAAGTTTCTGCATGCTGATTTCACAGCCCGTGGTATCGCTGGTGGTGGTGAGAGCCCAGTCTCCACGAGGGGCTGAAGCGGGTTAGCACATCAATTAACCTCACCTTTCGTCTCTGATGAACGGTGTTGTGAGGTGTTGTAAGAGGAGAGTGCACAGATGGAGAACAGCAACAGCCATCGGGGATCCAGCAGCCACTTTTTGTTGGCTCTAGCAGTAAAAAAGGCTGGGAACTGAGGCTGAGAGAAAGATGCGATCACCAAAAAAAGTCATTCTTGCTGCACTGCTCTCCCCTCATGTCCCTTCAGTACCAACAAACCTTTCCAAAGCTGTGGCCACCCAAGCCCCTGCACAAAACCCCAGTAAAAGCCAGTCAGGAAGGCATATTTAATTTATCCCAGTGTACAAACGAAGTGGTGACAAGGCCCTCTGGCGCCTGTTGAGACATGGAGGATCGCTCCTGGTTAGCTTGCTAACGAGCAGCATGGAGAAGTTGTCACCACCAAAGATTTTAGAGCAAAGCAACTACTGTGTGATAGCTCTCTCTGGGGCAAAATAAAGCAACGCATCTGTCTTTGTGTCACGGGAGATGGCCCCTGGGTCTCCTTCGCACTTTGCCCACACAGTGGCTCTTCCCCCACGTCCCTGGCCCAGTTCCACCATCGCAGTCCCACGGAGCTCCCAGCTCAGCAAGGCACCTACACATGCTCTTCTGATAACACCCTTCCTATCACAGCCCTAATCCCAGGAAAGTGTGTGTCAGTGAGTTAATTCCAGTCCCTCACACCTAACTGTAACACTCCATTTACCAAGTTTTTGTGGTATTCAATAGCGGCAGCTATCTGCGGCCCACACTCTGCAGTATGCTGAAAGCACTACACCACCAGAGCCTTCACAAGCACCTAACATTGGAGCTATTTTTAAGACATTTGTGTTTTTCTTTTGCTGTAAGAAAAGACCAAAACCTTAACACTTAATGCCTCCTCGGAGCACACAAGGCTGAACAGTGAAAATGATTATCACCATGTGCCTGAAATTGCTACATTTTATTAAAGCTGGCATGTCACATCCAAAGATTCTGCAGCAAACAGGCTGCCTCGTGGATGTTATTACTGTGGAATCGCAAGTGCGAGCGTGGCACCACTCTGCAAGCTGCTAGGAAGGCTGATCAGATTTCAAATCTAATAAAAGATGGGATACTGAACCCCCTCCTAGCCTGTACTGCTAATTGCAAAAAGCACCAATCTGCTGATTTCAAATGCTTCAGAAGCAAATGCCCTAGCTCACAGTCCCCAGAACTTTATAAACAACATGAAATAAATCCCTACTTATAGTAAACAATGTCATCATCACCCTGTCATGCTTGATTACTGTCCAAAAAATAATGGTTAAGCATGGCAAAACGTATCCCTGGTGCCATCTACTTTTTAGGTGATACACCTACGTCTGTATTTTCAGCCTCTGGTGGTGTTACCCTTCTGCAGCCTGTATGGTCATGGTCTTCTGGATCAAACTGGACTCAACAGGTGCTCTGAGAGTGGAGATGAGATTTTATCAGTGCATCACTAACACCATGATGGTTTACAATGGTGCCCCCTTCCTCTGGCAGCATTTTGCTGCCAGCTAGGCCCAGGAATATCAGAAGTATGTTCCCTCAGGTTTTATGCCTTGTGGTAGGTCAATGTTGGTGTCTAAGATGACGGAAATACAGAAAAATTGCCTTGTTACAGTATCTCAAACTCCCTCTGCTTTGTGCTCTTCCAGCTTTTGACTCGATTGCCCATCATGCAGATTTTCCATTGTCTAGTAAGTCATGAATGCATAGCACATGCTTCTGTCTCTTCTTTTTGTCCTGTCATTTCTTATCCTTACATCACTTGAAAGAACTTCATCATCTTCATGATGCTTATCTTACTGCCAAGGTCAGAGCTGGTCAATGAATTTATATATATATATATAAATATATATAAATATATTAGGGATATGCTCAGCCACAGAGACAAAGACACAAATCAGATTATCATGGAAGAAGGTAGGCTATAAGAAATCATTGTGTGGTGGAAATATATTTGATTTATACCAGGAATGATGTCCTTCCTGTCAAACATTTTTTCAGAAAGCAGAAATAACTGATTTGAGTGATGAAGAGCATAAGGCTCCCTTCCAAAAGTTGCCACTATATTTCTTTAATATAGAGGTTTGGGTGTATTTAGAAACGTCTTCCAGAGTAACACTTTGTATTTAAGCAGGGATCTCCAGAGAGTGTTAATTCTGAAAGCAAATATGATATTACAAGGAAAGCTGCTTGTAATTCACAACAGCAACTGAACTAAAATCATCTTCTTCGAGTATTTACAGTTGCAGAATAATAGCAGTGCAGGAACATGCCTAGAAATAAGTCAGCATTCAGGCCTGTACCTTCTGTTGTTCTGCACCCTGGATAGTCACTTAAAACAATGAAAAATGGGTATTTATCATTGCAACTCCAAGTGAAGAGCATGCTGTGTTCATTTTGTGAAGGCATGACTGCAAACGGCTCCATTCTGTGGCAAGCCAGGCTTAAAGTGCTTATTCATTTAGGACACAGAAAGCTGATGCCAGTATTCTCAGTGTGTTCTTTTGTGGTAAAAAGCCAAGCAGACACCTTTTGTCTGAAAGTAACATACTTGCTATTATTTCCAATAATGAACATTCAGAACTGTTTTTCTTATTTTGTTCAACTCAGTTATCTAGGTATGACATTAAGTAATGCGAAGCAACAACACTTGTGACAGAAGCACGATTTATAAACAGATTAAAAAATAATCTAAGTGATGCAGAAATCTAAGTTTGTGGCTCAGTGAATATGCCATTTAAGATAAGACTTGCAGAGGTATTTATGTGTCTGAATATTCAGACAGACATTAGGATATTCAAATGCACTAAACCAAAAATGGCAATCAAGTGTCTAAGACTGTGTTCTGAGGCACCTAATTAACACCCATGAAAGTACGCATTTTGTTTTTTCCTGGCATTTTTACTCACTATCTCTTCAGTTATGTGTTGTACTGGGCTGCAAAACAGGGACCTCTCCTGGGGAGCTACCAGCAGTTTTCAAATGAATACTCTGCCCTGTTCACAAAGGCTCCTGGTGGTCACCCTAACAGTGACAATACCTTCCAATAATTATGACATGATGATAAATAGGGTACCATATAGTCATGTTCTGATTTAAATGATTTTCAGTATGAATCTCTTCTGATATTACTGCCCCTGGGAACAACTCTGTGTTCTTACCCTAATCACACCAAGGAGCCACATAAGTGACTCCAGTGTTCTCACACATCTGGGAAAGATATTTCAAGAGCAGGAAAAAAAAAAAAGGACTAAATGATTTATCACTTGGAGAGAAGAGATTTAAAAAACAAAACAAAACAAAAAACAACATGCAGGTGTTTATACATTTAAGTAATATCAAATGTCTGCTACAGAGGAAGTGTCTTTACATGTGGTAAGACTGACCCAGACTTTCAGGTGCAGGTCCCTAGAAAATGGAAAGATTCTGGCAGTGCTGGATAGCTGAGGTTCCAGCTATTGCAATGGCCATTTATGGGCTTATCAGTGCTGCTGAGAACTGAGTTTTGTAGTCTGGTGTCCACAGATATAAGGGTCTACCAGTGGAACTACAGGTTTCCCCATCATCTTTCTTGAAAATTAATAGAACTCCAATCCCAAAGCTCTGCCCAAGCAGTTTTTACTATGAAGAGGGAGAAATGTCAAAGATTGTGATATCCACTTAGGACTTTGGCTTGTGAAGGAATTTCAACAGAAACAATGACAATACTACCTACAATGGCATTGATTCTGGGGAAAGTGACAAGTGACCAAGACCTGCTGTTGCTCAAGAGTGCCAGACAAGAGCTCCTTGCATTGACAAGGGGCAATCAGTGGGCTCAACACCCAAATGAAGCTTGCAGAGCTGGGATTTGAATACAGTGCTCAGCATAAACCCACGGATTGGCATCCTTGCATAAGAGACTGCTTGCATTTTTCATCACTCTCTTGCATTCAGACATCAGAGCAAGCGACTAAGTTTGACACAGTAAATCATCTGAATACGAGCTATGTAATTGCTTCTGATTTTACATGGAAAATACTTGGATAATGTTGAGAAGGGTATCAGAGACATTTGAATAATGTTGTATTAAAACAAGTCAAGCTCATGAGCAACAGAAAACACAACACTAGGAAAAAGCAAGATGTGTAATAGTGTCAGGAGGTACCTCTTCACCAGAGAGTTCACCGTGTCCCATTTGATTCAGAAGCCATTACCCTGCATCTGTATGTTAACGAAGCAGCTGTTCCACTGGTAATTGCTCTTCCAACAAATTGCTTTTTTCCAATTAAGATTTTATTATAGGATTTATCATCTCAAACAGAAATAGATGTATTTCAATTTTAGAAAGACAACAGAATGGTGCAATTATCCCCCAGTCTTCCAGCAGGGCATAAATCAGAATCCATAATGTCAAGGTTTTACAAGTTCTTTAGAAGTTGGGCAGACATCTAGGTATACGCTTCTTCTGTCAAAGTCTGCCTCCACAAGGATACTCAGATTAGCCTGTTTAAATTGGGTTGCCTCAAGCCAGGCATTTAAGTCTTTATCTAGGCATTTAGGTAAATGGCTTGATTTTTCAGAAATACTGAATGGTTACAAACCCCATCCCCATTGCAGTCTGGTAGTCTCACACATCTGATTCCACAAGGTGAATTAAAGTAATAATTACAATTTTCTTAGAAAGTCCTCTACCATAAGGCTGTCCCTCAAAATGGTAACCAGACTTTTACATGATCTGAAACTGTGTAAATGGAAGTCAGCAACACCTAAGGAATATGGGATCTGAAAAACCTCTTAGTAAGTGTACTTCTCAAAGTTCCTGCAATGGTCCAGCATAGCTCAAGTACATTTCTCTGCTTCCTGTTTCTCAGCATAGTAACTTTCAGAAAGTAACTGAACACTGAGTTAACTGCAAAACCTGTGTAATTGCGGTGTCCTAAGACGGAAGATGGAGGCGTTGACAAGCCTCCAGCGTTGCACCAAGATCCCAGTTCATGCAGGTCCTCAGGTTTGTACGTGGAACAGTGCAACAGTGGAACAGCTACTGTACTGGGCAAGAATGAGCTTAACTTTGCAGCACTGGAGGAAGCTGTGATACTTGGGACTGGGGGTGTTGAAGTTAAAACTCAGTAAGGGGGAGCATAAAGCATTATTTGGAAAAATAAATAAATTAAGAACTCTGCAGCTGCATAGACTCAGATACATATAAATTTCTGGAGGATAACATTTCTAAGACAGTGTATTTGTTTCAGGAAGACAAGAGGGAAAAAATTCTGACATCTATTTTTTATATTTCTTTGAAGAAACTGTGCTTTATAAACATCTCCCCAGCTCACAGAGATGTCATAGAAAATTCATGCAATACAGAGGTGTGATCCCAAGTTTCATGAACTTAAGTACTGGACTATATACATCTTACAAAATACTGCTACCAAGACCCTAAAGCTGTGCGCACTCACTGGACTGGATGAATAATGTTATTTTCTCTTCAGAGGAAAGCCAAATGGTTACCACAAAAATAAAGTATTTATCATCCTTGCAGAAAGATCTGAACACCAATTTCCTGTTCAGAAATAGGGTGCACAGGCAAACCAAATGAGTTTCAAGGGCGCAGCTGCTTCATCCTACTGCTCACAGTAAATGTCTCTGTAAGAATCCAAATATCAACCAGCAATAGTACACGAACTAAAGGGCTACAGCTGCAACAAGGATGGCCAGTCAGAGACAGCTGCCCCTCTATTGCCAGTGCTTAGGAAGGATTAAGGGTAAATTTATTTTCAAATTACTTATTTTTGTTGGGTGTTCTGTTTATGAACATAGAAGATGTTTCATTTTTTAAAATTTCAAAACCGTGAATTTTCTAAAAAGATTTCAGGGGCTTTTTAGACAGCTGGAAACAACTCTGACAGCGAATTTATAACTGGAGAAATGTAACTACTTTAAATACAAACATGGTAATAACCATCCATCTATCAAGCACCAGATTAGAGTAATGGATTACAGAGAAGAGCCACTTTAGTTAATCAGGTTGGACTTTGTAATATTTTTGTGTTCCATAAATAATTTCGAACAGGAGTTTTACTGTTAGAGACCACTTTGAGCAAATGGTGAAAATAAGTCTGTCCTCTGCTTTGTCAGAAAATATCAAAGGAAAAGACACACTGATGGATACATCTGCCCTTTGAAGCAAACTATTAGAAAATCAATCTTGTAAAAGATGACCTGCACCAGTACCAAGGAAGACCTAGCAGCTACAAATCATACACTGACTGTCTGAAGTAACAAGGCTAAAAGGGGCAAGTCACAGAGATGCAAATCTGGTTATTTTCTTCAACTTAAAAGGAAAAAAGCAATCAATCAGTCAATCAAACAAACAAAAAAAAACAGAAAAGCACTAAAACTTTCAAGGTCTTAGACAGAACCAATGACTTGAGAATACAACATTCACTAAGGCACTTTGCTGAACATTATACTAGGGGTATGATTAAAGGGTATGATTAAGTGGTCATGTAAGAAAAGCATGGGTGTTTTTATGTACTGGTTTTTACCAAAATTGTCTATAATACATCATATTAAGCTGAAGTATGGCAAGGCCAACAAAATTTATAGAGACTAAGGAAAGCAAGTTTCCCTAATTATGTAAAATCTTGGATTCCCTAGGAACATTATTCTGGGCTACCCTTAGGAAATGTATCAATAATATAATAACAGCAATAAGTTAAAATGATGAATCCATTTATGGCAGAAGAATCTGAAAAGCTTAGAAACACTCTGCAGTCCAGATGCCTTCAAGCTCCACATGCCCTTCAGGAAGATGTGAGCCCTTCAGGAATGTGTGTTGTGATGATCAGAAAGTCAATGTCGTTCAGTGAGATGCGTGCTGCCAAAGAGGCATTCCCCTGATGGATAGGTACTGCAGGGTTGAAGGCAGTAGGCAATTAGTAAACAGCACATCACGCAAGACAAAATTCTCTCTGAAGTGATCTGGCAAATTTCTGCTGTTACAGAAAGTGGTAATGGAATGTAATGGACACATATATCAGATGAGGTCTCAGTCATTAAGATCTCACCCAATAGAAGAAAACACAATAAAATGGGTAGTCTTTAATCCACATAACAGGAAAGGATAAACACTGAGGTGATTCTGCCACGATTTACATCCGTGGTTCCAGGAAATCAAGGTATTTTTGGCTTGATGCATAAGGTTAATAATCAATCTCGTCTGGCTACTCACGTATCTTTCATCCTGAAATATTCTGTAGCACTTAAAAATAATATACAAATCGAAATTTCTATTCATAGGAACATTTACTCCTACTCTTCACACTTAAAGAGCTCATAGCACATGCTAAGAAGTAATGGACAGGGGTAACTTGATGTTTTATGGCCAATGAAGATCATTTTATGCTACCCTTAACATTAAATAACCATACAGTCATCCAAGCTCCTCCACCAAGAAGTAAACAACTCAGTCTGGCTCTTGGGCTTCTGTAGCTTTCTTTCTCTTGCTTGGAGTGCAGGCCATAATCAAAATGGAGATACACTGAAATTAGGCACAGGATGAAAAGACAATCTTTGATACAGAGCAGGGTGAACACATCCCTGTCAACTGTTACTAAATACTTCAGTATTAGCCACTGCCTCGGGAACATGATGGCTACTCTGATAGATCTATAATGAATGCAACTGAGGTTGCACAGAAGTCCATGCTGTAAGGTTGCATCTTCCAAAAATTAAAATGGATTAAATAAAAAATCTCTTCCATGTAATTGGTTCCTATTTCATGAACTGTAGCTTTTGTGAACTCTGGAGCTAGCCACAAGAACTGCTAAATATCTATAATATCTGTGGCCAAAACCAATAAGGATGTATCAGTTTCACAACAAACAATGAGCCTCGCCTTCCAATGTACATGCATTTTTAATTCATGTAACCCATATTTTGCCCTCCATTAATCTCTTCTCAGTTTCTTTGCTTAGCTGAGTATTATCTCCCCTCTATCACTGTTAAGACAATAACAATATTATTTGAGAGTGGTTCATTGAGAATAATGTAGTATTATACTCCCAAGAACGCCCAGTAGTGGATGCTTCCTATGGAGGTGCACTGTAACTATCATCTGTAGAAGATTAGACTCCATGGAGGAAAACAGACTTTTCAATTCTATCATAAGCATACAATTCTTTTCCCTTTCTCCCCAAAGCATAAAATCTGATATCACTTACCATTTTTATCCTCCCAACTGTAACTGTGACTGTAATATATATATTATATATATAAAATATATAATATATATATGTAATATATAAAATATATATATATGTAATATATAATATATATATTTCCCCCTGAAATAGTTCTACTTCACATCACCAGAATTTCTGAACACAGCTCTGGGAAGCTCTAGTACTATCACCCTGCCTAAATGAAGATAAAACCCTCAGGAACCCAGAAGTAAACCATATCTTTTAAACTGTACTCTGTCAAGCCTATCAGCTTCCCAACATGAGAAGAAAAAGGGCTGCTTGTTATTTAATAGTTGGAAAAGCAAGTGACTGAGGTTCATGGATCTGACCAAGAGTCACTGCTGCTTAAAAACAAAACTGTGGGATTCTAAGTGATTACATTTTTTTTTCATAAGCTCAAATTCAAAAAACTAAGTTTAACTTCCAGACTGATAAATTTGACTAAAAGCAGAAAATACCTAGAAAACTACACCTTGAAGACATAGGTTGACATCTCCAGCAAAGAGGAGACACAAGCAGCCATCTGTCCCCCAAATTATACTGCATCAATGAAACAGAAAATAAATGTGGGCCTCATAATGCAACTTTGCATCTAGAGCAACTTCCTGGGAAGTCAGCAGAATTTTTGTTACTGAATTTATTACAGAAAGCTCAACCTGAAGAACAATCTTGATGAAGCTATTAATAGCTACAAGAGTAAGTTAGGTGAAATAAGCACTTTTATACAAGAAATGTACCCATACTCACACTAAACAGAAACTATTGGTTCAGTGTATCACCAGGAATGCTAGTTAGCACTTCTGAACAGATCACCTCCAAGTGTCTTTACAAGAAAATGAAAGGAGGTTCCTGGACCTGGGAAGACACATTCCTCCTGCAGGTCCCAAGGTATTGTGGAGATGTGCCACTGTCTATCTTACCTGTGCTTATACTCTATCCAGCTTGACAAAGACTGGTTTGGGTACATTGTTTAAATTTAATCAGCAGAATCATCCTCAGCAGCAGTAAGTAGCAGATCTAAAGACACGAGTAATGATCTTTTCTAAATCTAGCAGAAAGAAAAAAAAGAAAAGAAAAAAAAGAAGCCATAAACAGCAAAAGATCACATACTCTTCCAGTTTCTAATGCTACTGTAAGATAATTAAACTTCCAAATTTAAATATATTATGAAGAATTTGCCAGATGTGGCTGGACTATTTGATGGTGTGTTCATTATGAATTACTTTGAGTGAAGTAGCTGGCTGATCTCTCTCTTCCTAACTTTGTGGTGAAGGTAGTAACTGAGACCTTTCTCCCCTCTGCTGGCTCACCAGGAGAGAAGGGCAGAGGAGGTGAACACCTCTGTGTGCTGCTTCCTTTTGAGGAAGCAAAGCAAGTCCTGGCCATCCCTGCACTTACTCCTGAACCCGATGGCTGCTCTTCAGAGTCTAAATCAAATGCCACAGCTAATCCATCATCTCACTGCAACAGGACTTTCCCTAAGAAGCACACATGGCAGCCTCAGATACAATAGTTGCCTGATTACGCTTCTGAGAAAACCCCATTTCTTTTTCTCCTTTTAAGCAAAAGTGCCCTGTAGTACAAAAACCTGAGAAATCCCACTTGGTGGTGTGTAGGCAGACTACAGTAAAAGCTCTCCTCTTTTGCCAAGGTGCTCTTCCTCCACCTCAGACAGATCTGTGATTCGCTGGACAGTGAACCATTGACTGAAGCACCCAAATGGTATCAGGAAGCCTGTTTTGGAGTAGGTGCGTAGGAGTTCTACACTCCCATTAGCTTCTGCGAGATTGATTTCCTTTACTTACGCTGCCTTGCATGACAAATTGTTCTTGATGCAGAGGCTGATGGAAACATGAATGGCCCCACTGAGGATTCTCTTTATTAAGGATGTATGAGAGGATGCACAACTTGTTTAGCCAAAGGAGAATGACTCAATCCCTTCTGACATTAATGTAAAAATCCTTTAAAGTGTAGGTCAGTCCCTTGGTTATTTTAGGGACCCTGACAGCATAATATTGGTTCTTTATAATTTAAGTCTTTTTTGTTTGTTTGTTTTCTTTCAGAAATGTTCTTTACTTTAGGAAACTCCACTTACTACTGACTAGGGCTGGATACTACTAAAAGACTGAACTACAGCCATCCTATGAAACTACCCCACAGCCTTACAATATGTGATGAGATATATCAATAACCTTCTGAATGTCCTTAATCTCAGGAGTGCCATTATTGCTCTTTGATAGGTTTGAAACAGAAGTATAAAGAAGACAGGACAGCACATTTTACATTCCCCTTTGCATTACACATCACCAAATTTACTTATCAGAAGAATTATGAATGTTCCAAAAAAGAAAAAATAACCTTGGATGTCTGACTGAAGAAAATCTGTGCATTTTCCACCTCTTTAAAGTCAGCCAAGGAGCTTCTCGTATTCATTCTTTCAGGCTTTAGGCAACTGATATTCAGGAAACCAAAGATTTCATTATGATCTCTTGTATTTTCAGTAATGGTTTGATGGAGATTAACCTCTGGGTTACAATGAAAGCTCTCATGTCTTCTGTTTGCAATGACTAAAAGAATTATCCAGCTGCATAAGATTATTCCCTTTAATGAAACTGAAAAGGTAACACAAAACTTTTATCGTGCAAAGCCAGACAATACCATATATTGTCGTGCTGAATTGTGAGACAGACAGAAGGACAGAAAGACAACCATAAGCAAGGTGGGGGCAATCAAACAAATTACTGCAGTTTAAAGACCTATTACTGACCAACAGTAATGTACTGAGTGCATGCTCCATCCCTGCTGCAAGTGCAAAGGAAAGCATGCAAACTTCAGCTACCCTCATGGTGATTTTTGTACTGTAATGAGTCAAGAGCATTTGATGTTGATCACCATGCTCTGCTGATGAGAGTAATTCATTAACCACAGCAGCTGTAGTATTTACATCTGTCGATACCCTCCTCCTACACAGTGCTGGGAAGAGTTGTCAAGGAAAGCATCACTACAGCGAGGAAGGACAAATGAAACAAAAGACGTTTCAGACCAAAAAAAAAAATCAATACGCGGGGTGAATAGAGAGGCCAAAGGAAATGGTAATTAGATAACGTGCTATAAATGTACTTGTATAAGCAGAGGGAGAAAAAAACAACATGCTCAAACAACTAGTGTAGGGAAGAGGATGCAGAAATGTAATTGTGGTTAACTAGAGGCAGTTCTGTCATTGTGGGAGAGGAAATAATGTCTCTGGACTTGAACTGCCAGTCTCCAAACTGGTCAAAACTATCTAAATAGAAGTGACTTATATCACCCCTTTTAAACATGATTTAAATCAGCAAGAGGGAACAATTCATTTAAATAATCAATTCTAATCTTGTTTTGCAGCAGCACTTTTTATGTATTTCCCTGAAGTGAGTTTCAGTCCAGTGACTGGTAACCATTAAAATACACTAACTTGTGACTAAACTGTAACTACACTAAATAGGGTACATTTTTCTAACCAGGACTGTATCTTAAATCTGCACATACTTTAGAGCAGTTCTATGCCTTATTATGCTAGATTTGAGAATTTTATATTTGCTAGATTATTTTTATTACTTCACTTTATGTTTTACTCCTGTATCAAGTCGCACTGGGAGGCAAACTAGAATTCAATTACCAAGTCCATAAACAATATTTGAAAGTTATGTGTTACTTACTAAGAAATGATAGATTAATTGTAGGAAATATACAATAAAAACGAATTGATTTATTAGATCAATGAAATGTTCATCAGCAAGTTGAGCTACCGGTTTCTAGTCACGGTCTGTCTCAAGATTTCAGTTTATGTGAAGCTCAGTCTGTGCCTCTCTGATCTAGTCTGACACTGTTAGACAAAGCCATTTTCTTCTTTTTTATACCTCAAACCTGTTTCTTCAGAACAGGACACCAAAGTGAACTACCAGGAAAAAACAAAGCAAAACAAAAAACACAACCAAACACAACCCTAAAAAGAAAACTAAAATAAAGGCTCAGACTAAAAAGAAATGGTTCCATTCACTGCCTTGGTGACATTCAGCCATTCAGGGACAGGACCTGCTCTGAACATGGAGGAATTTTTAGCTTTGTCAGAGGGCAGTGCTCAGGAACATGAGCCCATCTGCCACATGTGATGCTCTGGGAATGGAGGCACAGTTTTGTGGTTATCCTATAGCCTGAGCAAGAGGCACACAAGAAGTTTTGAACATTTTGGTAGATTTGGGATGGGTTTGCTACCAAATATATGCAAAAATTATGACACTGACATTGTATCAGTCAGCTTATAAACATTACTGGATTGCTCTAGGAGAGAGAAGAAAATGCTAATGAGATCAGTGCATAAACAGATTCATTATGCACGAAATCCCTGCTCTTCTGTGATTGTGCTGCTATGTGAGGCATCAACAAGTATATCGGTTTTTAGGCATTTGTAACATACGGGTGTTAGGGAACTTCACAGAAATTTACTACTCGTCTTACAGGAAGCTGGCTGAATCCATACAGTACCGAATATCAATATATCAGTTTCACAGATTGTGAATAGATTGGGATCATGCTGGTCATCAGAGTGACATGGCGTATAAAGCGCATTATAGGATTTGCACAGATGTATCTGGCTTGCACTCAGTGTATCCCAGCTCAGAGCCAGGGGAGGCCAGAAGAAGCATGCCATCTGAGTGGGGTGAGCCCATTTCGGTGTCCTGTGGGCAGGCTGCAGCCAAGGGACCCCCCAGCCTCCTCCCTGGGCAGCAAGGGGCTGTGCTCAGGCAGAGAGCATCCTCCTAACAGTACCAACAGCCCACTGCAGGCATTTCAAATGCAAATGTTGTTAATTGTACTTAATGATACACCATACTTCTGTTTGAATATTTACCAGTTGAGTTCAAGGTACTTTGTATTTTTATGCCCCTGCCCTGAGCACTGAGCAAATGGAAGCAGCGAAACATGTGAAGGGGCACAGAGGCCACCCGGTCTTGCTTAATATGTGCTACCGAACGGATGTGACATAATTACTACTACCAAAAGAATTAAGTACTTCATTGTGGAAAAAAAAAAAAAAGCCAATTCTCGTCCACACATTATCTTTATGCTGGAAATTTTAAGTGTTTTTTCTGTGTGTGTGTAAAGTTTTTACTGGATTATGCAATGGGTGAGGATTCAAAACAGCTCAGAAGCCATTAACAAGAGAAGACACAACTGTGCCTTATCTTAAGCTGCTGCAGAGAAAATGACTGACATGAGGAAAACAACAACATAATAACGGGATGTAAGCAGCTGATGTTTCATGACAGACCGATTCTGCTCCAAATCTGGATCGGTGTTGTACAAAACAACCAAATCAAATAAAGCACGCTTCTCTCACCTCAAAATGAAGATTTCATACAGCTCTCTGTTTATTAACCTATTAATTGTGTGCAGAACCAATGCAGTCAGAAGGCACAAACAACTGCTGGTGTTTTTTTTTTAAAACACAATTGCAGGGTGTAAGGGCTGTTCGGAAAATGCAACGCATTGTGTTCAGCAATGCTACTAATTATAATACTGGAATATCACGATTGTACTCATTCTGAAAGACAGTGGTAATTGCTGCCTCTCTTCTGGAGTGGGACTTGTTGACTTTTTAAATTGTGTCAGATCTAAACTTCTGGGAGGATTGCCGAGCATCAAGTATAAGGGAAACAGCAGCATGGCTGTTCCATTGCTTCTGCTTTTAGGATCTCTGGTCATCACCATACTTCTTTTCAGCTCAAAATGTGGTCAGGTCTGGATAAAATGAAAGGGATCAGTCTTGATAATTTAAAAGTCACTCTCAGGATGGCATTTCTGAGTTTTAATAGAGCTTACATATTTAGTTACATTTATCTTGAGTTATTAACTGTACTTATCAACTGTCCCTTCCATCAGCACATTCTATAGAATACTCTGCATTATTAATGGAACTGAAAATTGCATTTTTAAAGTAAAGTACTGGCAATATTGAGCTTTTCCTTGCACTAATTCAGAATAATATATCCAATTATATGCCTAAAACACAAATGACAGAGCTGTATCAGACAGGAATATTCCTAAGTATGTTATTCCCAATTTTTCTCAAGCACTTTCCCTTTTTTTCCTTAACTTACAAAGAACTGAGTAATGTCTACATATATACATAACACAGAATCTTTTTTATTACTATTTTTCCCCACTTTTGCTATTCAGTCATTAATAATGCAAGAGATGAATTCTATGCTGACCTTTAAGACACACAATCCTAACTGAATCAACTCAGTTACACCAATTTGCAGTCAGTAGAGAATTCAGCTTTAAGGAACCATGCTATATTCAACCCACATTTATTACACTCTCTCCTTTTGCAATAATGAAATAAAATTTCTTTCTTTGTAAGTACAAACACAGCTGAAGAGATTTAAAACCCTTAGATCAGAATATACAAATCACTTTCCCACAGAAAGGAGATTTTGTTCTATTTATTGATTTTTAAAACATTCAGAGGGGAGATGCATTAGTCTCCTCTGCTGTTTCTTGTTTCTTCTTTTGTATTTAGCTTCAGCCACAAACTGGGACAACCCTAAATAAAGTTATGGTAAGAAACATGATTCCAGTAAGAAAGATTACTCTGCAGTTTTTTGCTTTGGTGGGAAACTGTGTATTCGAATAGAAAGAACAAACCCTCTCATGGTACAAAGTCAAAGTGCAAAGAGAGACCATGAGTTCCTTTTTTTTTTTTTTTTTCCAGCAGATAAGATAAGCAGATAAGCAGGTAAGAAAAACTTCCTTTTCTTCATCCCAATTTTCTGCAGTTGAAAAATATAACTTCTATGGAACGGACAGTGTAAAGACAACAGTAACAGTTTTCTATTCTCCTAAAAAGCTCTCAGATCCTGACCATGTCTTTCCCCATCTTGTTCCTGGGGCCCAGACTGATGGGTGAGATAGCCAGCTTGAGGCCACAGGACAAAGCTCCTCTTCAAGGAACAGGTTTTACTATCAACTGATGTAACTGTTGTTGCTCTGGACATAATACCACAGACCTCTGTGGCTTCCTCTGAGAACCACACATCAGACTTCGCAGAATAAGTGAATGAGAAAAAAAAAGAAGAAAGATTTTGGTGAAAAAGAAATTGATGATCCTTTTGGAATCCCTACTCTAGATACTAAAGGACTAAATGTAGCCTGCATTTCCATAGCAGAAACCCTTATGTGGACAAAGAAAAAAAAAGAGGGCGGCAAAGAACAAAGAACACTTCACAACTTCGGGCTTCTAACAGATGTCAGTGAAAGGCCTTTTATAACACCTTCCAAAAACTCAACACGTTTTATCAACTGGAACTGGATCATTTGTAGAACGCCATATTGGTTCTGGGGACATTGATATCCTTTACAAAAGCTACACTGTGCTACTACTCTACTACTACACTGCTAGTATGTACTACACTAACTGCCATTTTGGGTTTACTGCCCTGAATTTCCTGGAGGCATCTTTGTAGCTTTTGTTGAAGAGTGCTACCAAACACTCTAGGTTACAGAAAACTGAATTCTGGGTTGGGAGGTAGTAGCCTTACATAAAAAAAAGTACGACTAAATAAATTTGTGATATGGAAACTTGTAGAAAAGGTACCGTGTACCACAGTGGGAAAAGCTATGAACAGCACTTCTGGTTGAGACTACCTTTGAGAGAAAACACAGTCAATTTTGAAATAGTCTAATAATGATAGCAGAGAAAATGATGCCGTAGGTGAAGAGACCTTTCTTAAAACAGAGCCCAAAGCAAATCTAGAGTAATTCCACCATTTAGCTCTCTTGTTAAAGTACAGTCTCAAAGATGTTACTGTCTTGCACAGATACCTTTGTTTAAAGAAAAAAATATGTTTCAACCTATATGTGAAACACATAGGGAATGACTAAAGTGACTTAACATGCAAAATACATTGTCTATCTTGTCTTGTACTAAGGAAGTGACTAGAATCTCTAATGAAGCCAAGCACACCTCTCTCTTTCATATGCTCAAAATGCCCTACTTTTCTAACAGCATTGCCTGCACTAGAAACATCACCCATGCAGAACTGCTCCTCATACTACACTGCACGCCTTTCCAAAAAAACTTATCTACAGCAGCAGACTCCGGTTTATTCACAGGAGTGTTTTTATTGGATCCTCCTCTCCTTTATCCTCGTACAAACTTGAGTTGAGAATAATGTGCATATGCACTCTGCTTTCTCTCCAGGAGTTGTTGGTACTTTCTATGTGCTGGCACCTGGGGAATATTTTTTTTGAAAGCCTCAGGCAAACTGTCTCTTAGATTTCGACATTCCTTTTATATTGAAGAGCTTGTGCCTCTCCTTGAGCAGTTCAAATGCTGCAGTATAAGGTATGTCTTTCGGGTGCTGCCTTGTAGCAGTTAATAAAAGCCAAATCTGAGAACCTTAAGATAAACACAGCAACAAGGATGAAAACAATAATAAACATGGAAAGGTGTGCATAGACATTTTAAATGTGTATGGCAATGAATCCAGGATATAGTGGCTCTTTCTCCGTATAAAAATAATGCGACACTATTCCGAGGTCCTGTTGAACAATGAATTTTACAAAGCTGTTTCTCACAAAATACAGCTACAAGTGCTAAAGATTCTTCCCTAGTGATCTTTTGGCACCAAACTGCCAGGTTAACTTCAATGTAAAACAATTCATATCTTTCATCTTACGCTACAAAAATCCAGCAGTGAACACACAAAGTATTTTTTTCTGATAAGATTAAATTAAATACTAGTTTAATATATGACACAAGATCCAGGCAGGCTACAGTTTATGCAGTGCATCTCATCTGTATCCCTACCCTCAGTCCTAGTGAACCTGTAGCATTGGAATTAAAGTGCCACAAATATGGTTGGCTCTGTAAAAGAAATGACCTATAAAGTTTGCTCTCAAAGACCAGATAACCAGAGTTATAATATATATTTAAAAAGGGAAAAAAAAACCAACAGTTAATATATATGCTGTGACATCACTGACTTTTCTGTTGAGTATCATAAAATTGATGCTTTTTAAATATGGAATGCCTTATTTTCTCTCATTCAGGGCCAGCCCTAAGTGTTTTGTTCCAGAATGCTGAACTATATACTGTGTGATGGAAGATTGTCCAAGAAAAAAAATAAATATATATATGTTTTTATGAAAAGATCCTACAGAGGTAGAATCATAAACTCACTTAGGTTGGAAAAGACATTCAAGTCCAACCAGCAATGTGACCTACCAAGTGTCATCACTAAACCGTGTCCCTTAGTGCCACATTCACATGTCTCTAAAATACCTCCAGGGATGGGAATTCCACCACTTCCCAGGGCAGTTCCAATGTTTGACAACCCTCTCCATGCAGAAATTCATCCTAATATCCAATCTAAACCTCTCTTTGCACACCCAAAATCTTTTCCTTCTGTTATGAAGAAGAAATGAGACAGAATGGTTTGAAGCCCCATACATTGCCTTTTCTGCAACAAAGCATAGACTATCTGCCTTTTATGTCTGTTAGCACAACTAAGTGAGCAGATCTTTATTTCCAGATTTCCCAGTGGAGAAAAACCTCAAACACAAACTTAATGTGGAGCAAAACAACGCCGGAGAGCTCTTTGTGGCATGTGTGTGCGTGACAAGGTGTCATAATGACAGACTGACGAGCAGGCTCAGCCTCTGCTAACCTCCTTCACCTTGTCACAGAGACATTAATCAGGCTCTGCTCTTCTGCAAGGATTTCAGGATGTTTTGGTCAATGCCAACACTGGGAAAATGAGAAGTTTGCCCTTTTATTAAACTTGCCTTGAGAGACATCTTCACCAATTATGTCCAGGGGCCGTTCAGAAAAAAGCTCCAACTGTATGTGATTTGTACTAAAGTACTTGACAGCATAAAAAATGACCAGTGACTCACAGAGTTCCCCTTCCTGTGTTTTGCTGTCTCTTTATATCTTGTTCAAAAGTACTATGCAAACCTATACTGTTCGTCATTAATCCACCTCCTAACAGGTTACTGTGGAGCTGAGGAAAGCTACTTGAGAGCGCTCTGAAGCTGCACTCCTTGTTCTTTGTAATCCCAGCAGTAATTTTGATCAACCGAAGTACAATACTGGGACTCAGGTTCAAGACATTCATTTTAGGTTTTAATACCAGGAGAAGGTTGCTTTCAGCATGCAGAGGCAGCACAAGAGAAAACCACAATGAAGTGTTATCAGTACGGCCAACCCGGAGAATTCAGGAACTATGAGGTTGCTCTAACCAGCATGCAATTTGTAAACAAATGTAAGCAATAAAACACACAGGGTGGGCAGGAAATCTCTCTTCTCCTTTTCACTGATTTCTGATTACACCCCCTGGACCTCACAATATGAAGAAATTAGCAGACATTCCCCGTCTCCTTTCTTCAGAGTCTTCTCCATCTTTAACTTTTTCTGTACCACAATGAGAACAATGAGAATGGATCTGCTTCTCCTGCACTGTCTGCTCTGAGTTCATAGTGCTGGGATGCTGGAAGTGGTGCTACCAAGCTGCTTGTGTTTCGTATGGAAGATTATAAAAAGCTTCCTCTCCATCGCACACCTTCCCCATCACCAAACCTTCCTGTCTATCACCCATCTCCTGGACTTCTCCCCACACCTATGCACATGGGCGATGCTGAGACACTTGCTGTGTGGTATTTTTGAAAACGTTAAGCCTGATCCAGAAGCCTGAACAACAGCAGTTTGTGCAGTGTTTGGATGTCAGCCCATACCTTATGCCTACACCTACACAGCCTCACTTAGCCAGACTCTGCAACGCTCCCCACGTCACTAGTTAAGTGCTGACCGGCTGGCTGAGTTTTATCAGCATAACATGATTTAAAACTTCATGGCCTTTGACACACAATTCATATGAGCATTGAAGAAACTATGTTAATGGAGTCATGTGGTTACAGCCCAGAAGTTAAGACAGTAAATCAGAGAATCATCACAGAATAGCTTGAGTTAGAAGGGACTTTAAAGATCAGCTGGTTCCAACCCCCTGCTATGGGCAGGGACACCTCCCACCAGACCACGTTGCTCAAAGCCCCATCCAACCCGGCCTTGAACACCTTCAGGGATGGGGCATCCACAGCTTCTCTGGGCAGCCTGTGCCAGGGCCTCACCACCCTCTGAGTGAAGAATTTATTCCTTGTATCTAATCTAAGTCTACCCCCTTGTAGTTTAAAGCCATTCCCCCTTGTCCTATCACCACACCCCCTGACAAAGAGTCCCTCCCCAGCTTCCCTGTAGCCCCCTTCAGGTACTGGCAGGCCGCTGTAAGGTCTCCCCAGAGCCTTCTCTTCCCCAGGCTGAACAACCCCAACTCCCTCAGCCTGTCTTCACAGGAGAGGTGCTCCAGCCCTCTGATCATCCTTGTGGCCCTCCCCTGGACCTGCTCTAACAGACCCACATCCTTCTTGTGCTGGGGGCCCCAGACCTGGACGCAGCACTCCAAGTGAAGCCTCACAAGGGCAGAACAGAGGGGCACAATCACCTCCCTCCATTTGCTGGCCACTCCTCTGTAGATGCAACCCAGAATGCAGTTGGCCTTCTGGGCTGCAAGCACGCACTGCTGGCTCATGTGGAGCTTTTCGTCCACCAGAACCCCCAAGTCCTTCTCTGCAGGGCTGCTCTGAATGAGTTCTTCCCCCAGACTGTGCTCATGCCTGGGATTTCCCTAACATGGGTGCAGCACCTCGCACTTGGACTTGTTGAACCTCATTAGGTTCACATGGGCCCAATTCTCAAGCTTGTCCCTTCGGACAGCATCCCTTCTTTCTGCTGTGTTGACTGCACCACTCAGATCAGTGTTACTGGCAGACTTGGTGAGGATGCACTCAATCCCACTGTCTGTGTCATTATAATAAAGATATTAAACAGTACCAGTCCCAAGATAGACCCCTGAAGGACACCACCTGGATATAGAGCTGTTGACTGCAACTCTCTGGATGTAGCCAACCAGCCAACTCCTTATCCACTGAATGATCCACCCATCAAACCCATCTCTCTTCGATTTGGAGACCAGGATGTCATGTGGGACCATATCAAAGGCTTTACAGAAGCGCAGGTAGATGACATCAGTCAGTCTTCCCTTGTCAACTGATGCATTCTATTATAAAAGGCCACCAGATTGGTCAGGCATGATTTGCCCTCAGTGAAGCCATGCTGGCTATCTCGGATCACCTCCTTGTCCTGCATGTACCTTGACATGGCTTCCAGGAGGATGTTTTCCATGATTTTGCCAGGCAGAGAGGTGAGACTCACTGGTCTGTAGATTCCTGGGTCCTCCTTTCTACCCTTTTTAAAAATGGGAATGATGCTTCCCTTTTTCCAGTCACCAGGGACTTCACTTGATGGCCAGGACTTCTCAGATTGGATGGAGAGAGGTTTGGCACCTCCATCAGCCAGTTCCTGCAGGACCCTGGGATGCATAGCGTCAGGCCCCATGGACTTATACCTCTTCAGCTTCACCAGGTGGTCCTGAACCTGCTCTTTGCTTACAGTGGAAGGGACTTTGCTCCCCCAGCCTTTGCCTAGAGGTGCTAAATATAACAGCAGTGCTTGTTTTGTTTTTAGAAAACCACAGATATCTGACAAAGCTGAGGCTAAGGTGCAAGACAAGTGCTAAGCAGCACTTTCCTGAGTTTGTAGATAGAGTGTCTCTTTGCACTGGCACAGAGATTCTCCTTTGTTACACAAGTCCCTGACAAGACAGGAAATGCAGTTGAGCATCTCCTACTACAAAAGCCAAGGGTTTTTACAATTTCTTCTCCAAACGTCTGGCTGCTGCAGGTGTAGAGAGTCTCCACCACCTCGGTCCCTTCTCCTCTTGGCCGCTGCATGTGGCCACCCTGCCCCAGCTCTGCTCCCTGCCTGCAATGCTTCCCCTGGGAAGCACTTCAAAACTGCAGAATGTCAAAGATGTTATGGTCTGTGAGAGACTTCACAGCCAGACTCCTCGAAAAACCCACACAGCCTATTTATACCGCAACAGCTGCAGCAGAGGCAGAACAGACTGAACACTTGCAGACTCAGGAAAATAACACGGCCTCATTTCAGAAGATCATTATAATACACAAAATGTATAGCTCTTTTGTTCATCCTTAAAGGAAAAGCTAAAACTGATCAATCTGTTCTTCGCGATGGCTAGAATGTGTTCCTCCTTAACGACTTCTGAATAGTAAGCACTTGCTGGAGCCCAGAACAACTGTGAAGAAAAAATATTGAGCCCTCGATTTAAAAAATGACTAGCAATTTTATCTGCTTCAATACCCGAGTGGTGTACGTTTGCAGTCGATTAGTCACCGCAGATTACTTTTCAGCCCACGTGGCAACATTTTTTTTTCTACTGAGAACAAGGAAAACCAGGCCAGAATGGTGAAATTCAATCCTAGTTTTTTGATGTCCCAATAAATATAAAATTGCCTGCTTACCTGTAAAAACTACAGCTACACTTTTTAATGGTATTATGATAAAAAAGTATTACTTGGTAATTAAAATTGTACTTTTTCAATTGTATTAAGATTTGGTTTAAATGCACAAGAAAAAAAAAGCCACCAATGCCTGGCACTGTATTCCTCTTAGCTTTGATTTCTAATCCTTAAGTAACATCAGAAGAATATTCTTTCTCAAGAAACTGTCTTCTGAAAGACAATTTAAGTAACAACCGGATTTGCTATGTAAATTAAAACTTGGTAAATCTCAGTATCTTTTTTTTTCTATGCAACCTCTTCAGAAGGATGCACACTCCATTTTACATTTTTCATTAATGCGCCAAATCAGTGGAGGTTGTAAAGGTTAAAGATGTTTAATTGTTACTAGATGAGAATCAGTCAAAAATGACATTCTAGCATGTAGCTAGATGGCAAAGATGTTGCATTTTCAGATTCACCCCCCCCTAATTCTTCCTTTCCCTTCGGAATTTATCGTTAAGCTGCATTTATGTGTATTGCATGACATGTACAGTCAGGAATCAATCTGAAAAGCCAAATCTGAAAGCTTCTTGTCATTTCTCATTTTCTGTGACCAAGTAAGGGAAAAACCTACATGATTTCTTTGGTGGAAGAGACCAGCTTCGCCGTTTTCATCATTTATACTATGACAGCCCCCAGAGGCCCCAGATGTGGACCAAAATTAATTCTTTCAGACCCAGCGTAAGCAAAATATGAAAACAGGCTGGATGCCAAAATACATATATATATGTATGTGTGTATAATTTCCCACCTCTTTTGCTTCTCCCTTTACTGAAAGTGTTGCTGAGCTGAGGCTAGAAAGGAAAGGGAAAGGAGAGTAAAGTGACCTCTCATGCTACCTATCCTGTGGCACCCAGGACAAAAGAGGCAAAGTTGTGTAAATTCCCTCCCTCTCCTTTCTCTTCTTGTCCTGATCTGGAGCCAGGTATTCTGCCATTCTCATGGTAAGACTCCAAACAGCTGTGTTAAAGCACCCAAGCTCTTTCATTAGCACCTTCAAAGAGCCATTCACCCCCTTCTAACTAAAACCTTAATGGGAAGAACTGCCCTCTGGAGGGCTTTCTCTCTGTGCGTTCATTTCAGAGGGAAACTGAAGAGTTCTTTAAGGCTTTTGGTTTACACAAACTCTAATCCAACCGGGGTATTGAACAGTATATTAATATTATTTATAATTTAAAATAAGCCTCTATCTTCCTGGAGATGTTAAATGGAGTGGTTCATGAATTTTGAAAGGTATTCAGATGCTGTGGCATTAAAGGATGGTGCAAAAATCTGAATACAACAGAGCATAATGCAACTTAATATACACTACAGTACAGACACTGCAGTATTTCAGGCACTAATTTAGGCAGCGAATGGTATCTTTTAATAACCTCACCTCTGCCTTTGATCAAAAAGAGATAAAAACGCACAACAAGAACAGAATAGTCTTGAAAGTCGCACAATATATAAAAGGTCACGGAACCAGATGGAAAAAGCTCATTCCACTCGCACGATATTTTGAAATTTGCACTTCTCCAGATACTGAGCGATACTGCAAGGTCTGCAAAACTCTGTGAGAATGGGAAGGAACTCGTGGCCTTGGAGGGCTGTCAGGGGCATGGGCACAAAGCCCTGGGAGTGGGCTGGGCCCCAGCCCCTTGCTGCCCTCTGCATAGCGCAGGGGCTGCCTCGGAGGTGGCAGAGCAGCAGCCAGGACCAGGGGCTCAGTCCTGCAGGTTTGGGCCCTGAGCCGGCAATGAAACACCCTTGCTCCCCTCCACCTCCCAAAAAAAGAAACTGCATTTTCCTTAACTGGTTGTATCAAATCGCAGCAGCTCCTTCCAGCCTTGAAACCTAAGGCACCATGTGTTGCTTTGGGCTCAGACATTGGGAAGAGAGCAGGCTGTAAGAGGGGATCATCACCAGGAGTAAAGCCACACTTTTTAACACCTTTGAAAGCAATCATAAAAATCTGTAAAGGACTGGAGTCAACAACAGGGATGACCCAAAGAGCATCACAGCAGGATCTCTGCAAAGAGCAGTACAAAACCAGGCGCTGATGGAAAACAGAGAACAGGCACAGCAGCTGAAGGCAAATAACTGTACACTGTACCAGGGAGCCCTAAAAGCAGGTGAAGGTCCCAGTGAAAGTGCAGGACCAGCAAGCAAAACCAGGGCTGGAGCTGTGTCCTACAGCAGGGCCAGGGCCTGAAGGTCACCATGCTGCACCCTTAGGGGCTGAAGATGGAGCAGCAGCAATGCCAGGTGTGACTTTGACTCTGTGGGTTGACTTTGGTGATGGAGAGCATTTACACTGAATGCAGATTGCATTTTAGTGAAATCCAGTACCGCAGCATATTATATCCTTCTAAACAATATTATTAAACTACCATAATAATTACCCTGCTCTTCAATCCAAGGTCTCAAAGCACATTACAGGCGGTAATGAAATAACTCACACAAGACCACTGCAAGGAAGAAGGAGATCATTACTGCCAGTGCTTGCAGTCATAAAGTTGTGCTCAACAGAATTTCATTGCAAGGAGCCAGGCACACAAGTGGTCACCAGGTATATACTTCTCTCCATGGAAGTCTGAGTTCAGCATGGGTCCTGTCAAGGATTTATCATCCCTTCCTTGATGCTCAGTATTTTAACTCAAGTTCCAGGTCTTGAGACTGTTGTAATTGCAAGAGACTCTCAGCTTTCATTTACAAGAAACAAAATGAAAACAATCCCCAGAAAAAAAAGCTATATTTGTGGAACCAAAGTTGGAAAATCTGTTCAGTCTACTCTAAGACAGAAGGCAAATGAAAACAACAAAAATGTATTTTCTTTTTGTGCTTCAGATACTCCCATTCTCTAAAGCAGTCACAGTATCTTCTTGGGGGCTGAGTCACGATTTCTTTCTGTGCATGGCCACCAGCCCTGTCCAGCTGGCATGAAGTCAGCTGGCTGGGACACAGCCCTGACCTCTGTACCGAGCAAGCTGCCCCGAGAGACATTTCTGAATCATGCAGGAGCCTTACGGCAGAGCTAAGGAGGGGATCCAGGCCTTAATTACACCACACTTCACATCAACAAAGAACTGTTAAGACACAAATGAATTAACTGGCAACACATTAGAGGAAACAGGACGCATCATCTTGCGATTCAGACTTTTAGCTGGAGTTCAGAGGAGTTGAGTTCAATCTTGCGACCCTGTCACAGCTTTCCTGCGTCACCTAAGGCAAACCACTTACCCCTAGAGCCCCGTTTTTCAAAAACACGACTCCAACTGATTTGTTTCTGTGCCAATAGCCACATTTTGCTTGTGGGTAACAAAGCGAGCATCGCTCTGTACGCACAACGGAGCCGATGGCTTGATGGGAAAGCACAAACCAACAGCCCAGACTCCAGCACTATTGTTTTGGTGGACAAATGTGTGACCGCGGGGTTATAAGCACCTGGGTCAGACCTTGCTTCCCTGCTGCAACATGCATTGACTGTGATCGATAAACCCACATTGGTCGGGCTTCCAATGCGTGCAAACCTGAAGGCAGCAGTAACAAAGTAGAAACAAATGGGAATTTTGATAAGCTTCTGTCATGCATTTCAGAAATTCCAGAACTTGTATTTTTTTAATCCCTTTTCCTTTAAATCCATACTGTGAAGCACAGAAAGCTAGTATCTGTCTAGGTTCTGTGCCCCCGGAATGCTTCCGATGTGTTTAGATGCAGTACCAATTTTTCTAGCTTTTGACACTAAGTAAAGCATTAATTGGGGTGGGGAAAAAAACTGCAAAAACTAAAACACACACACACAAAAAAGCCCCCAAAACATTCATCTCTAGACATAAGAATAACTCAGTGATTTGCCCTTGGGGAGGGAGACAATACACATAGCGGATGACAAATGACTAAACCATATGCATTCACTTCCTATCTACCCTGAAAAGAAATTAAGCAGCTATCAGCTTACCGTGGAAGCCAGAGACACAAGCAATAATTTTTGTGAACGATAACCTGGCACGTCTCCTCTGCTGCAATGGCAGCTGCTGCTGCTGCTCATGTTGGGGAGGTTTTGGGAGCTACTTCGGACTCTCACATTCACACCTGACCCTGGTCTATCCTGCATGCTGGGACTCAAAGAGGAAGGACTTTGGAGGTCACTGCTGTACTGTGACCATGGCTTTATGGAAGCAGAACAACCTGTGTTTTCCTTACATGGAAGTCAATTACAATCTGGCACTAATTAAATCAGCGTTTCTTTCCCCCTGTCTGCATTAAAGAACTATACCATGTGTAATTAATTAATAATTGGATTAATGCACATAAATACCTGCAAAGGGAGAAATTACAAGGGAGTGAAGGGCTCTTTATTCCAGCAGAGAAAGGTACAACCAAAGCCAAAAGCTGGAAAGAAAAGGCAGACAAATTCAAATGAAAAATAAAGTAGACATTTCAAAGAATGAAGGAGATAAGCATCAGGAAAAAAAGGTCTTGTAGCCTTTAAATCAGTATCTTCCTGGAATATAGGCTTCAGTCAAACACCAGTTAGACGTGTCAGTGTAGGAGCAATTAGGTGATTTTCTACAACTTGAACTGTGCATGGGGTCAGAGCAGGTGATCTAATAAGCCCTCTGACCTTATGACTATGAATCTGTTCACTCACTACCCTATAACACTGAGAAACCTCTGCTTCCACCTCTAAAACAGAAAATATTGTAAGCAGGAAAAATAGAGGGGCTCTCATGCACTATGCTGGAAGGTCTGGGAAAAAATCACTTCCATCAGCAAATAAATAAATAAATAGAACATAGTATCAAAAAAAATAGTACTATAATACAAAAATAATGGGATTACAACTATAGCAACAGAAGTATCATCTTCAACCCATTAATTTTTTCCTGAAGCTAAAATAATTCCTTAAATGCAGTAAACTTATGTGGGCAGAGAATTCAAAGATTTGCGTTTTTTTTTCTGTGTTCTGTTACAATCCCCTGAAAGGGAAGAGACAGATATGGGGAAATGGGTTATTCCATAGTCATGACATACTTTATGGTCAATACACTGGAAGGCCATGAAAATTAGCTACGACCGTTATCTTAGATGAGTATTTGTATCTAATAGTCTCATATAAGCCCAGCTAAATATATTTTCTCATTTCACACTCAGACAATCACTAAGGGTTCAATCCCACACCCATCTGCGGCAATGGCAGAAATCCCATTGACTTCACTGTGAGGAGGATAAAACTCATTCCTTGTAGGTGTTACAGCACAGTTATAGTCACTTTTTTTTTTAAAGCATCTATGAGACAAAAGAGTGGGACTTTATTCCCCCCCCTTTTTTTTTTTTTAAGATTAAAGAAAAAGATGGGCTTCTACACCAGAACTGAGTTAGACCTAAACAGTGTAAGTGCCAGAGCAGAATATCAAAGCGTTCAGCCCAGGGGCTGCATTATAAGACCACATGGAAATCTGGGCAGGAGTATTTTCATAGAAACATAGAAGAACAGAATGGTTTGGGTTGGAAGGGACCTTAAAGCCCATGCAGTCCCAACCCCCTGCCATGGGCAGGGACACCTCCCACCACATTGGGTTGCCCAAAGCCCCATCCAGCCTGGCCTTGAACACCTCCAGGGATGGGGCAGCCACAGCTTCGCTGGGCTAGAGCAAAGAGCATCTAAATTCTCAAAATTCAAAGCGCCTTCAAAAGCATCTAAAATGGCTTCTCAAAAGTTACTTCTAAAAATCATTCACAGGCATTTTTGATGACTTTACTGTGGTCGCTGTGCCAACTATCTTACAAATCAATCTTGACCAGGCAGAATGAATGATTGAATCAAAATTCAAGGTGGGGAAAAGGATAAACTCTAACGTAATAAGATCGGGCTGTTATTCATTTATGGTACATTCACATCCTGACAGTTCCACTATTTCTGGGAAAGATTTATCTTGTCTTAAAATCATTTCTCAAGTGTCATGACTCAAGTGGACCTCTAGAAGAAGCTGGGCTGAGATACTTGAGCCTGCGGGGAGCCAGGGACTGCCCTGGTGTGTGCCCACTGTGTGCCCGACCGATGGCACGGATGCAGCAACTAGAGGGGAAGTTTTGGCCTGGAGGGTACAAAAAACGGTCTTGCGGTCATCCTGACATCACACCAGCGCCAAAACGATCACTGAATCAGAACAAGTTAGTCTTATCTTTAAAAAACAAAATGTATATATATACAATTTGCAATTACAATTCAGTGCATATTTTTTGGCAAGGACTCACTTATGAAGGGCACTTCACGGACTCTAGTTTCTTTAAAGCATTTCTAAGCCACTCAGAGCTACATTTCTACCTTTTTTCATTTTAAAAGCAGCTGAATATTCAAATGCACTTTTGTATTTTAAGTGTAATTTCTAATTACATGCACAATTGCCAATCCATCTGTTTACTACATACTGTAAATGTCTGTAGTTATATATGCTTGAATAATTATTGAAAATTAAATATCGTAAACAGTCAAATTAATTTCTCTCAGCATACCAAATTGCAGGAAGTCTGCAAGATGATAAAATATTACTTGCCCCCACAAATGGAAGTAGTCACTCCTATCCCACACATCACTGAATGCGCTCATTGCTGTGCTGTAACTGATAGGAAACTTTTTAATCCAAAAATTTGTAACAAGAAGAGTCTGAAAAGCTCCATTACACTCTGCTATCAGTGAAAGAGTGATTTAAAAAGAATGTGGTCTGCGAATGTTTCAACTGTGTTGGAACAAGAAAATGATGTTCCTTATGTGAGGCAAGTTGCTGTTAACATTTTCTTGTTTCTAACAATCCTGTTAGAAGCACTGTAGGAATATATATCATAAAATAAGGAAAATGCCTATTTTCTTTTATTGCTTTGTTTATAACATTGCATGGCAAAAATGCTATTCAGGAAGCCCAGAGCAAAAAAACACGGGAACGCACAGATGTATATTTGAGTATACATCACCTGTTCCCAGAACACACACAGCCTTTCCTCCCAGCTTTCAGTGCAAAACTGAGCTGTGCCACAGTGCCCCTCTACTCTACAACTACAGTCATTTTGGGCTTAAACTTCATTTGTTATGCATTAATAGGTTTTCAGTGCAAGTAAGATCATCTCTTCTGAGCTCCTACATAACAACATTTATGGAATTTCACTGTTCGGCTCCTGCTCCTAGACCATAACTTCAGAACAGCATCTTTACAGCCAATACTACTATCCTGAGCCAAAAAAATAAGATTTTTTTCTGGTCTGAATTTCTCTAACTTCACCTTCCACTGACTTTTATGCCTTTTATCTGTTAGATGAAAGAAAACTTTCGTCAGAAATCCTGTCCCTGCGTAGGCACACACAAACCATGAAGTTTTCTTGACAAATTCTTGAAGTTTTCTTGACAAATTAAACAGACTGAATTTCTTCAGCTTCTTACGATAAGACGGTGCAAATTTTAGATTTTAAAAAAGGCAACTGAGAACCTCAGTGGTGTGATCCTTTCAAGTACACGGCTTGACACAGGATCCAGACATGCTTTAAAAGAGATGAGGAGCTGACTCTAAACTTCTAACTTCATCATTTATAAGTGAGTCCTACTGTCTAAAGAGGCAGCCAAAGAACATTTAGGTTCTTAATTCTATGATGCGTGTCTACAGCTATCACAGCTGTCACCCACCTAGCAATGGGAAGTCAAGTGCCCAGACACCTTCCCAAATCTCACCCTGGCTGTAGACAACAGGTCTCTGTAAACTCCCTCTACAAAAAAAAAAAATAAAATAAAATAAATAAAAATTGAGCTATGGTTTTGGAGGAAAAGACTGGGATACTCCATTAGATATTTCATTTTTTAACTATGGTGAGAAGACAAGCCAGCTTTTCCAGAATACAAAAGAATTTCACCTTTCAGAAGCACAGCTGGGTACCATTTTTGAAAAGCTCAGCCTTCCGAGGTGACTTTTCCTTCATATTCTAAGGAAACAGCAACTAAGCTTTTTTATTGTAAGACTCTTGCTGTCTTTCTTTGCTCATGAAAAAGGATGAGGAGAGGAGGGAGAAAAACTAAAATTATATACATGCCATGGAAGGAAAACTAAAAGAAAAAAATCCACTTTGAATGTTTTTGTTGAAAAATCCTTCCGATTTAAAAAAAGCAAAATCTGAAAAAAAATACTTTGCAAGTCGTGCAAAAATTTTGGGAAAAAAAGGTACATATAAATAAAATATATGCTATATATATACAGAGACACTTGAGAGAGGCAGAGGGAAATGTCTCTGTAGATGCAGGCACCTGCTGCCAGCTCAGCTGAAGGCGACAAGGAGCTGAGGAGCTGACACCCATGAGACAGAGAGCGGGGAGGAGGCCAAGAGCATATATCCGCTGTACCAACAACCACACGGAATTACCAGCCATGTCCTACACCCCATTTACACCACGAGACTGATGGGGAAGCTGCTGAACGATGGAGGTGCAGGGCAGGCAGGGAGAGTAGGGCTGATGACTTGGACACCCTGCTGCCAACACCCTCCCTTCCCCTGAAGGCCAAAGCCTTCGCAGAACCTGGCATGAGGCTGCTCTGCCCTTTGGTGAACACAATTCCCCATTTTTGTGGAGAGACAGTGCTATGTGAGGGTGTCCAAATTGCCATGTGCTTGAAGTTATGGCCTGAACGTTACCTGAGGCGGCACCAAGACTGTCCTCCATGGAGTGCCTTTAGGACCGTTTCTGGGAGACCAGGCCAGCTCCTCCAATGCTGCTGCCTCTACGCAGTGTTCATAATCTCCTTTCAAGCATACAGGTGTCATATAGTTTATAAAATGCACATGTTATAGTTTTTCAGGCTGTTTGTGCACTTTCCTCATGGTGCTGGGCAGGCAGTGTGGCCTGTCCCCAGCTGGAGGAGGGCAGAGGGCTGCAGCAGCCCCAGCGCAGTGGGGTCAGTCAGGATTTAGTGAGCATGGCATGTGGTGTCCTCCACCACTCATGTGCCACCACACCATCATTCCCCTCTGCCATCCCTGTGATAATTTGGGGTGAAGCCCCTCCAGCTGCTCCTCCCTGCTCTGCACGGTGCCAGGGTCTGCAGCCCCAGGACAACGCCTGCGGCACAAGCAGGCACACCGGCACCATGCCAGTGAAGGACCGAACTGCCCGCTCCTCCATTTTAACAGCATGGTCTTGACTCACTTAAGGCTGATCAATACTGCCTGGGTTTTAATTCTGCATCCCCATCTGCTTTTTCCCATCTGTTGTCTCAGGCTCTCTTTACACTGTGAGTTTTTTGGTGCAGCAACCGTCTTTTACTCCATCTACACTGCCAAGCTCAGCAGGGTGCCGCCTCATAACTGTAGCTATAAAGGTGCTACAAGATTGCAAATATACTTTAAAAAGTCATAGTTTGAGATTACCAAGAGGCAGCACAGGTTTTGCTTTTCCTCACAGAATTCTTCTTAGTTCTGAATTATTTCTAAATACTAAATGAAAAATAAAAATGAAACAGTTTCTCTTCCTTTTTGTGCAGCACTCATTGTGGAGAAATTAAGCTATGTTGAGGGTACAGGTGTTTGTTTGTTTGTTTGTTTGTTTTTTTACTCAAAAGCACTCTCAGAGGTAAGGGTGAGAGTTCACGATGACACAAGCCGAATACACACACAGTCCACAGTTTTGTGTGAAACAGTGTTCAATACAGAGTATTTTCTGAGACAACTGTCTTTATACAGTCACTTCAACAAAACATATATTATTTTATTCATGTTTTAATCTCTTTCCTCATGTTTGTTCATAAGCAAAAATGGCCTCTCCCTACAGAAATTTTCCCTTCTCTGACATTTCTGTTTTCCCATTAAGTCTTTTTTCACATTCCTAGTGCTGTGTTTCTGTTGTTAACAAAACCACGAGTTAAAGAGGTTAGGCTGATGCCTTGCAGGGTGTTCATAAAATCCCAGCTATTCTGCACAATGACTCCAAGCAAAAAGCAAGAACAGAAGTTTTGGAGGTGGAAAGGAAGAGGCTTCCTCTCCAGTATAAATAACTGTGAGGAAATGCCTTTTTGATCCTCCCTCCTCAACACCAGATAGCAGCAGGGAAGAACAAATCAGACAGATGGGAGCTGAACTCATGGGAGGGTGATGAAACCACTGGTGAAAGAGTTACTACACCTAAATCCTGCCTATTTGCCTCTCTGACACCAGGCTGGACATCATTCAGTGGACGACTCTCTCCTCACCAAACAAACCCAAATCAAACTGAGGGGTTTCCAGACATAAAAATTCAGATCATGGGCATCTTACTGAGTCAATGCTGCAGTTTGCCCCCGTGGACTACTTTACAGTTAATTTTGGTCATGTGGTTGCTTTATTTTTTCTCCTTTAATACATAATATTCTCTTAATCAGTTTGGATTACATTAAGTATTACAAGAAAGAAAGAAAAAATGAGATAAATCCCATAAGAAATTATAGACTCATTGAAAAATATCTACAGCATCATACATTTTTAAGCTGTTAATACCATTAATACTATCTAACATTTTTCCATCCCTGCACCTATTTTGGGTAATCTTGTGTGTGTTTATTCTCTCTGTTTAATCAATCAAATTCACACATACTCAATAAATTAAATTTAGTAACAAGTATTCCCCGTGTCATTTGCAATATGTTCCCAGGTTCCATCTCAAGAATTGCCTTAAATTCATAGAATAATAATGAAAACAAGAAACTTCTTCATTCTCAGTTGCATCTCCCAAAGGATCTCTCTGAATAACTTAAGTCATGGGCATACAACATTTCTTCAGAGATTAAAAAAATGCCTTGTTCTCACATTAACAACAATAACTTGAACATTTTTGAACAATGACAGCATCCTGCCATAATAATACCTGTTTAAGGATAAGATGGCCAAATTCTAGGGTGGCATAACCCATATAATTCAGCTGAAGCTGTAGTACCATAAGCATCCATGCTTCTCTAACCAACTTATATATATATATATATATACACACACATATATATACTGCACATTTTATTACATAGTGTCTATGATTCAAATGAAGGTTAGAAAATATGAACATATGGTGAAGGGATGCAAAATTAATTATAATCAAAATATTCTCCTGTCGGCCAGACTTACAGTTATCTTTGTGTATTGTGGCTACATTAAAGAAATGGTGAATGTGCATTGATGTTCATATGCTGTTATTAAGTTGAAGTTCAAGAAATATGCAGTTTTAAAACCAAGATTTGAAAAGCTACTTGTTAATTACCATACAAATAGATTACTGCAGCACAGATTCCTTGCACGTAAATCATCTGAAAAAAAACCAAGACATTTCTCTTATATGACAACAAACCCACAGCAGATAATGACATTGACTCATATTTACAGGATGCAATGAGCACAAATATTCTTGCAAAGCAAATACAAGCAAATATGCTACAGAGAAAGAAAGAGTACAAATGTGCGAGGCCAGCCTGGGACTTCAGAACGCTGGGTTTGCCTCCTTGTTCACAACAGCATCAAGCAAGCTGCTGTGCAAGCATTAGGCTGATAGCCAGAGGTTTTGCTTCACACACCCAAGGGACACGAGTCAGCTTGGTCTTTAGATACCTCGGAGGCCTCATTAGTGCCATCCTGGTCCTGCCCCTGTACACACTGGAATCCTTCTTTGCCTTTGGGCAACCCAGGGTTGCCTTTGGGCAAGTGAGGAGGAGGTGAGAGACAAGGATGGGAAATGGTGGGCTAATTGGAAACAGGATAGGAGACAGGATAGGAATCAGGCGCTTGTGAGGCTCCTACATGCCCAGGTAGTTTCTGTGCAGGTTATAGGGAACACCAGAGCTGAGAGGGAGGAGGCGTGGGGTCAGCCTAGCATTCAAGGTCCAGTGGGGCAGGCTGGCCTGGACCATTGCCAGGAAGGTTTTATATGTGGCCAGTGGTTTCAAAAGCAAATTAAGACCAAATCTTCATTATTGGCATAGGTTGTTAGCTGCTCCCTTTGCCTCAGTTTCTTGTTTGCTCAAAAGGTACAACAGTGCTGCTCTGTCTTACCATATGGTATGGAGGACTTAGCCACCAAGGGAAGAGAAAGCATTTAAGCACAACAGGTGAGGAAGTACAGGGATTGTCGAAGCCACAGGATGATCAATGTGAAAATATAGTTACAAGACCAATGTCCCTTGCAGGGAAACTTTTTTTTTTTTTTTTTTTAATTTAACTTCAGAGATGTAAGAGTTCTGTAGAAAGTTTTGTATAAGATGAAAGCTGTGATTAGGGGGGTCTTCCAATATTTAACCCCCAGATACTGCTTTATTTTTATACATATATGTCTTCTGTTAAATTAAGCTCTGTGCATCTAGACATATGGCGATGCGATCTGTACAATTATGCTGATAAGGTCACATACTTAACTGGCAAGAACTGGCAACAGCATTACTAACTTCAAAGAAGTTGTGTCAATCTTCGCAGTGAGAGAAAAGCACTCTCATTAACATAAAGGGAAGGGAGAAAGTGAGGGGAGAATAATTTCACAGGAAATAATTATCTTTGGATATAACAGTGTAACTCTAATGGAGACGGAGAGTCAGAGAGAGACAGAAGAGGAAAAATAACATTGATCTACTATTCACCTTAATTTTGAACAGACCAGTTCAGCTGTATTGCAAGGTGATGAAGTTTAGGAGGTTTATTAGGTGCTGATACAACCTCCTACGTGACAGAAGACAAAGAAAAAATAATAGTTTGTAATTATTGACATCATGATGGCTTATGCAAACACACCTGTCTTTACAGTTGCCCTCCCTTCTTATTCCCATTTCCCAACTCATTTTTTTTTTTAATATTCACACACAGAATAGGTCAATCTCACTCTCTCAGATAGGAAATGTCTCCACCTCTGCTTTTTTGTTAAGTAATGGGGAACGGATGTCACCCTGAGAGTAAATTATGGCTACAGGCTTTGCCTCGAACTTCCAGTGAAGTCAGTAAAGAGAAATTAGAAAATGTTCATACAATAAGGTGAAGATACACCACTCAAGCCAGGAAAGTGCCTGTCCTAAGATGATAATATGAACATACTCAGAGCAACTATGGAAAAGGGAAAAATGCTGATCCTTGTATTGTCTGCTCTGCTTTGCAAGATCCAAAATCGTAGACACACAGAGTGCCTCTGACTGTTGAGCAACAGCAAAATGCAAGTTACTTGGTTGATTAAAAAGCAGAAGCAATAAAAAGAAAGCAAAAGTCAACATTCCCCACCCCCAAGCCTTCACCTCATCTGGCCCAACATCACAGCTTTATTTTCCTCCCCAGCAGCTCCTCCTCCACACCCCTAACCCTGCACGAACACCACACTCACAGACTCCATGTCCCTGCATCCATAACTCACAAACCTAATTTCCCTTGCCAGAGTTCAGGCTTGGGCCACAAGCAATTACTGTAACGTAAGGGCATTCACTGCTATTACCATAATAATGTATGGCAGGATATGACAAGTGTCCATAGCATGTGCATGTGTGCATATGTTTAACAGGACTGTGACTCGATACTTATGGTACACAGCTTCACCCAATAATCTGGATTATGCTTGTCATTGATGATAATTTTTTCAAGAGTAGTTGATTACCTGGAAGTGAATGCAACAGCCCTAATTGTAAATTAGTGAAGGAACAGAACAATTTATGAAGAAGAGAGATGGTTTCTTAACCAGTTCTGACTAGCCGTGGCTTCTGGAAATGTATGAATAAAGAAAGTGGTCTGACAGACAACGTAGAAAAATCAGATATACAGCTAAGGTGATAGCCAGAGTTCTGAATACAACCAAAGTCTGTTTTCCTGATGTTTTTTTGAAAGTGATGACTGTTGTAACATACAACAATGTAGATTTATGAGATTAGTGGCAAAATTCCTGCTGTTCCAGAATCTGTATAAGGGCAGGACAGGAAGGAGCTATTTTTCTGCAGGGAAATGTTGAAAAGAGGTTCAGTGTGGGATTGTCACTGTGATCGGGGGTGGACTAATGCTCCTAACATCAGCAGGGACATTCCTCCCCACTGGCACGGCATTAACTCAAGATCAGTATTTCCCTGCCTCTTTCTCTTATCAGGCAGTAACCTTCTCCAGGAGAAAACACTGACTCGCGGGCCCACACCACACTGCTGCCCTTCAGACATACATCTCTACTGAATCAGATGGGTAGTTCAGGTTAAAAACTGATGTTTTATTGAATAAGGATAACAATGGTCCAGTCAAGTCAATGGGAAAACTCACAAAGCTTCTTACCATGAAAGAGGGCTAAAAAGGTCATCATAAAGATCTAAAGAAAGGTTAAAATTTTTATATGCCATGTTTAAATCTGCTGATTACAGAAAAAAATGGCATTTATGAGCACTATTGTATCTGCTAATACAATTTTAAAAGAGACACTTGATATCAGAGCCATCCAGCAAGCTCAACTGTATTCAGTGCTTCACGAATCAAACCCCACTGCTAGCAGAAATCAGGCCTGTTCAGAAGAGGTGATAAAGCTGGATTTATTATTTTATTAACAGCAGCATTACTGTAGCCTCAACTAAGGTGACACAGCTCACACCTTTATCCCCATCCACAGATAACACATACAGAGTAAGGAGGAAATCACTGCCAGAGAAAAAGGAAGAAATGGATGGGCTGAGCCCATGTTTTCTCATTTTCTGTGGAATCAGTGGTCTTGCCACTAGACCATAGTTACTTAATTTAAAAGGGTTTTATATTCCTCCTCAACCATCTTAGAAGCGATGTTCCTTTTTCTTTTAATATGCCTATGAATATATGACTGTGCATGGATGCCTATTAATGCTGAGATGCCTGAAAAATCAATAGCTTGCATTTTCAAAGCCTATTTGATCTGCAAACTGGACTAATTTCCAGAACAATCACATGAGGTAAGAAAATATTTCCACTTACACACACACACAAAAAAAAAGAAACAGAGTGAGGTTACGTGACTCAATCAAAGTCAAAAGAAGAGTTCGTGTCACTGCTGGGCTGCAGCTCAGGAGTTAATTGAAAATGTGCTCTGGGGAATAAACGTGCACTGGCAAGCAGATGGACTTGATGATTTACATCCTTTCCTTCTTTTTTTTTTTTTTTTTTTTCCCTAATTATTATTATTATTACTATTATTGTTGTTGTTATGACAAGCTCCTTAAGGCAGCAACTTTGACTAACATGTTGTACAATGTCTGATGGGCTTCTAGGTCCCACTGTGATTTAGCATGTAGCTGCAACATCCACGGTCCTTTGATTTGCGAGCTGCTAACCCCGGGCTCAAACCACTGGAAATATAGTGTCAAGTAAAGAATGAGCCATCCCAAACCAGAAATTAAAGCTTTTAAAATACTCAGAAGCTCAATTTTTAACAGTGAGCATATAATAAAGAAGTCATTGAGAGTCACAGTTAAAAATATTGAGAGGTGAAAGAAGAAAGTAGATCATTTAGCATGTGTTGATATAATATAAATTACAGGAAGTGGAAGCTAGCTAATGTTCTAAGGGAATTACATTGTAAAAATCTGTGTTAGTTACGGGTAGTTAACAGATCAGTTATGGATACATTGGGCTGGACGGTGCAACTGTTAGGGAACTCGGCATTTGTACAAATAGTGCTGGATACCACAGAAGGGAAACCAAAGTCCTCAACTTCACCATTAATTTAAGAAACATACAATCAATGGTTGCTTGTTCTGCAAGGTCTTCTACAGTCTTGGGCAGGGCAGCTGAACCATGGGGACACCTGCAGTATGAATGGCAGTGGGCACAACACGATCTGCACAGCGGTGTTACAACGCACATTGCTGCTGAACACGGCACCGTGCCAAACACATGGGTAGGAGGTGCCACCAGGTGCCCTCCAGAAGGAGCCTCCAGCCTGGAGGGAGGTGATTGCCCAGTTTGGTCTCTACATCAAGTAAAATGTGCCCAAGAGGGAGATGGCAAGTTAGAATACACAATCGGAGTGTGGGGGTGGAAAACACAACCAACCATACAAAAAAAACTAAAGGTCTTCATTTACGAAACATCTAAGATATTTTCTGGGGATTCTTAAAAGAGTTTAATAGCATGAACAGCATCAAGTGCAGTTACAGACGTGTCCCCCAGAAATCCCATGACAGGGGGAGGAGGGAGAAACAGTACCCAAGAATGACCACTGAAGTTGTCTATTCTTGAAGACTTTAAAAGTAGCATGAAATGCTTCTTACACAGTGACAAACAGACCAAGGTAGTACTACATTTAGTTTGATGCTGTTGATCCAAAGTCTCTTAGAAATGTTATCAAAAAGTAATTTTGTTTAATCTTTTCAAATAGCCTGGCATTTAACTTTGATTATGATTTTGTGGAAGGTTTTAGATGGCCCTTGCTTTACAGAAGCAATAAATAGTAGCCTTTTCCTTAACCCAGCGCAGCTTGGATTTAAATCTAAATGATATGAAAGGCTGTAGCAGGAACTAAGTTGCCTCCACTTCCATTCATTGTCCATATGGCTTTTTGCACCACCCAAAGTACAGCACAAACGTTAATAACTGGATTATTAAGACCACCGAAATGTGCTTCCCAGTGCAAGGTGTGTACCCCTGAAATGCTATCTACCCCAAAATCCCAGCAGAACTGAAAAAAAAAAAAAGGTGTTTTTAACAGTCTTCGTCTTCCGGACAAAAAATAAAACAACAAACCAACAACAACATGACAAACTTGGGCCTTGGAGATCAAGAATTTATTACAGAGTCCCAGGAGTGCTCTCCTGAATATACCAGCCTCAGTCCCTCTCTCCTCACTGGCATACCATTACTTCTGGGCTGAGCAGAGGCACTGGGTAGCCAACAGCAGTACTGGCAACCTTCAGGACACGGTACAACAGCTGAGCGCCTGGCTCAAAAAAGGAGTACATGTGGGGATCTCAGGAAAAACAAGACAAAAGTATCCGTAAAAATCGGGAGGTATGGCAGGAGGGTGAAGAACTGTTTTCATATGGCATAGCAATTGTGGCATTCAGCCCCGGCAGGATCCTGTGCTGTCTCAGTAAGCGCAAAAGACAGAAAAGCCTGCTTAGAAGAGGTGTCTTCCTTAGCATTCATATCAATTTAAACATGACACTCGCTATTCCCACATTAGCCTATATAAATATTAATATTACTTCAGTATGAAAATATCCAGTCTCTTTCCAAATCTAGGTGCAGCATGTGACAGTTCAGAGACAACTTCCAGAAGCAGAGAATCGCTGCTGTGAAATGATGCACTGACCTACATACACAATTTCTAACCCCACTAGTGCAGCTTGCTTTAAAGCTGCAGCAAATACTATTTTGGGAGTGCCAGGGCTCTGTCTTTGTTAAAACACTGCCAGCAAGAGCCAAAGCAAGGTGTAAACAAAATTCTCAGACACACCAGCGTGAATTTAGAGTAAACTCATTAACATCAACAGAATTGCTGTGCATGAGAGCTAAGTTTGGTCTGCTGGCGTGTTAGTTAAAATATCTCTTAATCTCATCTACATAAAACTGAAGAGAAGCTTATGGGGTTTCTCCAATATATGTGGAACACTAAAAAAAAAAAAAAAAAGTGATGGCTTGAATTAAAATTCATTGTTTTCTTCAGAGCACAGAAACTAATAAATCAATGCAGTAAATTACCACTGTGCTGTGTTGTGAAATTAACGCCTATATACATGAAATTAAAATAAGAATTTACGCCCCTAATCAATCTTTTTTTATACATAACTCCATCATACGTTTTATTTACCTTCTTCCACCAGCTTCTCACCCTGAAATAACTCACTGGGCTGGTGGCTGCTGTGGCATGCCACGGGATCAGCGGGGAGCCGGCCGCCCCAGCTGCCTGCCCAGCCCCTCTGCCCACCTCATCGCTGGCCGCAGCCCCAAATCACAGCCCCAACCAGTGCTGCTGGGAGCAAAACCCAGAGACCTCGTGCTCTGGTGAAGGGAGACCAAGCCCTCCACTGCACAAAAGTCATGGTAAGAGGGAAACCCCCCGTCTCCCACATCAGCCTCATCAGGCTGATCCTGATGACAGGCGATGCGACTTCTTAACACTTCCATCACTGCTGGGTGCACGGTGTCGCTGAGAAGCAAAGGCACTGAAGGAATTAGTGTGCCTTTCCCTGCAGTAATATAACCAGGAGAGTCACTTCAGCTACTTGAAAAACATGTTAACTGCCCCCGCACAAACCAGTGTACTGCAATACCTCTTGCCCACTAAAGAAAAATCCTGATTTGCTCTCTTGGACCTGCCAAACTTAGGAAGCAGTCTCCGCCAGGTTGCGGAACAAGGTCTGGGATTTTATGTTCTTGAGCGTGGGTGATTTATGGTTTCACACGTACTCATGTGCTACATTATCCACTCAGTGCTAGTACCTATGAATATCAGCTCACGAGATAAAAGTGCACTCCGAGGTGTAGACTGATGCTGGGTGGTATGCTAGAAAAAAATAAAAAACACAAAGGAGGTGAGAAAAGAAAGACCTTCGTGGGCGGTGACAGCCGGCTAGCTTTGTGCAGGAGGGCTGCATGTGTCCCTCTCCTCCTGAGGAGCAGACACACAGCTACTGGAGCCTCCCCTGGCACCCCCACAAACCCCAAACAGGAGCCAGCAGGGCCAAGCCACGGTGGCCCACTTGCACTTCTATTAAATACAGTTAGGAGCTCGAATGACCGCAGATAAGGCACAGGAGGTTGCACAGAGGTGGAGAGGGACATGCCATGACCAGAATGAAGCAGCACCCAGTGCGTTTGTCTTCACACCAGCAAGGGCTCTCTAAAATGAAGGGATTGCCCACCTCGCTCAGTCTATGCTGTTCATCAGTGCCACAGATAGCCCTGTCCTCTCAGGTGAGGGCAGAGATGTCTGAAGTAACACCCACCCTTCACACAGCCATGATACACCCCGTGCCCTCTCTGCACTTTGTAGAAAACCAGGTCTTGAAAGACAGGAAGGAAGAAAGCACAGGAGGCCAAGGCCAACAAGGCTTTGTCCTCCAGCAACGGGGGGAGATTTGTTGCTGAAATATATCCTGATGATCTAAGGAAGTGATCAGCAAACCATGATCAGTGCTTCTTTGCTGCAGAGGAAGCCAGCCTCCTCTCCTGCCTGTCATCCTGACCCTCCTCATAATCTGGATTTAGGAGACATTTATTTCTGACAGCAAATCCAACGAGACTTTTAACCCAAAAGCCTCATCAGTGAGGCATCTGAGAAATGTCTGATTGCCACAGAAGCACCCATGTGCTCCAGCCCGTTTCCCATCTCCAGTCGAGGTCAATTTCTGCTGCTTTGCACAGAAGGATGTAAAAAACGTGAGGTGGGGCCTTCGTGCTGCCTCTTGACACCTGATTAGTCACAGGAGAAAGATGTCAGTTTGTTGGTGCTGTCTAAACTCCCGAAGTGACAAAGAAAACAAAAGACCTCCTCACAAATGACTGCTCTCACTCAACCCACACACGCTGCCATCATCACATATTTGGGTTCATGTTAAACCTTTTAATCTTGATTATACAGCACACTGCTGCACTTGTGGCTGCTGTACGAAGCAGTGCGTGAGTTATGGCATTGCTGAATCCCAGCAAGGACACGGGGCTGGCACACTTCTCGTCTCTCTTGTGTGTGCAGAAGTCGCCTCTATAAACAACCAGAGCGTAAGCCACTGTCTGAGAGAAGGTAATGCCCTGCAGGAACGTACCGGGGACAGATATCTCAGGGAAAATTTCATGCAAACCCATCCTCCTCCTGGGATGCCAGCCTCCTGTTGGAAGGAGCCTCCTGACATGGAGCACGGGCCAGGCAGAGCTCGCCATGCTTTGATACCTCACAAGGGAGGAGGAAATCCTTGTGTTCAAATGACAGACCTCCCTTTTTGGGGATCAAGGGACCTCAGTGCACATGCACTCCATCAGTCCAATCATTTTCAAAGGAAAAAAACAAGAAAAAAAGCAGCAATGGGGGCCCCCCAGGGGTTGCCGAAACAGTGAATTAACTATGCTGATGCCCTTAAGTTCTCTGACAGCAATTTTAGCAGCACAAACTGAAGATGAACCTCTTCAGCACCACCTGCGATTCAAGAGGATGATGATTTTCTTACTGGAGAAAACTATTCTTGCCCTCTGCTCTGGCGTGGGGAAGTGCCACCAAAATACCTGGTGCTAACAGCAGCAGCACCCAAGCACCCATGGCTGGGACTTGTCTGAAACTCATGGCCGTGCAGAGACATGTGCTGATCAGGATGCTCTGTGGGAGGAGCTGATGGCAGGGATGCACGTGCATTAAATGTAATTAATTAAATATTGCTGAGTCCTAACTCTGCTATTTTGCCCAGATGGGATTTATGGGGCAGGGGGAGGAAGGGAAGGGATGCAGATGGAAGAGCCATCTTCAGCCATTTCAAGTGTTAAGAATAAGTGAGATATGTGCCTTAGGGCTCAGCAGATTGAACCGTGTGAATACACATGCTCTATGATTTCTTCACCTGAAGAAAGGCTTATGTCTGAAATGATCCCAGGCCCTTCTTAAGCTACACATTGCAATAGGATTGACAAATGTTGAAAAGTTATTTAGCGAATATCATTGCCTTATAAATTAGATACGTTCACTCAGGTATATTCCTTTTGATTTTCTGGGTGCAGCAGATATAAATAAACTCGAAAAATAACCCCAGAACAAAGCCAGGAGCATTACAACAAGCACGAGAACTTGAAGCAAGCATGAGCACCAGGCGTACAGCAGCGTGTCTGTGACACTGCCCACACAGGCCGCTCATCCCAACTGTTACAAATCAATGCAAATGCATAGATTTTTTAAGGGCCGGAAGGACTGTTAGATCATCTCAACTGTCTTTTTGTATGAAACAAGCTGTAAAATTACATCCAGCTCGTGTAACACACAGCCTAATTATGTGTACTTGACAACTGTAGTGCCACTCACTTCAGCGAAGCTTCGCCGGATTACAAAGGACAAGGCTGTGCTTCATGAAATCCAACAGCTTGAATCTGCCTGCTAGCACTGCTCTGCAGACTCAGAGCAGCAAAGTCTCATCCCTACAGACAAGGAAAAGAGGCAACAGCCAGCAGCTATTCAGTGACCTGCAGACGAGTGATCGCTGCAGTGGCACATGTGCCCCACATCAGCTGCCGGTGTGCTCATTTACAAGTGCACAGCAGGATGCTTCAGACAGATAACTAACAAGAAAACACAGGTTGGGAAAAATACTGAAAGGGAGGAAGCCAATAAATATTTAAACTGTATTTTCCTACCACCATAAGGCAGCAGGATTTTGTTACCTGTTTTGGGATTGATTACAAAGAAATTCTGGGGATTTCCACTTGTAATCCGGTAAGTCAGTTTTTCATTGGTGCTGGAGTCCGGGTCCTGGGCTTGGATCTGAATGACAGATACATCCTTTGGGGAGTTTTCCATGACGGCTGGGTAATAGATGGGTTCAGAGGTGAGAGGGGCGTTGTCATTCACGTCCTCCACTTCAATGTAGACTTCGATGGTCGTGTAGAGTGGGACGACTCCGTGGTCGGTCGCATACACTGTCAACCAGTACGACTTGGTCGTCTCCCGATCAAGAATATCTGCAGTGTAGATAACTCCTGCAGAAAAACAGCAAGCAGAAGATCTCAGGAAGAGGATCAATGAAAAAACACATCTCTTTTAATTTAGCTGTACTACAGAAATGTACTCAGATTTATTAAATGCTTCAACCTTACAAAAGATAAATATGTGCATATAATGAAAATAGTCACTGTTTCCCAAAACCCTGCTCAACGTCTCAGTCCTTTGTACCACAAAATTTTTTTGGGGAAAAAAGATGGCTTTTCCTAAGCGTCCTAGTGTCACAACCAGTTTTCTGCTGGCACTGCAGCTGGCAGAGTAACAGAAGAAATGCCATCATCTTCTGCCAGTGGTGCGAGCTTGTATGAACTGTGGTAGAGGGAAATCAGCACTGACAGTGAATTGCACAAGGGAAGGTGGCTACTCATTTAAAATCCTACCAGTGCCCTTGCTGAAGAAAAAGCCCTAGGGGACTGTTTAAAATAATCCATTCAAGTTCAGAAAATAGACAGCAAATTAAATATTGAGAAAAGTCATTGCACATTGCCAAAATCCCAGATAACGAGCAATTGAAAGCTAGCCTTGTAGAAGCTCTTAGACGATCGGTATATCCTCCTTCATCACAGAGGAAGGAAGGGTTTGCCCACACTACTTACTGGTGTAAGACAACATTGGCTGTTTTCCTTTGTGCCCCTAAGAAACCAGGAGAGAATGCATTTGTCTGTAACAGAGCGAAGGACTTCAAGGCACCTTCAAGTCTACCTAAAGTGATTTAGGTAGCCATCCTACTCATGAAATGAGGACCAAACCCACCATGACTTCAGCAATATCAGATACAGAGCCCTTATACCAGGAAGACCTGCTAGCACTAAAAGACCTGCTAATATTTGTGTAGTCAGCGCCTTCACTGACTTGTAGTGTGCCTGTAAACACACAAGGATCAAGTACACCAGCACCACACACGCATTCACACCAACATCAAAATAAGCAAGTGCCCTTTCCTGTAACTTCTGTGACACCTATCCCAAGAGCATTTTCCTATTCTATCCAGCATTAAACCTTGGATGGCACATGAATATGATGGGTCTCAAGCTTGAGATAGATACATTGAAAGGACAGTTTCCAGCCAAGCAAGTCATGTCATTAATAGAGAGGAACTAGTGAAGAAGTAACGCAAGAAACCTGAATTTAGTCCCAGATGTGCTTGATGCTACTTAGAACAACACCATCAGTTAATTATGGAGAGAAGTGGAGCTCTAAGATCAGTGCTAGTAAGAGAGGTAGGTGTCTTTTTTTGCCTTTAGTTTTTGTTTTTTTTTTTTTTAATTATCAGAGCACCCTAAAATTTCCTAGGATATCCTGAAGTCTTAGAGAGGCTTTAAAGACCCTGGAATAGTCACAAATGATGCTAACCTCCCTGCCTGCATGTGAGAGGGGTTTCAGGCAGGCTTTGGGTGCCTCTTTTAGGTGCACAGGGTGTGGGATGCCAGGAAGAGCTCCTCCTCACTGGTCCTATCATGAATCCTTCTTAATGGCATAAGTGAAGTTCAGCCGTAATTCATCTGCTTTATTCCTTGCCCCGGTCTTACAAGTTATGCATCAAATTTGGCTTTGTAGATAGCAGCAATTATTCCATTTATGACACTGGATGAAGCCGTGACCTTTGGTTTAAAAGTGAACTGGAAAGGCTATTCCATTTCTTGAAAAGCAGCCATGAAAATGATGGCCCTGCGCTTGTGAGACATCAGCAGAAGGAACTGATTTGATGGCCTGATAGAGCTTCTGATCTGTAATGATCTAAACAGCCTTGGTGTGAACTTCCCTGGCCATTTGATAGCAGAACCCATCCTATGCTCAAGGCTACTGGTGAACTTACTGCATTGTTTTTATAAGGGGTAGCAGCAAGAGGCAAAAGAGGTAACTTCCACCCTCAGGGACCACCGCTCCCCAGCATAAGACAGAAAGTTCCCTGAGTGAGAAGAGATGGTGCCTGTCCCCAGGGAGTCAGGCTCCAGATCATGATGTCCCCCATCCAAATCTGTGCTGGATGGGAGGCAGCACAAGACGCACCGAATGGACGCCTGTTGTATTAGTTCTTGTCTTCTAGCACAACTCTTCTTTTTTATACTTTTTTCAAGTTTGGATTTTTTTATTAATTTTTTTTTAACACTAGTCTGAACTGGCAGGTATTTTCCTACAGTTTCATCAACCATACAGAGAGAAGAAAGAGAAGAAGGAGCAGTACCAGTTCCGGACATGTGCGGGCTTAGGTCTCTTTGCAGTAACACCAGGCCCATGTCCTTTTTGCTCGTATTATTCACCCAACAAAGGTGAGCAACACGGCACTGGAGGACAAAGGCAGACTGTATTCTAAATATTCTTGTCAGCAGCAGGCTGTGCTACATAATGACTTTCTGTAGAAACATGGGTGAAATATGTAGCAAAGTGTGATGAAAATGCCTAGAAGTCCAGAAGAGAAATTACATCGCCAGGATGAGAAGAGCCCATAATAAACAACACCCTGTGGAAATAAATAAATAAAATAAATCCACGTGGGCAAGGATGAGGCAAAAAAAGATGAACACTGGTGCTTCTAGAGATGTTGATTTATTCAGATGACAAGAAGAATTATTTTAGATCTTTGAGCAAAAATTGAAATGAGTGGGGTTTTCCCCCAGTGCAAGCAAGGAAGGTTTTAGCAGATTAACCTCTGTTTATGAAGCTGAATTTCACCAATATTGAACTGATAATAAATCTATCTTCCGAGTCTTTCCTTTATTTTATGACTCCTGGCAACAGTTCCTTTCCATTTGTGTATTTCAGAAGGAAAGGATGATGAAACAAGTGTTAGCAGCTGCCAATGGGTCTGCTACACTGATTCTTCCTTTTACTTTTGATTTATTAAAAGGTCCCAGATACAGATTAATTCCTTTTGCTCAATATGTCTTGTCATTTAACCTGTCAACACACAGCAGCTTGATGGATAGAGAAGGAGGTCTTTGTTTCCTTTCAGGTTTTCCATGTGGAGACCCTGTGTCAGCCCTCGGATCCCCTTCCCCTTCTACCTCACTCTCAAATGTTCCAAAGTTCCCCCTTGGTGACTTCCTAAACATGGGTCTGAAGTTCGTACCCACAAGAACACATACAAGAATATTTATCCAATATCTCCATGTAGATTTGGGTAACGCCTTTCAAGCACAAGTCAAATTTCATTTTCAGATGAGGTGCTAACTCTGAAGACTGGTGATGCCATTTAATTATCACCATTTCTTCATCACTCAAGGAAAAAGGCTGATAGTGCTGGTATTAGAACAGCAAGATATTCCCTGGGGCTTTCTACGGGTAGGCCCTGGGGTACCTGAGGTTAGCCAAGTGAAAGTATAAAAAAAGGACGAAAATATCCCTGTATAAGACCACAAGAAAATCAGAAAAGACCTCACTTATTTCAAAGTTTATTGCTATTAACAGATACTAAAGAAGGCCAGAAGCTTATTTTCAGGTACAGAAGGACAGAGGGGAGGAGAGGGCTCTGGGAGCAGCTGTAAAGCTCTTCTGGAATAGTTTTTGTGGTAAACTCTTCCCAGCTGCCTGCTAATTAGAAGAGAAACATGAACAAGGTAATGACACCTGAGCTAAACAAATCAAGAAAAAACAAGAAATATCAGCAGAGATCCTGAAAATTTCGAAGTCATTAAAAAGAGAAGTTCACGATTTTGCAGACGCATTTATGACGAGGCAGAAAAGCAGATGCTCCCGTCCACCGGGATGCTCCATCAGGGAGGCACTACTGCATTGCCACACGGGGCAGCTGAAATCCAGGTGAGCAGGCTCGAAGTCAGCTCTTTACATCCCCCTCAGCAAGAACTGCCTGATTTTGCAGTATCCCTAAAGAACTGAAGCCAGCACTTCCTCAGGCCGCTGGCACCCTCAGAAATAAAGCTGGTCATCCATCAGAACAGCAGTGCCACAGATATGCTTTCCACTGCAATCCTCAAAATCCATTTGTCCTATGCGATCTGCAAAGCACCACGTGCATTATGAACACTCTAAGTGAAAAATAACAACAGAGTGCACTAATCTCTGATTAAAATCCTGGTCACATTTATATGTAAATTAAGTGCAGCCCTCGGGCTCGGCAATGTGCCAGCAACGCAAAGGTTGTGCGCTTGTTTCTCTTAAAGGCTTGTTTTCCCTCTTTCCCCAGGAAAATAATGGGGTAATGTTTTCTGCACGGCTCCTGCAAGTGGCACGCAGTGAGGGGCTGCATTATGACGGGTGAAGGCAAAAAGGAAAAAAAAAAAAAAAGGCATTGAGAAGCTAGTGGCTATTAAGTGGACAAAAATCAGCAAACTGGATTTCCTTCTTGCCTCTCCCACTGATTTGCTGCCCATGTTTCAGCAGACCACTTTAAATGACACGGTCCACTCAAAAATTATCAGAAAGTTATGTATTTACTACAGCCACAGGAAACCCAAGAGGCTCTTAAAACAAAAAGGGATTAGAGAGAAGCATTATTTCTTTCCTAGCCTCTTTTTGCCCCCTGCTTGTTTACCTTACACGTCTGACAGTACTTTTTGTATAGGTCGCGTGATGAATGAACCTGCCACAGCTCTGGAAGAGAGTGTTTACTGGAGCTGTCAGTCCGCGTGTTTACATAGGTGCCCATCGCCATGGATATCTGCTTCGCACATACGTTCCTCCTAAGAGTCACACCATCCTTCATGAATACCCTCAATAGCGCAGACACTGAAAGGAGTTCAATTCTGTTTAGTTTTTTTGGAAGGCAAGATTAAAAGACAACTTGGTGGTCTGTAAGAAGCCAGGCAGGGAAAAGACAGAGGAGAATAACGAGGCTCTTTAATCTCGCTGAGAAAAGCAAATCAAGGTCTGATGGTTGAGAGTTGATGTCAGAAAAAGGAGAGTGCAAACATGCACCGCGGAGGATACCTGGCAGGAGCACCTGCGTGATGGAGACGGGCCAGAATCTCCCACTGTTTGGCGTCTTGATACTGGAATGAGCCACTGTAACCTATTCTCCTACCCACCCATTTTTATTGGCATAAATACAGAAATATTTTAGTGTGTGATTTTGCTGAGTGGCTCAGTAGCCTGTGTTATAGAAGTTGTCAGTGGAAGTCATCATAATCTCATGGTTTCAGCAAATGAACAAGGCAGGCTCCTGAGCAGACAGGATGAGGACTGACTTGGAAGAATGAGCCACGCTTCCAAAAACTTCTACCAAAAAACTACTACAGAGATACCTTAGTTATTTCTTTTTCAAAATACTGCAGTGATTTTGCACAGGGGCACCCCACTTAATGCCATCATCTCTCCTCAGTCAGTTGAGAAGAGCATCAGCAACAAGATGTTATGTGTTCTTCTCATCCCTTTGCAGAAGGACGAGCTCATTGCACAAATCTGCACCTCAAACTGGGAAATTAGGAAAGGCCAGGTGAGGTGAACAGCCCACACCCTGACCCAGCAGTGGCCACAGAGGTGGGCAGGAGGAGTGGTGGAGGCAGCAAGGGCAGAACCTGTCCCCATTAGGAGCTGCCTGGAGGTGAGCCCATGTCAGCAGGCCCACAGTGCTCCCACCTGCTGGGTGGCTCTGGGAAATGAATGTAGGAGTACAGCACGCCCCTTCCAACCAAAGCCAGCTCCTCGCCAGTGCAAATGTGAGGTCTGAGTAGCTATAAAAATGCATAAACTTTAGGAAGGACTGAGAATCATGCACACATCTTCTGGACCTACAGACTCACCACCACTGTGTGCAAGGGCCACTTTGGTTTGTGCCATGAGAAGTGCTACAAAACAGCATTTCCAGAGCCCTAAGTGTGCATCTCTCTCCTCCAGCTTCAAAACTAAGGGGACTCAGTGCAAAACAGCTACAAAGTAGAAGCTGGTCTCTGCCCAAATTAAAATGACGGGAATGAGGCAGAGTCAGGAATGAATACTGACAAGAAAATATTCAGGACTCTGTTTCATCACTCAGTTTCAAAGGAAGAAAGGAAAAATCACTGATTCTGAAATACCACTAATTATTCATGACCCTCAATCAAAGGCTCTGCCAGTCTCCCAGTAGTAAACACAACACCTTGTTTGTCACCAAGCCGCCACCCAACGGCCCTTGCTTGCATTTCCTTGTTGGAAGAAAAGAAGTAAGCAAAAAAGACACAGATTAAAGCTTTATAACGACATTTTTTTTCAGGTTTTCAGTATAAAACACAGAGGCACAGAGGGGAAGAAGGCATTTACCAAGCTGCTTTGGCCTCCCTGAGATGAAGTTTCTGCAGGCACCTCTTGGTGCTCCTACCCCCAGCTGCTGCCGTGCCCAGAGCCGGGGTCATGCAGAGATTTGTGAGTCCCACCCAAATGTCAGAACTAGTCCAGATTCCTCACAGGGAGCAACTACACGATTTCTGAAGGATGTTTACCAGAGAGCTAACGTAGGCAGGAAAAGTATAAAAATTATGGAAGCCCTTAATTCATCAAACCGATGAACATAAAGCCAACTAAAATAGCATGATTTGTAGACAGGAATTACACTTCCAATAAAGAAAGGAAATTTATGATTTAAAGAAAGCTGACATTATGCCTAGTGCATACACTGTTTTATTTAGGTACTTCACATAAAATGGCTCTGATGTGTATAAAAGCCAAGTGTATACCTCTTTTAGAAGATATTTCTTCCATTACCTCCATTAAGGGTAAACTGTAAATATAACCTAAAGGACTGAACGGCTTTAGAGTAACGAAGATGCGCAGTGGATCTGAGCACCAGTGCCTGATAGAATAACACTGGGGCCACTGGAGCCAGTGCGACTGAGAATAAACCACACGTTATATTCACCTCTTTTCAAGTCCCCTCAAGCCGTGAATCACCAGGGCCAGACCCGACTACAGACGGCAGCATCACATCAACCAGGAACTCCACCGGAGCGTGAAGGCGGCCGGCCCCTTGTGCCACCCACAGCTCCCAGCAGGCAGCTCTGGAAATCAGGCTCCTTATTCTGGTGATTAAATGCTATCGCAGGACCTTTGTTTGAGCCCCCCCCACTGTGCAAAGTGTGTCCTCCCATTTTTACTTTATTGCATGAATTTTGTAAGCTTTAATACATATTAAAACGCAAACCCAGCTCCTATTGAGTGAATGGAAATATCCCCATTGACTTAAATGGAGATTAGATCATGCCAAGGAACGAGTCCAAAAGCAATATTAACTTTGTGAGGTTATACCTATGTAGAACTTTCTAATATTCTTTTGTCTGGTTCAATTGTAAAACGTACATAATAAACCATGTTCGTCAAACAATGCAGGACAGGTAATACTCCTGCCTAGGGCTTAACTTTTAATTTTCTTTTTTTACTGATGTTTTGAATGTACAAATCTGCTGTTACCTCAAAATGCAGTTTCTGCAGTTGAATATTATATCCAAATTCCCAGGGCAGTAAAAGAGAATTAAAAATCTAATCCTCAGCAACGTTATTTCAACGGACACTGGATTAGTCTGCAAATACACCTTTTATCTAGTTATTGCATGCAATTGCATTAATATCACATCCAGTCAGGATCATGACAAGGACATTAACATTGCTGTTAGTAAATGTAATATATCTGCATGGAAGAGATAGATAGGCTGATAATGTGAAGATTTACAGCTCTTACTGTCCATGACATGCCACCATACATTTTAGGGGAAACTTCAAGTGTGGACTCTTTCCGAAGGCTGCTGGGGTGTGCACAGCCTTTTGGGTGTACCTCGGGGCTGCAGACAGCTTTCACTCATAAAACCAAACACAGCCATGCAATGGTTTAGACAAAACATGTCCAGTTAGTCAGAAAAAAACAGATCAGGTACAGGACAATTCGTTAAGTATGGAAACTCCAACTAACCTCTGAGGTTTCTGGCCAGCCAACTGAGGTGAGGGATACCCCGTATGACTTGGATACATGGTGTAATTGCACGGCGGGTCTGGCAGGGGTCTTTAAATCAGGTGCAGCCCCATCAGCACAGCTTTTGTGGGCCTGACCCTGACGTGGGGCTGGGGACAGTGTCCCACCTGAGCACAGACCCTGGCCAGCCCTGCCTCAGGCTGCGAAACGTAAATGTAACTTCATTTGCCATGGCTGGGGGGAACTTCGACTACTTAAAGGTAATACTCAAGCTTAGGTCTGGCCAGTGCCCTCTCAAATCAAAATATCAACAATAAGAGGGAACATATGCATTTTTCTATATTTTTTGCACATATATGTACATCTGAGGCGAGTTACAAGGTGAATGTTATGCCCTGAACTGACAGTGCAACCCAGCACCAGATCTGGGTTTTCTCATGGGACTGAAAGGAGCTCCCCAGGTCTGACAAGGCAGCACCGAGCCCGTGGCACTGCAGAGCTCCTTGTAAACAGCACCTTCATGGCACTGGAATTAAGGCACATCTCAGGTTAGGTGCCTGACCTTCCACGTTACTTAGCTTTTGAGGTTTGAAGGTAAAGATTTCCTTCTTTACTTTCAAGCGACTTAAACCCAATGTGTCACGTTTTCTTTGCTTGCTGTGTTTGGGGCACGGAGGTGGAAAAAAAGGCTTACAACTTCAAATCAAAATGAGCTATCGCTTAAATATGACATCTTCAAGGTCATTTACACATCAATTTCAGAGCAATTTTCCAAACATATCATCAAGACACTGAACCAGACACCTAGTCAAATAAATCCTCTATCTTCTTCCATTTATGAATTAAATAAAATAAGATGTGCCAACATTTAAACCTGACTAGACTTTATTATACTTTCTGTACCTTCCATCACAGCCCTCTATTTATTCGAAGAAATACACATATTCTGCTTGCTTTAATGCTTTTTTGCTTGGGAAAAAAAATCATAAAGATAATCTTATATGGATAAACAAAAATACACAGTGGGACATCTCCAGAAGAACCAAATTGCCTTCAAAAGCACAAATACTATAAACCCCCCGCATTTATGAATAATCTCTGTCAAAGCCTCACACACTCCATCACTGCCAAGCAGCACACTAAAACCCTGCAGTAAAACCAGGCTGTGAGGATCTGGGAAACCCCAGCGATGACTGTATGCTACCACGTGCTGCTTCCCACTCGGTGCAGTCGGAGTGTGATGGGACCGAACATAAAGCTGCCCTGACAGACGGGATGTGCTGCAAGGCTGGACGGCTTCAGCCATCTCCTTCAACCTTTATGGACAAGGGCTGCTGTTGTTTTGGTCACCAAGACACAGCAAAAGGCGATGCCTATTTATGGGATCTGCTTTCTGCTATTTGCTGGACATGTGGAGGCTCATTTTTTTCAGCCAGCAGAGCAACCAGAACAAATGAAAAGTGCAATATTGTGACAGTGGTGGGTGTCTCCCCAAATTCAGACACCTCAGGCACTTGTAAATGCTAGAAGGAAGATGCAATGGGGTAACATTTGCTTAAGGTAACTCCAAAAGGACAACAGCTGACTGTATAATTTCATTCTGTTGATAATGCTGTTTTTTTTGTTTGTTTGTTTGTTTTTAAGCACTGGTGGCTACTGGGTTTCCAGCTACACACGAATTATAAACTGTGAACTCTCTCCTATATTACAGCACATTTGTACACATTTATGCCTCTGTATCTGTTTGTCTCTACAGCAAACTGAGTTCTGCTTTGTTTCCTGAGCCCGGCTCGGATTATAAAACTCACCTGTGCAGCCCCCCAAAGGAAGGGGAAGGGACCAAAGGAAACCCACAGCTGGTATCAGCAGAAATTCTCCCATTGTTAGCACCAACAATGGAAGTTGTTAAACCTCAATAATAACCCGTTTGTGTGGAGGCACTTTTTCACAAAGGGCCTGCCTAATGCCCAGAGTAACCCAGATTTTCTGTACATCCTCTTTAGTAGATTAATAAAGAGATCAAAGTCCGACCCATGTGTCCTCTGCCAGGAGGACTGGGAAACTATTTTAAAAAGAAGGGTTTGCTCCCGGTTATTTTAGAAACGAGATCAGAAGCAGAGCAAAGCCAAAGCAGGAAGAGGAGACAGAGAAGAAAGGCATGGGATGCTCAAAAGGATCCTGATGAAAGTCCTGGCCTGAACAACAGCAGCAAGGGACTTCTGTGCAGGTTCCTCTTCCTTTACAAAGAGCTTCGCACCTTTTGTGTTGCCTACTGTAAGAGGGATTGTTTTGGAAGCCCTTCTACTAAATCTGTCCCAAGCAGCTTCAGCTTTTTATGCCTCTGGGGAGGGACTGAAAGGCACTGGAGGCAGCTCCGTGGCGGAGCCTGGCTGCCGGGGAGGCTCCCTGGTGCTCTGTGCCTGCCCTCCACCATGATGCCCACGGAGGATATGTGGAGCTGACTCTACCTGGGCTGAAATAAAGCATAAAAGGACATCAACTCCTCTGATGGATCTCAATGCCAAGCAGAGTCAGCCTGGGATGGCTGGCCGGGGTAAACACGGAACTGTCAGGAATACATCTCCTCATAAAAGACTTTCACCTTGGAACTGAGTTTTTATTATACTGGAAATAGAGTCTTTTTGTTTTTCGTCCTTTGCCACTGTTTCTTTCAGCTGCCTGTCAGCCCACAGCAAATGGGTAGCCCTCTGAAAAGAGTAATAACATCAACCCTGAAATACGCCTTTAACTTTTTCTCTATCCAAAAATAAACCCAGAGGAGTAGTCAAACAGGAGAGAATGAGTACCTCTGAAAGGGGTTTAATAGTCACGCTGTGTTCGAACACAAACGCTGCGGGGAAGAGGCGAGAGTGATGCACAGCGTAAGCACCGGAGCACCGCTTAACCCCCCTGCCAGGCACAGCAGCATTCCCTCTGTCTGGAGACACCGCACCTGACTCTGGAGTCTGCTTTACAAAGCATGTCAAAAAATCGGAGAAGATATAAAAAGAAGAGCTCCACAAACAGTATGAGAAGCAGAGAGAATGATTTACAGTAAGAGAGTTTAAGACTTCGATCTGCTAAGCTAATTAAAAAGAAGACTGAGAGAAAATTTGATTATAAAATCCATGCAAAGTTCATGGGGAAATATGGGAAACTAAAGGGCTCTTTAATCTAACAAAATAAGGTGGAGCAACATCTAATGATTGGAAACTGAAGCCAGGAAAAATAAAATTAGCAATCAGCTTGATACCCTACTTTATTATTTATTTTTCTAAAGTGGGTGATTAATTCTTGGTATAATTTTTCCAGTCTCTAGATATCTGCAGATGAGGTCTACAAGCTGCTGGGGGAGAAAGATTTTGTGGAAAATGTATGATATGCTCCTGTCAGAGGAAGACTACTAAATAGAGAGGTAAGAAGATTAAATATAATAGGCAGTATTATATTATATCCAACATAAGTGGGATGAAACCAGACAATCTGGTCCCTTCTGGCCTTTAAGCAGGCTGAACCTGCAAACACTCCCCTGCTGCACTTACTGAAGGATCCTGGAGAAAGGGGGTTCCCTGGATGGTGCTGGGTGGCTCCCAAATTGCCCGGCTTGATCCCCCTGACCACCATTTGGTTGTTCCAAAAGTCTCTGAATTGCCATCCCCACGGAGGGGAAAAAACATATATAGTGAAAAAAAATCCCCTTCCCCACATTAAAATCCTCACCATCAAAATAGTTATGTCTGTAGAAACATACCATGTCCTACACTGGGAGGTGATTTGGGATTCAAAGCAGAAGTTGCACCAAGCACAGCGAAATGCACAGTTCCCAAGCACGCAGATGTGAGGTGGGTGCCCAACAGCACTGCCCAGGTGGGCACCGAGTATGACTGAGCCCAGCAGCACCAGCAGTCGCTTCCCTTCTCTTTTTGTAAGGGGTTAAGCCAGAAGCTTACTTGTATCTTCTCACCAGGTCATGCAAGAAACCCTGTTCTGGAGGTGTGCACAAGCCATTAGAAGCAGCACAGCTGCTGGAGGTGAACCCTGGTGAGCCTAGAGCAATGTCCGTCATTCCGTCCATGTCGAGCACCGGGCCAGACAGACGTGCAGCAAATGGCCTGGTCCCCTTCTGTGCTTGAGTAGAAACTCTCAGATGACAAGAGACTCTTACACAGCAAACCTGGCTTTGTAAAAACAATTGTTTGCTCATTCCTGTGTTTCTGAAAATAAATTTTCTGATGGATAAGGGCTCTCTAGGCAGCATACTTCATAAATATTTTCCATGATGTAGCAGAATATTACTGTTTTGGAAGGCTTTATGCTGTGAAACACAAGTTGGATGCACTGAAACCTGCAGCTTTATCTAGACCCATTTGCAGGGATCTCCCCGGGACTAGAAAATGCAAGTTTTCCATCTGTATCACAGAACTGTGTACGGGGCCCAGAGTAGCAACAGCCAGCATGTCAAAGAAGAGGCATCTTATTTTGAATTGGGATTATTGTATGTACTGTACAAACCACTCAGAAGCAAAGTTTTCCATATTTTCTTCAGTACACTTTCAGCTGTACTCTCTCCTCTCCCCTCTAAAGAGGCTGAGAAAGAGGATCCCCCTTTCATCCTCCATGTCCAGGGAGTGTAAAAACACCTCAAGCTGCTGCTTCTGCTCCAGGCAGGAATTTGGGTGGCTGCAGCAGAGGAAAGGTATGAGGATTACCTGAGGACCAAAATTTAGTTTGGGCCTCTGAAGGAAAGATCACTTGCCAAAGCCAAGAAGATTAGGAGCATCTCTTGCCGTTCACTTCAGGAAGGATGTAAGTTCAGTTTCTTTCCTTGAACAGATGCAAGAGTGGTTCTGGTCTCACTCCTAAGCATACCAATAGGTCTTACACGCCAGACCTCTCTCACTACTTGCGCATTACCCTCCACAAAGAAGTCCCCAGAGGATATCCTTTGCATGAATGCTGCACCTCTGCAGGGAAACCACAGTGCCATCACGGTCTTGCCCATGCTGTCATACCTGTTGTATCCCAAGGAGGCCACAGCCACTTACAGATGGTTGATAATAAATAAAGTAAAATAATTTTTTTTTTTTTTTAAAAAAAAGGGTGAAAGAACTAGAATTGATTTCCATGCTGGATTTTTTCCAAAACACTTTGAGCAATCTTGTGGCAACTCTGCAGGAAAACGTTGCACATGATCATTAAGGGAGTCAGAACTTTAATTTTCTACCTTGTGTAAAGTGTGGCGGAAATGGAACTGGGGTTATAACAGCAAACCTAGCACAGACCCTAAACAAGCAGACAGTAATGGCATTTCTGTTTCACTCTCCATACTCTGCGTGATAATAAATCGAAGGGTCAAAGAGTATATGGGAATATGCCAGAGTGTATTAGTGGAAAGTACTATTCTTTTAATCTTCTGGTAGCTTTAGTCTGAAATTTATCATCTTCAAAAATATTCTAAAGGTAGAATACTCTTCTTCAGACAAGAAAACAGAAGGAAGCTGAGATACACAAAGGAATGTTGCAAATCAGAGGATCACGATAAAAGCCTTCAAGCAGACAACCCTACCGTGATCATTAGGAATGGTGCCAGTGACTCAGTGGGTGCTTCCTTTTGGCCCAGAACAGAGAGAATCAAATAAATGTGCTGTGGCTGCGTTTCTCCTAAGTACTGTCTTTCATGTCAGACAGAAAACTCAGACCCTTATCTCACCAGTCCTCAGAAGTCATGGTACTTTCTGCCAGCTCTCCCTGCCCACTCTTCCAGGAGATGATGTGGCTCCGTTCAAGGGGCCGGGAAGCAAAGAGGGCAGTCTGGCATCTGAGGGGTACTGAGACATCAGCATCTGCCCAGATGCTCCCTTCCCATTCAGGGTAAGGCTCTAACGGACTCAATGGAAATAAGCACTGTATTTCCTAGCTGATGTATACATACACGCACAGGAACTGCAGCAGCTCAATTTTAGAGTCTCTTATGATGAGGCGGACTGAGCTCCCTAAAGAGGTGGGGAAAGTCAACATCTTGATAAAGCAAATAATGAAATGTTGCAGTACCAATATACATTCTCTAGTCCCTTGAGAGAAACCACAAGCATGAGACATAATAAAAGACGACACAGAAAATAAGGGCTTTGTTGTGGACACGACCCTTATGTGCTCATTATGCACTGCAGTGACTCTGGTCTCTTTCTGTCACTTATACACCTTTGTGTGATGTTGTATATATGTACAGACAGTTATGATATGTGCGAAAATACGTATACATACACTTGCACATACATCTATCCTAAATGAAAGAGGGCAAAAGAAGTGATTTATTTTCATTCTGTAAATGGCCAGACCATAAACACATAGTAGGCTTCTCTGCATGGCTTGCCTTACATCATCAGATGTATTTTAAAGCATTCGTAAGCACTTAACATTTGAATTGGCATTTGTGAATATTTTAGCTTTTAAACACTCCCTTGTATTTTATGCTGTAAATTCTTAAACATTCAGTAATACCAGTGTGGGCTTTGCCTAGGGCTAATCTATAGGCTGCACTTAAGACAGCAAAAAATCTGTATATTTATACACAATTTTGAAATGGAGTTTATTTTTTCCTCTTTGAAATACATCAATTTGAGCAAACCTCGAAAAGGGTGATTCAATTATTTATTTATAATGCAGCTTGGCCAACTGTGGAAGCAATAAAACCATCCAAACAAAAACCAGGAAATTATCCCAGATCCAGGAGCAGGAGCAAGCATGGCTCCCTCTAATTGAGTTTCCTCCGTTCTTATCTTCTATAGATCCCTTAGATTGTTTTCCAATTTTCATTTCCATTTCTTCCATTAAACGCCTCTAACCTATGACCTCCATTTACTGCCACCCATTTATCTTCTGCTTTAATTGAGATGTAACTTGTCCACTTGTCCAGAGCTGAGCACTAAAACTCTGACAGCATGCTTGATAAATACTGGCTTCCTTCAGCAAAGCTTACTTGGGAAAGCGCAATTCAGAACTCGACTTGAACATCACTAAAATGTGGCTTACCTTATAAACATACCACAGTGAAGACAAATAGAGCAAATAATAATATCCTTGGTTTGATTTGCTTTTTCCAATACAAGACTGGATTAGATTTGTTTTGACCCTGGGATGGTGAGGGGTGGCAGGGCGACTGGGAAGACAACAGATAAGGCAAGCTTTCAGCAGTCAGTCATTTCTTACTTTAAAATAGAATAATTTTAAATGTGGTGGTTTTCAATCAATCTCCCTCCCCCTGAGATTCAGCATACAGGAATTTTGGAAGGATGGCATTGTTTAGAAAACAGTTAGGCCTTATACAACATCGCTGCAGGAACTCTTGGCAAACGTGTGAACTCCCACCATCCAGGTGCCTCTGTACCATTTCACCAAGGGGCAAGGCCAACATTAGGAGGGTCAGAAACACAACACAAAACAAAGAGTAAAGCTCCAGCTACTAAGCAGTCGCTTTAATCCTGTGGAGTACTTCTAAACTAAAGCCAGAGAGAACTGAACAGCAAAAGCTTAGCCTCTTGGAGCAGTACAGTAAAATGAATACAGCACCCCAGGCCACTACTAAATTGTAAAAGTTAAGAAAACACACTGTGGTCAGGCATTCAATCACTCAAAATAAATAAATGAATCACTCCCCAATTACTCTAATGGCTTGATGTCTGCACCAGTGATACCAAGGAAAACATGACTTCCTGGACTTCTGAAAGCGAACGTCCAGGAGGAACATTTTTCATCCACAACCATCGTAGCTGGGCCTGGGCTGGAAAGCACCACGGACAAAACACCTGAACGTGGCGCTCTCCTATTTCATGCCACATAGGTGTGACTGCAAAAGGTGCTGACGCAGCCCAGACAGCTTCAAATTAAGGTTAAAACTTGGCAGCGACAGACAGAGAGGTGCAGCCCCAAGGCCCTGAGCAGGCTACATGAATCACACCAGGGTTGTGGTGCCTGAGGACTGCCCAGCACGGCAATGGCTGCCAGAGTCCACGCTAGGCCTCTCCCCAGACACAGTGCGGAGGGGAAAAAGGTGTCAAGAGAGGTTGGAGAACTTTGGGTAACAGCCAAAGGCATCCAGGAATAAGAAATAGGGGCTGCTCTCATTTTCTGAAAGAAGGTGACAGGCAAACCAGCTCTTTCCCCTGTTGAGCAGCAGAGTCTCCAAAAGTGGAACCAAGGGATATTATGCTTTGTATGGGTGCCATTTACACAGATAGTGATGGATAATCAGGTGTGTACGTGGCTCCCAGCAAAGCAGAATATTGAACTTTATATTACAGCCATCTATAAGCTGAACATTTCCCTGTGTCTGGCTGCCTGCCTGCCACCATGAATCCCATCTGAGGACCATGTCATCCATCACCTGCATGCCCAAACTGACTCTCAGAGGCTTCAGTTTGGTTGGTACTGGAGCAAGTTGGTTGGCACTTCTGCTACCTGTCACCCTGACCATGATATTGAATGGCAGCACGGTCTTGGCTTTAATCCCAGTTGCCAGTTCCAAAGGGAACTGGTCTCTTAGAGAACCACTGCTTGGGGTCCCTCTAGTGATGACTCCAGAACGGGACCTGTCGATGAGCTTTATGGACACGGCCTCATCACCAGTACTGTCATAAAGCTTGTGAACCTGTATGCTGATGGAAGAGATCTTGGGAAGACTCAGTGGCATTACTTCAGCTGGTCAGTAATTTTTAAGCAATACATAAGGTCATGCCAAGGAAGCTTTGATGGAATGGTCTTTGTAAGGGACTTGAAAGCACAAGGAAAAGGAAAGCAGGGGCTGGGGGTTAGGAAAGACCATGGTTGGTCATTACAGAGAGCATCGCTCCGAGAACAAAACGAGGGGAGGCGGCAATGGCACTGCAAGGACATTGGCATTCCCGGCATGAGCCCCCCTTAATTTGCTCGCCACCAAACAAGCATTGGGTGCCACCTAATTAAAACACCAGTTCCAGGAGGTGATATCTAGCATCATGAATCAAACGAAACATCTGCTAATTCTTGCAACAGCGAGACAAAACAAGCCAAAAAATGGCAAAACAAACACAGATACATAGACATTACTAACTTTGGCACTCACATCCCCACTGAACATAAGAAGCATCTAAAATTCCCACATTATTAACTAGCGCATCTTCAGTTTAACTGATCGACCATGCAAATTTGCTACAGCACATGTTCAGCAGTTCAACGGGCAAAAATGGATCAAGTTTTCTAAAAGTGGGTGAACGCCTCACCGCACAGCATTACACCGCAGAGGGAAAGCCTCCCTCGAGCTCGCGTAGTCTGATGGCACAAGCTATTAACTCGGATGATTGAAGGACTGGAGTATGCAGGAATCTCAATACATGCATGGCCTATAATAGAAAAACGCACAGTGTGTTCTCCCCAGCGACAAACAGATGCTTTATTTTTCTTTCTGCTATAAATAATTGTTGTTGTTTTTTTTTTAATAGGTATAGATAATCAGGCATTTACATGGTTTCCAGCAGAGCAGCAATATTAAACTACTACGTTACAGCCATTCATAAACTGAATACATTGCTGGAATTACTTTTTAGTGTCATTATTATCCAACAATCTCTACAATATGTGTTGTTACCACAGCAGTAAAGTGATTAGATTCTGAACATTGCTGGAAATCTGTAAGTAACACCATGGTAGTGAATCCTGAGCAAAATCAGGCATTTAAGGAGAACTTTCTGACATCATTTGCACGAATCTTTCACCAGCAACATTTAATTGACTTGGTTTAACCCTGCAAATGAGCCTACAGCACAGGTGTGTAATGGCACTTTTTTAAGTGTCTCATTTCAATACATAATCTTGTTAACGCTTTGTTAATTCTTATGGCCTCTCTTCTCACTACTCTTACACAAACGGGTTGCTTGTCTTGCTTTGAAGTTGTCTTTTTTTTTGCTCTACTGTAAGACCGTACAGGCAGAGGCTGTGTTTAACCTGAATGAACCCTCTGGAATGTAACTTTGCTTCCTTGCTCTGGTACTGATTTTTAAGCAGCATTTTGTATAAAAGATGTAATCAGAAACTGAGCAAAAAGACAAAATATATTCTACATCTACTCCAGAGATCACTAGGTCAATCTGGCACTAGGGCTGGAGATACATGAGGGCACTTTAGAAGTGCTGCAGAAGGAAAATCCTACAGCAACCTCTAATGACCTATCTATGCTAAGTCAAAGAGAAAAAGAACATCTCTATTTTTCTTTTTTTTTTTCCCCTATGATAGAGAAGAAAATAGGAATTTCAGGAAGGGATAATATGCAAGCTGATTGCAGCAAGTTGCAAATGAACTAGTGGGGGGTATCTGGGAATAGACACTAATTTCCATTCCAACAGGAATGGAAGTTTCCATATTAAAGGGTATTATTTCTGAGCAGTCAGCACAGAAGAAGAAGCTGGTGCAATAAAACACATGAAATTTCTAAGTGATCAGGAACAGAAGGAAAGAAGGAAAGTAACCGAGGCTGCAGTCCTGCTAAATACTAAGATGGGGGGATATGGAGAAGATGCAGCTGCCAAGGCAGTCGCTGAACAACACACTTCAGAGATAAGAGGCACCAGCCATTCTTCGAAGAAATCGTAGCTGCCAAGAGCTACAGAGAAAAGAGTGAATTGAAGGGATAGAGGGGTCAGCTGCAGTGAATACAAAAACAAGTCAAGGCCAAGGACAGGCATGACGCTTTGGGATTTGGCCAGGAGGTGATAATTTGTGGGTTTAGTTAACTGCCATCTCAGCGGAGTAGAGAGGGCAAAAACTCGATGAGAAAAGAGAGAGTTGGCAGCGAGAAAACGAAGGCAGCCAAAATACAGAGCAGGAATAAGGAGCTTGGGTAGGAGAGAAAAGGAGAAGGGGTGTCTGGCAGGAGCAGATATGCTTGGAGAATTGTGGGTTTTTCCCAGTCTAGGGACACAAAGGCAGATCTGAAAACTGAAGTGATGCCAAGGGAGAAAACAGGGCTAGGTGAGGTGGCAGGAACAGCCGTGAATGAAGGAGGTCACTGGGGATCACAGGCAGAGCTCAAGAGGGAAGTCAAGAGTGGGAAGAACGAGGTTTATCCAGCGCAAGCAAAGAAGGAGAATTTCCACCCCGAATCGCCACTGACTGCTATTCCTCAGCCAGGGGAAAAGCTGTGATCTCTCACTGCATCCTGCTCGAACGGCCCTTTGAGGCATCACGCCACATGTCAGCAGTTTGGGCAAACACTTTCCAGAATTCCTCAAAGAGCAATAGCATCTTTTCCTGTCTTCTGTTTGAAAAATCTGAACTGCATTTCTATAGCGTCTACGTGAAAACAAGGTACAGTATATCCTTATTTTATCCTAGTATTCCTCCCAGTTTAAACTCTGTCTCGTGACAAGAAGCAAGGAATTTGACTTTCTGTCATCTACCCTCACTGCACTGAGGAATATTGCATACCAGTTCTGTGAAGTCTACCTGCCTGAATTTCCATCAGGGCTCTAAGCAAATGTTGCATGAAATCATAACCCCTTTTATACCAACACTGAACCTCTCATTCCCTCTGAAGGAATCCAGATCTTACCCTCTGCTTTTAGAAGCCTCCTATAAGAGAAGCCATAACCAACAGAACATAGCATTTACTGGACATGGTATCACTTATGTGTCACCCAGATCACTGTTCTCACTTGATATATTTATTACTAACTTCAGGACATAATTTTGTGTACTTAGAGAATGCAAAAATATGTGCTAACAGTTTACAGGGGAAAAAAAGAGTGCTATGAATAGACAAGGACAACAGCATTAGAACCACAATGACAACAAAGCTGCACTTATTGACCCCAGCAACAAAGGAAGACTTGGAGGAAAATTCTCTGTAATATTTTATATCCTGAACTAATTAAAGATCTCATTCCCCAAACAGCCAGATAGCAAACATAAGAATGGCCTCCAGATGAAGAATTCCTATTTTGATGGTTACTGTAATGAGCACACTCCCAAAGGAAACAGCCAATAAAAAGCATCTCCTATCTGGAGGATGCTGAATGAAAGTTGGATTTTTCTTCATTTTACAGCAATTCCTTATTGAACCATATCAGCCTCCACCAAAGGTCTCAGTTCAATTTTTCTGTAATGAATTTGGAGACTCCAAAGAAAGATTCTATCCCATTTTTGCTGGCTAAATTTCTCTCTTTGACTTAGAGCTGACAATGATTACGAGAAAAACACCATTTTTACATCACTGTATGCAGTTTTAATTAAAGTTTATTAACTTGAGAGAAACTATCTCCTTATCACCACCAGACACTAGAACAAAAACGTCTTTTATTGTGTTATTAAACTGATGTTTTGTGCAGAACCATCTCTACAGCACACAGTAGCTCAATTGCCTAGTGGCAAATTAAACTGATCTCCTCCATCCCCCACTCTTTCTTTTCATGTGTGTTGTGCCTCTGGCAAAAAAGATCACGCCAGTACCTTCTGCAAAATTTTATACCTATGGCCTGTGTCTGTGGAATCACATAAAGCTTTCCTTACCGAATTGCAGAAGGAACGAGATCACTTAGGTCAGAACTATGCACCCTGCCCACTTTTATACCAAAAATAAGCATACACCAGGGGACAGGCTGTGATGCATTACGCCCAGGACCACATGCACAAAAGGATCTTTGGAGTCACTATTTGCAAAGTGACAGCTGGGGTTAAGAAAGCCAGAGTGAGAGCACATGAAAGTAAGAACAACTTTCAAAAATACTTTTAGAAAAGCAGTCACAGAATCATAGAATACCCCAAGCTGGAAGGGACCCAGAAGGATCATCGAATCCAACTCCTGGCTCCACACAGCACCACCCAAAAACAGGACTACATGCTCAGAGTGTTGTCCAAATGCTTCTTGAACTCTGCCAGGCTCAGTGCTGTGACCACTGCCCTGGGGAGCCTGTCCCAGTGCCCAACCACCCTCTGGGTGCAGAACGTTTCCCTAACACCCAGCCTGACCCTCCCCTGTCCCAGCTCCATGCCGTTCCCTCGGGTCCTATCACCAGGCACCAGAGAGAAGAATAAAACTTAAAATGCCAATGAGTATCACAACAGGGATTAAGCAATAGGGAATGATTAAGGGAGCTGGAAGATTTAGTGGTAAAGCAGGAGGACTGAATACTCCAAATGGGAAGAGAGTTGAACATGGATTGGGAAGATGGTATTCAAGATGATGATCCAAGAGAAGAATTACTAGTGACCCTGCCAAGAGTATCTCCAGAGACAGACACAGAAGAAATTAGGAAAATCACTCAGAACATATTCAAGGTACTTGAAAGTGCATGCTGGAGATGTTATTACAAATGAAAGTCTTTAATCTGGGATAAGAGTTATGAAAAAGAGGATATCACTTGAGCAGCAATGGATGTGGCTTATATCAAATAAATAGGCACGAGGGGGCAATAGGTGAAAGAAGAGAGATGTCCCAGGTTTGATTGCAGAGAAGAGTGATGGGACTGAAGGCTGCTCAGCCAGGCAATGCAGGATGGGGCATGGCTAAAAATAAGAATAGGAAGGAACAAGCAGTGCTCTCAGCAGTGTAACTTGCAAAATACAATTTACTGCTGGTTTTATTCATAATGTTTTTCTTGCATGGGGAGGAGAGGAATGGGGACCACAGACAGATAAATACAACTATCATGAACACAAATCTTTTTTTTCCTTAACGAGCAAAACTAAAAGGTTAGCAATGGCATGGGGGTGAGGGGAAGGTTTTTCTCCTTGGTGGAGAGGAGATGGGAGGCTTTCTTCAGCACTGGACCAAGGGCAGAAAGCACAAAAAAGAGAGGCTTCCGACAGGGAGAGGCTCACTGGCCTGAAGTGGTTAAAGAGGGAATAGAAAGATTAGAAAAAGCAGAGCAAGGAATCAAATTGCTTCAGTGATAAAGGACATTCAAGGTGACAGAAAGTACTCTGCAATAGGTATTTACTGGAGCAGATTGAGTTGAGCGGGATCATTTACGTGAGCTTTGAAAAACACTACAAACACAGCAAGCAATTACACTGCAATAAATAAACCAGTAGCACACGTGCAAATGAGGAAGCCTAGAAGAGTGCACACGGGAGATAGAGCAATCGCCAGGAGACTCGATAATTGCTCCTCGGAGCCTGACTTGAAGGGACTCAGAGGGTGGAACGAAGATGTTGTGTCCATCATGGGCACAATGAAGCAACTGTGGCTCTGCACAGCCCTTCCCCGACTAACCTGCTGCACACAGGCACAGAAAAACAAATGCCTCAACTCAGCAAAAAATGCATGCTTTCAATCCCCTTTCTCACCTCTCTGAAGATGACCTGCAATGCTAGACACACACTGAGCTACTTCAGGTTCCCAGTCCCGAAAACCACTCCACCTCAGTTTTAATGGGGTTTTGCAATTTGCCGTGTTCAGGTTCCAGCAAATTTTTAAGCCTTCCTTTCCTTCCAAATATTTTCCAAATCATAACCTTTCCTCCTGCAATGTGGCACTTGTGGGACTGTTCACAGCTAACACAAGCTCCAGAAGACCTCTGTCCCCCATGTGGCTTCCTCCCTGTGCACGTGCTACCAACCGTGTAAAACATCAAAGTTTGGTCTCACGGAATATAGCTATTTTCACCCATTATCTACAATTACCAGCTCTTAACCTACCATTTCAGCTTCACAAAAAGCCAACACAAAGCTCCTGGCAATCTCCCCACCCGTTTTGGCTGGTAACAGTCCACAACACACCGATTAATCCCAAGGCCAGGCCTACGCCACTGAAAGCACACCTATTGCCAGCAAATGTTGAAAGCTGACAGTCAATTCATCCTGCCTGTGTAAAACCTAGGCACAAAACCACAGCAAAATGAAATAACAAACCACTCCTCTGTATCTCCACCCCTTGCTTGAGTTCAGGAGCTTTTTGGGTGAGGGCTAAAGTTGAGGGTGATCCCAGGCACATGAGGGAGAGAAAGAATTTTAGAGAACTACTGCTTGTACTCCAAATCCATTATTTTTTCCTGTTTTCAACAAGGCTGGAATGTAAATCAGAAGTGTCTTTGACTTCGTTGCTTTCCCAGAATTTTCTAAACAAGTTTCAAAACCACATCTATTTTGCTGCTTTCCTAAGTCACTTCTTTGTGTCCCGGCTCTTCCTTTGGCTGCTCAGTGTCTGGGAGACAAAGGGGATAGCTTTACACCTAGCTGGTAAGAGACCACATTGGACCCAAGAGATGCCAGCATGACCCTCCACATGCCAGCCGAGCTGGAGCTGTGCAGTTGCACTCGAGCTTTTTGCAGCTCTGGAGATGTGCAGAGCTTCATTTTCAATGCCTCCCTCCCAGCAGCATCTCCTGCTAATAAGCTGCAATTTACACTTGCAAAAGCACTTACCTTTACAGCATTTCTGGGACTCCTACAATTCATCTTGTACTGTGAGGTGTTTCTGAAAATCCCACTACCTGAATAGCAAAAATGAGTGTCTGACATTAACAGGCCATCTTCCTCCAACTTTCTGCCTGTTTATGATGAGGCTGGGGGCGATGCTACCATCTTGGAGGTAGAGCCTATACACAGCTCCACTCACCGAGCTCAAGAAAAGGCTTTGTCTTCTTTACTCACAAGCATCATGACTTTGTCAAGCTGCCTGTCTCAACTGAAAACAATCTGGGCATTGATTGGCACTGGGATGGGCTTTAAAGCTGGCAGGGGAAAAGTACTTTCCCACTTGTAAGCTCAGCAAATTTGACAAAGAAGTGTGCTTGGACAGCTACAAGTCTCTTCCTACAAAGTCAGTTTTCAGAGTAAAATCACCCAGCAAAGGCTTTTTCCTGACAGTCACAAATAATTCCAGCAGCAAAGTTATAAGGTGTCTAAAAGCTGTTTTAACCTGTCTCGAAGAACCTGTATGACATCTTTGGCTGTCATGAGAAGGATGAGGATTAAAAACATAGTTACTGGTGCTAGGAGTTGCTCTTAGAAACTGGAATAAGAAGCACACCAAAAATTTATCCAGAAAACGAGCAGACAAAAAAAAAAAAAAAAAAAGGAAATTCATAACTCCAGCAGCCTCTAAGGATGAGTCCCCAAAGCAGATACTACAGCCTCTTTCTCTGACCCCAGGTGCCATCCTCATTGCTGCTCGGATGGAGAAGCCCCACAAGAGATGAGGTGCTCATGTCCCCACCTCAGCCACATGCACCTGTAGAGACATGTGACACTTTATAGAAAAGAGAGAAGAAGAAACCTCAGATAAACACTTCACTTCTCTGTCCTGAATACAGCTGGGGAAAGCCATGCCACGAAATGAACTAAAACCTCGCCATGCAGTCAAAAAAATAGTATTTTCAACCTTCTGATAATCAGCCCCTCAGCTCTGTCAAGTCTGAAAGCCCCCCTGATTCCTGCCTTGTCTTCTTGCCTCTCCAAAGCATGTGTCTGTGCTGACCGCTAACATGCAACAGACATCTAACTACGCAAAGTCCGAAATAGGAAACAAACATACAAATCACAAGCATACGGACAGCCGGCATTCAGGCTTATTATCATCATTACTTAATCACATGTTAAACGAGCTAAGAATTAACAGTTAACACATGAAAAAAGTTGGCTTTCCATCAAAAGCAATTATAATTAATTCCTAAGAAACGTATTTCTGGATGCCAAATCAGATGGAGGAATCGACTGGGGGATAGATGCACTCCTTCCATAGCTCCACTCAAAATTCTAATTAAGACCAGAAATACAAAAGTGGTTGTGGTGGAAAGGTTAATAGAAGAGGAGGAAATCTCAAGAGAAACCATGCCAGATATTCAGTCCCTGTTTTTGGCTCTTCTGCACTTTTTTCCTTAACAGAAAGTCCCTAGAGACAAGAACACACATGTGCATGCATGCACACTCTGCCATGTGGATATTTTAGAAAAATAAGATGACCACAAAACAACGCGCTCTGCCATCCTAAAGGTCTTGTGGAGAAAGTGGCATTGAAATCTTAGTCTCGACTGCAGTCAGAAAAATCAGCTGTGTCAGAAAAGTTCATCTCCTCGAGCTGTTGAAACATGGAGAGAAAGGATTTGTAATGCTGACCATACTGAGCATGCAATCTGCCCCCTAAGCAAGAGCAATGCTGAACAATTAAAGTGTAGGGGTTCGGAAGAGCGAGGAGAGCATTTCAGCTAAAAAGCCCCTTTCTTTTGCACAGATTCTCCTGAAATATTCATAATGTAAAGAGAAGTAGAAAAGAAAGGAGCTTTCTAGATGAAACCATCTCCAGGCTGGGGGAAAAGAGAGGCGAGTGCTTCTGGCAATGCTTCATGCTGCAGTCTCCAACCGGGGTGCAGAAAGGCAGCCTGAGAGAAGCCTTATGAAAACCTCAGAGTCCGGGCTGGGTGTCACCAATTTGCAGTTTCTGAAAAAAAAAAAAAAAAAAAAAGGGAAAACCCAGGACTGGCCATCAGGAGCAGGAACAGCCTGGTTAAAAACAGACTTTTCTGAGGACAACAAAAAGAGGCTTGGGGGAAAGCTATCAAAAAAAAAATATTTCAAGAACTTGTCATTTTTCATCTGCTTCTCCCATTCATCAATGCTTAAAAAGACAGGGGGGAAGTGAGGCATTCCAAAAAAAAAACTCTTTGCCATCTCCCAAATCCTCGTGCATATGCTGCACAGTGACAAATTCTCCTGAAGGGAAAATGCAACTTTCAGAAAATATGAAACACTGTCCTGGGGGAAGTGATTTCACAAAGGATCACAGAACCAAGCTGTTTTTTATACTTCCATGTAAGATATTTTTCTTTGAGAAAGAATTTTCTCTGGCAGATCCCCCCAGCAGCAGCCACTGAGATGCACTATGAGACTCCATCCTGCCTTTGAGTGACCAGACCTCTTCTTGCATTTTACATCAGTTCAGCCAGAAACAAAAACTGTCCATTAGGGAAGCCTTGTACTAAAATGTTCACCTACAACACCCTTTTCCTTACCATTTCTCTTTCAAAGCCTTCTATCTCAAGCTACTGCCCCAAAAATCCCTAAAATCGGAAAATAATACCGATTACCATTGTTATACCTGGTAGCCATGCACGGTATGAAAGGAGCTGTACAAAAATGAAGCAAGCTGGCTGTAGCTCCAAAATCTGGTAGCAAAAGGCAGAAAGTAAGGCAAATCATTGTGGCTATGTTTTTTTAAAGCTCACTGAAACACCACATGCCAGGAGGTGCAGATCCCCAGGTGCTATTCTCAGACAGTGAATCACTTCCCAGTCCCAGGCGTATCTGTCTGTTCCTCCTCCATCTCCTCCTTCCCTAAAGGCATGAATGGAACCTGGGGTCATCAAATGACTCAAATTAATGTAGTTAAAAAAAACACACCTTACTGAATGTGCTTTTTCTGATGACTCAAACGTCATTCATCTGGAAACAAACACGCACAGAAGTCCTGCTGTCTGTGACTTCAATAAATATTTAGGCTGTCTAACCAAAGCATGTGCATAAAGGTATCTTTAGGATTATTTTAGACTTGCCATCTTATCAGCAGAAATGCTTCCCTTCCTATTATTTATCTTGCATAAAGTGAGCCATCAGTTTTTTTTAATTATTATTTTTTAGATATTTTTTAAAGAGTAATTTATTGGAAATTCTCTGTCTGCATTAAGATTAATTTAAACCCAGTAAAACTGATAAACTGTTGTTATTGGCCTCAGTCCACACTACCTTTTAAATCTTTGGATTTTCATTCCAAGGCTCTGATGAAAGATTCATTCCAAGCACCTAAAGTAATCTCTACTTTCTACTCCCTCTTCCACCCTCCGCTCTCTTCCAGTGTAATCCATTTTATGGTTTCAGTTATAAAAACATAGTTCTGCCTACCTGGCACTTCAGATAACAGAGGTCCGATATACCACAGTCTCCCTTGACCATGTTTAATGTCAATCATGGGCACCTTCTCTCTTATTGATGCTGGTCACCTCATGCTTGGTGTAAAGACAGAGGGTTGAAATATTTCCAAATTCAAGATGGAAAAATAGAAATCATGGTTCTGCCCCAGGTCACCACAGCTCAGTAAAACACCATCTATAAAACATTACAAATCTATCAGTTTGGGGATCAAACCTGGTAAAAACTGGCATCCTGAAGAGTCTGGATACACTTTACTCCAATGGAGGTTAGTTCACGCTGTATTTCTGCTGTTCTTTTAGCTGACTGAAATGCAAAAGGTAAGTGCTATGTACAACGCTTCCTGCCACTGAAAGCTGTGAATCACACTGGAGGCTTTCTGTAAAACTACCTTTTCAATGACATGCAATATATTTTTTCTTTTAAAATCAAAAATCTCAGCACTCTGGAGAATATCTGATGCCACAGGAAATAATTACCTGCAAAGAAAGAAGCCTGCCAGCTGCCAACACACACCAATGCACGTGCATCAACATAGTTACACACCAAGAGCTTTCACTTCATGGGAGCTGGGCATATAGCTGAAGTTCAGCGTACTCAGCTACATAATTTCCTGCTAAATAAGCATTAAAGCTAAACTAATATTTAGTGTCTTTGTAATGTAGGACAAAAAAAAAAAAAAAAAAAAAAGTCAGAAACGTAGAAGCTTCCTAATACAATATTTATACGAATCAGTTTTATTTTTTATGATAACTCACAAGACATAAAATGCTTTAGAAGGTTAAATAATAAATGATAGCAAAGAAATGAGAATGTTGTAAGGACTAAAATTTGTATCACCTGATGAAATGTATAATGACATGGGCTCACTGAAGGAGGAAGACACAAAGAAGCTGCCCCAGACAGGGAAACCTGGGGGGTTCTTCAGTGTTAAAAGTGCTTGCTTCTTCATTTTCACCTTTAATTTCATTTTTTTCTAGGATAATACAGTATTCACAGCCCTTCTTAGGGGTAAGAGCTTTGTGAAAGGACAACATTTATTAAGTTACTAACAAATACTCTCCCATTGCTCCAAAGCAATTCCACTGCTTTTTCAGATCGTGGATCAAAATTTAATTTTTCAAGCAAGCCTTGCATCCTTCGGGTTAGTTGCTCCCCACAAATGCACACCAAGGGGAATGAGGGCACATGGGAACCTAGCAGCCCCCGTGCGATAGGAGGGGGCAACTCAGACACTGCTCCCCTCCCACATTGCCTGCCATTGATGCCACCTCTGCCAGCAGCATTGCCTGCTCCAGCCACCCAAAATACCACCTCACAGGCTCGCTGAGCAGATGGTCATGCTCCAAGAAATATTCCTACCAGATCCACTAAATTACATACAATACCAAAGCTTCTTACCTATGAGAGTATCGCATTTCACACTGAAGTTTCAGCAAGATGGTTATGGGACTCCTGCAAGGCTGCTGAACACAGTGCTCACAAGGTGATACTGCATAAATAACAAGCATTTTCTTAACTGGGTCTTTCAATTATTTAGAAATACTTGGCAAATGCGCTGCTAACAGCTGTTTTATAACAGATTTCATGGTACTGTACACCTGGTGCTAATGCTTCAGCATGTCTAAATGGTTTTCTAAAGATTACACAATCAAACATCATAAGATAAAATCGCGGTAATTGGAGCCCTCATCAAAGAAGAAATTACTGTTACACTTTACAAACCATATCTATTACTTTCCAAAGCTGAGCAAAAGGTAATAATAATACGACAGCCACAGAGCCAGAAGATCTTTCCTGACCTCTCCGCAAGAACAGGGATCATCTCGTGATCCTGCAACAGGCATACACCGTCCTTGTGACAATAGGGAACATAAAAGCTCTCTCTGATGCACCTACTCCATTCTAAGCAAAATAAAGATTCCAGCTTGAAATCTGCAGCAGAAAAATATCTGAAATATCGTGTCACAGACCCCTTTTTACTTATCTGGTGGCATCTCTAAAGTCAAAATATATTAGTGACCTTTGAGTCATGCCTTAAAAATTGATTTCCTCAGCACTGATATCATGTTGAAAGCCTTTATTCTGATCCCTAAATACTACATAAATAAGTGGATGTTTTTTAGATGCTGAATATCAAATCAGTGCCAGATAACTGTGAGCTTTGCCCAGGTGTTTTCAATAAAATGAGCTTGGTAAAAGTAATGCAATACAGATTTACTGAATCTGATGATGGCTTTAGAGCATTCGCCATTAAAACAACACATGGGAATCACACGCGTATCTCCAGGTTTATAATCTGCATGTGATTTCTTAACTAGGAGGAGAATTTTTAACTATGTTAATTTTTGCATCTATTTAAGTGCTGCAGAATTACGGTGACTGTGATTTGCACAGAAATGGCTCTGCAGATGGCTAGATGAGCAGATATACATACCAGGTGAAATCCCAGGTTTGTCAAAATTAATGCAACACTTGAATCTAACTTCAGCAGGGGTTCTGAACACAGATTATGTTAGATGAGCTCACATTAGGTCACATCAGATCAAAGATGGGGCTGAATAAAGCAGGAGGATGACTCATGGGCAAAGCCATAGGCACAGAGCAGTGTGGGCAGCTTCTGCATGGGCAATCAGGCACTCTCCTGAGCTGGAAAACCCAGCAGGGTCTAAATGGGAGACTCACCACTCTCCTCAGTTAATTCCAATGGAAAAGAGCTCAATATTGGTCAACGAATGAAGCATCCTCCTCCCTGCTCCCAAGGACCACTTCACAGGATGCATTTCAACTCGCAGAGAAGAGCAGCAACCTCTTTCTCACTGCAGACCTTTTCTCCACCGCCAAGCTGAAAGACTTGGTTCGTGGTCGGCATGAATGAACCCAAATGCCCACCTACTTCTCAGAGCAGCTCGACATGACTGAGCAAGTTAAAATAAAAGTTATCCCGATTAACCCCCTTTTGTTGTTTTCCCCTTGGGGAGTCGCACTCCCGCTCCAAAAGGCTGGAAATAAACTGTTTTTATTAAATCACATTCAATTACAGCAGTATTTATTAAAACCAATAACTGCAACTGGTAAGAATCCCCCTGTGCTTGTTTCTAGGTATTTAAATTAAGTTAAATGCACAATAAACTTTGCATTGTTTCAATTTACATGACCCCAGAGTCTTTAGACATCCCGTAGGCAAAATTCACAGACTTATAAACTGCTATTAAACATGAACATATGGTGGACTCGGCATCCTGCTCTGTAGCTGCTCTTAAAGGAGTGCTGTGAAGTGCCTTGCTGCCTCTAAATCCATGAAAGCAGCCTTACAGCAGGCCAAAATCCCTCTTCATCCCACAGAAAGGTTTCCAGCAATGTCTCCAGTGAAGCAGTGATGTGCCAGATGCCAGCTGCTTCGTTGGACCTGCATTTTCCACTGCATATTCAACAATATCCCACTCATCAGGGCCACTACAGCAGCTCATGGACCTCAGAGCCCACCAGAAGCATGGATCCGAACGAGCTCAGTGACTAATAGGAGGAAATTTCCTTACTGAAGGATGATCCCAAGCCTGCAGCCTAGGAGGTGTTTCTCCTCCTCTTAGAGCACCACCTCACCCACTGCTCTCAGGGTGGCACCCAGGTGTCCTCACCACCCAAAGGACCCAGCTGCTTCTTGTGTTCAAATGCAGATTCCCTGCCTTCACTTGCCATCTTCTTGCTGTTGTGTGAGGTACTGCTCTGCAATCCGTTTGCTTGGTTTTCCATCCAGAATAGAAGCGAATCACTGAACTTCTTTGGCTAGTTCTCCTGGAGCGTGTCCAGAGAAGGGCTACAAAGCTGGTGAAGGGCCTGGAACACAAGTCCTGTGAGGAGCTGCTGAGGGAACTGGGGTTGTTTAGTCTGAGGAAGAGGAGGCTCAGGGGAGACCTTATTGCCCTCTACAACTACCTGAAAGGAAGCTGTGGGGAGCTGGGGGTCAGCCTCTTCTCACAAGTAACTAGTGATAGGACTAGAGGGAACGGCCTCAGGTTGCACTGGGGGAGGTTTAGGTTGGAAATTAGGGGACATTTCTTCTCAGAAAGAGCATTCAGGCCTTGGGACGGGTTGCCCAGGGAAGTGGTGGCATCACTTTCCCTGGGGGTGTTCAAGGAAAGGTTGGACGTGGTGCTTAGGGACATGGTTTAGTGGGTGACATTGGTGGTAGGGGGATGGTTGGACCAGATGATCCTGAAGGTCTTTTCCAACCTTAATAATTCTATGATTCTGCTTTCTCCCTTTTAAGCCCCATTGCTGGATTTAGTTCTGTATCACACTCAGGCAAGCGTTTAGTTTCATCCCATACCTTTAGTAATTCTGCCTGTAACATTTCTGTCAGGTTCAGAGCTTCCTGAGACACTTTTCACATCTTTTTTTTTTTTTTTTTTTGCACATCCCTCACTGCAGAAGTACCACAGTTTCCTCATTAAAGACAGCTTTGTGTCCTATACTAAGAGCAAAGCTCAAGTTACACACAGTGTAACACATCTTCCCTAAACAACAGAAATCTCAGACAGTATTTTCCAAGGACTCTCAAATAGGGTCATTTGTCATTTCGTGAGTTAAAATCAATTGAAAATGGGTTGGTAGCAACCTCCCTCAGCCCCTACTCTAACCATATCTTCATCCCGCAGGCACAACTTAAGAGGAAAACATCATTTGAAAGACCAATTTAATCTGTTCCAGGACTTTAAAAAGAATAAAACCCTATTATTCACTCACCATAATTATACAGATATTACACGACCTCAATACAGAACAGAGTTAGAATTCTTTGGGTGAATTGATTGTGCATTTCCATTCCTTAGCATGTTTGAGTTCTCTTAAGGTTAACCTTAACTCTAGATACACTGCATTTATTAAGTTTGTTTTGGAATAATTACAATATCCCTGTAATGTGCCTAGCCCTAAATTACTTCCACATATTCTCATCCTTAACTCCATTTTAATAAAACTTTCATTCAGGAATATGTTTTAAATTATCCCCTTGCAGAATACAAAGAAAATCCAAGTTTACTTTGACTCTGTGACTCTTAGGAAAACTTCATTTGAAGTTGATTCACCTTTTAATGTGTCTATTCATGTCTATTTTGCTTTGAGAAGTTCCTATCTCACTTCAAAGGGTAGAGAGTGTCCAAACAAGCTCATTTCTTGCTCTGAAAACCCAGCCTGTACTGTTCCTGCTTCTGCCATCTGTTTCCTATATGGTTTTGCTCTCGTCCTACTATACACAGCAAAACTCATTCTACTTCTAGCAGCCGAACTCAACACCACAATACTCGTGTAATACACTGGTGCAGAATGACCAACACTATTTATTCAGTCATCTACCTGATCACCTGTAGCACCTGGGTTCTTCCCTATTGGTCTCTGCCAAGTGTTGATTAAGTCACATACTGCTTATCTCCCTACTGTAGGCATTACCTGGTAAAACTCAAAGAATGAAAACAATAATCCTAGTCTATCTCACAAGCATTCTAAAATGGCCTCACCATTAATCACTAGGCCCCTTTCAACAAACTTTATCTGGCAGTCAGACAAATCACCAGTCTGTATCTGTATTAAAAATAGAAGACCACAGGAAAAATCCCCAAAGAAATCTGGTACAAAGCCATAAAACTCATATACTACTTATTAATTTTGACATTCCTCTCCAGACAAATAGCATCATAACCATGGACTGTGTATAACAGATGTGGATTATCCATATCCAAAATGGATAATGGCACATAATAATAGTTTTTAAGGTCCACAAGGATCATTAGACCACCTAAACTGACCTCTGGTGTAACACAGGCAACATCATTTCACTCATCTGCCCCCTGACTGAACTTCATAACCTGGGCTATGTAGGTTGCATAGGCTACATAATAACAATATTCCCCTAAGGCTTATTTTCCTGAAAATCAGGGATATAGCACATATGCTGTCCCAACGGTTGGTTGCTCACACTTGGGATTGAAATGTAGCACTGATATCCAACCTCGAGTTATTTGGCTGCAAATTCCCCTTTTTGGGTTCTTTCTCTTTCCCCCCTTTCTCTACTGCACTGAAGACCCCAAGGTACCCAGCGCTGTCTCTAGGTTAAGGCTTTTATCACGTTCACCTGTCATCACTTGATCTGATTTGATAAACTAAGCAGAATATTCTCTACAGTTTTCAGATTTCTCTCTGTAAAGCATCTTCTCCAAAACTCCCAATACTATTTCCTTGCCAGCTCTTCTGACTCAGGTTAGGGCATAGGTATCCTGTCCAAACTCTCATCTCCAGCACCATGTTAGAAATCACTTATTATTTTTTTCCCTTGTTTCCCTTCACTGTCAGTCAAAGACCAATTATTTCATTAAAGCATCACCCAATCCAAAGCTTAAACACTTTGTTCCGAACAATATAAAACTAGTCAGAATACCACTGTAGGTCTAGACAAATAATAAGCAGACCTAAATGGATGTTACAACTTGGGTCAAAAGGACAGCCATCTCCATGCACTCAACGCCATGCTGTGTGCTTCCAGCCTTCACGCCTGTAAGCTTTACTTGCTGGTTTGATCCTTAATCACGAAGCAGCTTGGCAGGCTGCACTATCCAGCAGCTATGAAACGCATGGGAAAGCCATGGAAAAGTGTGCTGTGCTGCTATCTACTATGCTAGTTGACCTCAAAAAGAATAGAGTAAAAGATACCCAGCATAGCATCCTGTAACAATAGGTGCCAGTAGAGAGGGAGCATGAACAACAAAGGTAACTTTATATATTGCTTCCTGTCGAGCTGCAATTGTACTCATTGTACAAACATCTCATTTCATAAAATCTTGAAAGTCTATGGTTTGTTTTCTTATTCTCTGCTACTGAAACTTCTTCTCATTGCCATCTGCTTCCAAAGGTCCATCTCCCCCATTCCTTGGACAGAGGAGTAGTCTACTACTCTTGAGGGCGTTGCTTTTCAGCCAGAAACACAGACAAAAACTAAAAAACCTGGCTAGCTCTGACGCTGAGGTGAGGAAAAACCATCTGTAAGCTTTTAAAAGCACACGCGTGCACACACACGCAGATAAAACAAAGAAACCATTTCAAAGCGGAAGCTATAATAAGAAGGGTTTGTATCAGAGTCAGAAAAACTTATGGCAGGAGGCCTGGAACAACCAACAGCAAAAGAAGAGGCATCTTCTCCTTTTTTTTTTTTTTTTTCTTTTGATAATTTAGATTCAAATACAGATTTCTCAAAAAAAAAAAAAGAAAAAAAAAATGTGGTTAGCAATTGCTGGCTGCTGGGCACGGCCATTAATCCAAAGGACCGTGGTGACGTTAGAGGCAGCATTTTCCTCTGGACTTGCTTCACAAGGAGGGGAGGTGTCACTTCTCATTGAGTCTCTGGCTGCCGGAGGGAAAGAAACTCAATGAGCTGGACCCAAAGCAGAATTGCTTTTGGGATGCTGTAGGAAACATGCATTTTTTAATCTTTTTATTGAATGCAAAACCAAACCAATCAGCAAACTTGGCTATGTGTTATAGATCACATCTATGAGCTGTCACACTTCGACTATCAAGAATTGTTATATTAAAATTGATCATGTCTGGTGAAGTCAGCATGCACATTAGGTAACTATTTTGCTTTTTCCCATTGATAACATGGTGTAACAGAGAAGTAGGGGAGGCTACAAGATTCGCCCAGGACAAGCACTGTCCCTTGCCTTGTACCTGGGGTGACCTCATGATTTCCCAAAGGTGCCAAATTCAGCAGGCTGCACTGCAAACATCTCCTGCTGCCCACAGAAATAGTCACTGATGCAAATAGTGGGTTCTTCCACCTGGTGGAAATGCTTGTAACGTATCCTACAAGGTATCTCTGAGGTTAGCATCAGGCTTTTATTTAGGATTTCTTTCTGGAAAGGTTTTCCAAGCTTGAGGGCCACCAAAAAAGACGATTCTGCAAAGAGGACCCATAAACAAGGTCACGGGTAATTGCCAGTGACTCACTTAACGTGAGAGAAATTATTAATATTAACCCAATTATATCTTACAAATTTTATCTTCCACTCCTTTGCTCTGCCAAGGAAGGCAGATGGCAAGTCAGCCTACAACTAAGACATGAAGGAAAAAACCAAACCCTTCAAGACAAATAAGTGCAAACTGACCTACTTCCAAACGAGACTTTTAAAGAGTTCTGGGTTTTAATTACAGCTATGTTAAAGCAATGTTTCCTCAAAAACTTCTAATAATATTAGAAAGAGCTGATCTGAAAGCTCAGCAAGACAACAGACACTGGGATGGCTGGACTGAATCAGCCTGAGCTCCGTTTTGCTGATGCTTGGAGCCAGATGTAAGGGACACACTGAGTACAGGAACACCTCCCCAGACAGCCCTCAGCAGCTTCTGGCAACCTAAAATTAGAGGTTTCCTGAGCCGTGGGAAACAACTGTGCCTTTGTAACTAATAGCTCATGAAAGGTTTTTCATCCATGACTTTCTGCAGCCCTTTTGTGAGCACAATTGGGTAGCAGAGCAGCCCGTGGGTGCTGGGGGAAAACGTCCTCCTACCTGTTTGCTCTCACCTTGTTGCCTGGTTATCTCACTTGAAGTCCGTAGACCTTTCAGCAGGCAGACCCGTGAAAAATCATTCCTTTCCACCTTCTCTTTTTGCCACTTTGGAGCCTCCGCACACCTGGTGTTTCCACTCTCAGCCCCCCCTTGCCATCCAGCTCCTCTCCTCCTGCCCAAAGCTGTCCCACGCACCTGGTCCTCACCATCGCTTCGCCGCAGCTCCCCTGACACCACATCCTCGTGATGGGCATATTTTTTCATGTCTGTTTTATTTCTGCAGTCTCAGTGTCTTGGCAAAAGGGTAATAGTGATGACTCAGTCTCGCACATCACACATACAGACGTACGTGTTGCGCACCCGCTACATAAGGGGAATGTGCACTTCCAGTCAATTCCCTGTTAAATGCACGCACTCTCAGCCCTGGGACCCTGCTCCTCAGCACTCTGCCAAACTTTAATGATTCAGTACTTAAACTTTCGTAACGGAGCTCTGTCTCACAGCAAATTAATTATCATCACTCTTTCTTTCAGGCCAAAGCAGAAATAGCTACTATTTCTCTGGATCAAACACTTTGCTTTATAAATTCAGTGAGGAAAATCTCGATTTTCACGGGATGAGCAGAGATGCGTTTGTGTTAGCCTCCTCAGGATGCGCTGGGTGTCTGAGCTGCACATTCAGGGTGAGATGTCCCTGGGACTGTGGCTGCACGGGGAGGCAGGGGTATTTTTACACGGTATATGAAGTGATAAATGAAAGGGGAAAACTGGGAACCACTGGACTGGGAAGACAGTGGTGGACTGGGACAGGCTGATGACATGGGGAAAAGGAAGAGTGAAGGCTTGTGACATCCCCTTTCCCCGTGCCTGGGACTGGAAGTGTCACCACTTCGGTGTGCCTGCAAATATCTGTAAAATCCACAGGCAGTCTGCCCCTGCTAGCCCTGCTGGGGCTCACTAAACACATAGGGGAAAAATATAAAACTAGTAATAATAATTAAAAAAATCAACACTAAGAATACTAAGGTTGCAAAGTCAAGCATTCAAATTTCGAAAATGCCAGAAGTTCCAACCATACAAAACTTAATTCATCCCTGAGTCACACATATTTTCTTCAGCAGCTTTTGTCTAGCTTTAGGCACCAGAACGTGCATCTGCTCCTCCACGTGGGTCCCACAGCAAGATCCACTGAATCCTACCAAAATCATATATGCTCCCCCGCCACACACGAGCTCAGTTTAAGTTACCAGCACAGCAGTTCACCCTTCTTATTGCCTTGCACACAAAGACATCCTGTCTCCTATCCCTATACAAAGGGAATAACAAGGGGAATGATAATAGAAAAGCCCTATAAACTCCAGTGATTTACATAGTGCCTTTGTGTGAAAAGACACCAGCACTGGCACAGTGTGCTGCTCTATAGGGATGTACAGGGAGGGGAATCAGGGTGCACACACACGGCTCTGGATAAATGCTTACCCACAGGACCCATCTGTAGACAAGGAAAGGAGGCCCAGAAAGCGACTCCCTACAAAAGAAAACCATCAGCACCACATCGTTTCTGCCATAGCTTTACAATTTTGTTCCCCAAATTTGTTGTTCCCAAGTTTGGGGTATTTTCATTTCTTTTTTTGAAACTGGGGGAGACATAAAGGACCTCTGCTACAACATGCTTCTGTGTACAATATTAGGAAGCCCATGTGCACTTTAAAAATCCTGGTAGTGTTATTGGTTTTGCATGAACTTTGTGGGGCAAAGCAAACAGGAGTCTCCCACGACTTTCAACATTCAAATATAATTCCATTAGTTTTCAATTAGCAGTTTGCCCACGTACATGCAAAATAAATTGATTTAGCACCTTAGTCCTGAGATACCAAAACCTAAATGGAGGGTTTTTTTCTTCCTCTATTGTATCCTGTCTGCAAATATTAGTTACCATAACAGAATATCACGTAAATCAAATAACCGCCTCTCTTTCATAATCACGCTGGCAGCTGCAGTGCCATGTTTCAATGGCTATCCACTGGAACTCATTAAGAAAGCATTATGTATAGTAAATTAAAATGCAGGGTCTCTGATCTGCAGACAAAAGGATGACAAAGCTTATCAAATGTGTGCTGTGGACTTCTCATTAACTCGGGGCTTTAAACAGCATTGTCGTCTCCGAGCAGGTTCCTGTGCTCGAGGATATTTCGCTTTGTAATGAGCAGCCTGTATCTGGCCTCGTGGAAATTGCTCTGAAGAGAAAGCCGTGTTCCTTAATCAAAATAAGAAGAAATTTTGATTGGGATGAGATTGCGCTCTGAGTCAGCTCCGAGAAATGTGGTTGCTGTGGAGAGAGCCGGCAATAATTCACTCTCTGCAACCGGAGCTCAGCGCGGACGGGCGGCCTCGAAGGACTTCGGGTCACAGCCCCTGTCACGGGGGAACACGCTGCTGCTGCAGAGCCACCAGGGAAGCTCAGGAGGGCTTCCCCTCTGTCCTCGCAGGGGACCAGGAGCTGAATCCATCCCTCTCAGCCTATAATACTGTGGGGTTCGTTCTCTCAGCATCCCCTTTCCCGAGCACAGCTCTGCAGCTTCAGCATCATGCTCCCAACGCCCCAGCAGCGCCACTGCCACGGATGGAGGCACAAGGCTTTCGGAGCAGCACAGGGAAGTTTGTCATGCACTGCACAACGTTAGTTCCTTAAGCAAATCAAATCCTTGCCATATAAAATGTCACGGGTTAGTTCCACAAGCCGTGACAGTCTTCTGTTTTCCACTCCAATTTCGTGTTATGGGTGATTGTCTTTTACATTGCGGATTGTGCGCAAAGCATCCACACCTCACAACACGACAAGCTATTGTAAAAACATCCTGAAATCCCAACTGCCGACACAAATTTTCACAAGTTCCACGCAGGGATGCACAGAGCATTTCTCAGTGCATCTGACAGATGCATAATTAGCTTTGCCCATAAGCTTTGCTATAATACTGCTGGACTTGCACCGAACATGACAGCGCAGACAACACTGGTGTGCTTCAGTACATCTCTGATTTCCCCAATGACAGCTCTCTTTGAAGAACATCATTCATTCACCAGAAAATTAAAAAACACATCAACAAACTGCCCAGACCCAGACAAGTGCTTAATTATCTACAGCCTCTTTAATACAACTGGGGCTATCAACACGCCCCGTGCCTCACCTCTGAAAAGAAGAAGAACCAAATCCACCTCCCAGAGATCGTTTATTAAAAACTGCCATCGAAAACTCATCTGGGCTGCAAAATTCACAAGCAGAAAAATGCAGGGAAGGAGTACGTGCTGGGGACTGAAAGGTTAATAGCTCTTCTTAAAACCCCAACTACTGAACATGCCTTAGACCTTAATAATTGAAGGAGAAAATTTGCTATTTTCAATGCATTTTCCTATTTTCTCAATGCATCTGAGCAATTACTTTTTGGTCCTTTCCGGTGCTTGGCATGCTGACAAGCAGCGCTACGGAAAATAAAGAGCAGCAGCAAAGGAAATAACGTATGGCACAATCATGCGTTAAAACTGCAGAAAAGTTGTGTCTGAGCAGATGCCAACACAGAGGTTTCCTGTTAGAGAGAAGCCGCCATAATGCCAGGGAAACAGCCTCCAGGACTACGAGGCTTTGGCTCTGTCAGCCTTTCCAAACCTGAATTAAGGCAATGCCAAGACGTGCACTCCTGTGGTTGCCCCACTTCCATGTGCTAATGCCTCCCTCCTGCAGGACCTGGGCCACAGGCTCGTTGCTGGCAGGTTAATTAAAGTGGGCGCCCACAGCAAAGCAACCACACGAGCTTTCCCTGTTTTCCACAGGCAACTTCCTGAGCAAGGCTGATGGTGCAGAGAAGCACAGCTAGGTGTCCTCCCGCACCTCTTTGGTCACTCTGTGTCTCTGCACATGGGCCTTCATCACCCACAGGTGGGTGGGTTACGGGTGGGTTCATTTAAATTCACTCCTAGTTCCATACTGTGGCTATCAGGCAAGTATTTGGTCCATGCAAAGGTGCTAAGGGGCAGGCACGGCTCTCCCATAGGGGATGCTCATGCTCATGGGCTCTCCCAGGGAGGATGCTCTCCCATGGAGGATGCTCAGCAGATGCTCCCTTGCCCCAGCGTAGACATCACACGAAGTGGTGGGAGCAGGGACTCTCCTACAACAAAGCCAAAGCTGGGATTAAAATCTGGAGTCCTCCTGGAGCCAAAGGAAAACTTTGTTGTGTTGCAAGAGACCACATCTGAGCCTGCGAGGAAAAATCACCCCAAAGGAAAGGGCTCTGTGGTCATACCACATCAGCCGTTTAAACCACTCAGGTCCTGTTTCACCTTTCCAAGTCCCACAAAGTCCAGCTCTTCAGTGCCATCCAAAAGGCCTTCATTGTGTGATTTGTCCCTTCCTTCTTCTCCCCCTCTTGGCTGTCTTCTATGAAAGACTGAGAAGGTTTTTGTAGTTATTCACACTTTGGGGAGATAACAATGTGGCCAGACAAGGAAAAATAAAATGAAGATTGCAGGCCCTGAGTTTTGCCAAATGAGAGAAGCTTATACAAACATTGCAGTTTTCTCCACTGCACACAGATGTGACTGAGGATGTGGCATAGTTAATGCTCTTCTGAAATACTCATATGACATTATTTATTATTGACTGACAGTGTGGAGGCTGTAAGACCCTACAGAAGAAAAGACGGAGAAACCTGTGATGCTTAGCCCCACTCCTGAAATTTGGCACAGGCTTAACGCTTCCCATGCCACATACTCATTCCTCAACTGAGCCAAGAGATTTGGAAAACGTCAGTAATGGAGATAACTGTGATGCCAACAGCACTGGAAAAACAGGAATTCCTGAGAGCTTGGGACTTCTAGGTAATAAGGACCATGAATATAGAAGGACACAGAAAAGGCAGGTTTACCAAGAGTGCAGTTTCGATGGGATGAATAAAAGCTGTGTAATGGGTTGGGAAAAACCTACTGCAGCACCTGGTCGGTTTCCGAGACCCAACAGGATTTAGCATTTGCAGGGTGCTCCTTGGGAGGAGGAGGAGGAGGAACGGAGCTTGTCCTGCTTGGCCCCTTATTGCTGTTTGAGGCAGTGGCCAGGCCGTGCCCTGGGGGGCTCCAAGGGAGTAGCTGCCCTGCTGCTGGCTCTACCCAGCTGCACGGGAGCTCTGGGCAGCTCCCCGGGGAGCACCACAAACTGCAAACATCTGCCAGAAGCAGACACATGCTGCCACCTCTGTGACCTCAGGAAGGTGAAAGAGAAGACGAGGCTTTAGAAATAGGGATGGGTTGAAATCAAGCACATTGTAAAACCTGTGTTTTGAGATCTCACATGGATTTACCAAGAATTTGTGTGTTTTAGGATTTGGCTGCGCGCGTTGACTCCCTGGGGATGGAGCACAGGCTTCCTGTGCCGCTCGTCCAAACTCCAGGATGGGGCCATACGGGGTTAATGCTGGGCTAGGGCCCAACCTTCCTGGTAGAAAAAATACACAAAACTGTAAAAACCGTGAGTGGTTTTAATCTGCACTGATGTCCTTGTGGAGTTAAGAAGGCCAAAGCAAACCTGAACTGAGCCGTGCCACCAGGCAGTGAGGACACCACCACGGCTGAGACATTTGATCATTTATGACCCCAGGTTATAGCAAACAGACTGTAAAAATATTCAGATGTGGGCGCTGGTTTGTTTTTGTAAACATTTCCTTTTTCTTGTGGGTGTCACTAGATGGCAGAGCCCATCACCGGGCTTCCTAATGACACATTCCTACAGCTTTCAATATTTGGATTTCAATTAAGCTGTAAATTCCTAAGGTTTTCAGTGGCAATCTCTGGGGTAATTACAAAATCAATGTCCTTTAAAACAAACAAAGAAAGCGTATAGGTTAATGATATGAGCAATCGATCCACCTTAATACACTGTATGTTTGGGATGATGACATAAATTTAACCTTTGATTTAAAAATTATTCAAAATAGCACGCTCAGAGAAGTCACTTCGGTGTTGAAATGACCCGAAGGGCTGAACTTTGCTGATGCTCTCCAGAGCAAAGGCATCTGGAAAGCACAAGCTCCTCATGCTGGGAAGCTTCCCCTTAGCAGGGCAGAGTAAATAAAAAACAGCCTTAATGGTTAACCTGCAGCCCGTTTATGGCCTGAAGTTATCAATGGCTGAAGATGACGAGGGAAACTCATCAACAAACCAGGAAAAAACTGCCACAAATCCATCATGAAAAGTTTGCACAGGTTGCGTCTGTTCATGATTTAGATCACCTGGGCTGAAAACAGGCTTTAGCACGCTGGTGTTTTATTGTCTAAGACCCATTTAAAATATAAATAATGGGGAGTGAACTCAGTCAAGAGACTGAACAGTGTCCTCAGCACCTGTGGGTATGCAGAGACCCCTTCACTAGCTGGGGTCGGAGCATCACAGTGCTCAATGTCTCCTCTGGCTCCAAATTCTGCCTCCAGCACTGGACCACGACTGCCAGTTGCCACAACTGAAATACTCACACGCAAAGACACACACGCAGGTGTAGCTTATGTATGTGCAGGAACAGGAGGGAGCAGCTCGGCCATCGCTACGGTTTGGAACAAAAAATTGCTCAAAAAACGCAGAATCCTGCTGTGCTCGTCTCTGGGTTGCTTTGTGTTTGTTTCTATGTATTTTCCAGTAAAGATCCCATTCATAATGTAATTTACTGCAGGAAGCTATACATTCACTGTCTGTTAAAGCTGTTGGAAAGGAAGACAGAGGCAGTTCTTACAAAAGAGTTCAGCCACAAAATTCTGTCTTCTCCCAAAAAAATAAAAAAATAAAATCAGGGTTTACACAGGTTGTAGAAAATTATTCTCCAGGAAATTAAACATCTGTAACACCTTCATCTTATTAGCTTACTTGCCAATTACTTCCCTCCCCATGATTACAAAGCACTCAAAACCCGAACCAAGCTGGAAAAGCGACCTGTGTTGCTCTACATGAAAACCCATCATTACCCTGCTAGTGACAAGGGAAAGCGCTTGTGTTTCAAGGACCATTCTTTCTTTTTTTTTCCCATAACTGCTGCCTGCTGGGACAGCCAGCCTTGCCAAACCCTCCTCGGTCTGTGGCACAGTGGGTGGCCCAGGGGGACAGTGGGTCACGTCCCTGGGGCTTCAGGATGCTGAGGGCTGCAGGGCAGTGCGCTGCCTGCCCTCTTCTTCATGCCGGGGTCCCTCTCCTTCCCCGATAGAGGCACTTCTCACTCCATAGCAAAAGCTACTGAGGTGGGTCCCAAGGAACCTAATCATCTCCTTAAAAGCTGTTCATTTTAATTAATCTCCCCAGTGTCAGTGAAAGCAGCACCACGCTCAAACGCACAGAGTACATGCTCGAAAACACACCTTCGAAGTCCAATCCTATGCTGCCCCTTAAGGATGCTCAAGCTGTACCCTTGAGGATATGACCACAACTGGTCAACAGCAGAAATACATGGCAATATCGGATCAGCGAGTAACTCACTGCTGCAGCCATCCTGATGTATCTTTGCTGGATTTGGCTCCACTGCTCAGCACCAAAGGCACCCCTTCCAATACCCATAGAAAAAAAGGCAATTTCAGAAAAGAGCAAGCCAGCTCTTTCACCGACTCTCTCTCTCTCTAGAAAACTGCTGTACTGGAGTATTTTCTTTAGGAGTTTTTTTACTGAAGGAGTAAATATTACGTTAAGACTACTAAGTGCTTGCTTTGATTTCATTTGTCCCAGAATTTCTTTTGCTGCCTGAGGAGGAGAGATGGCCCTGGCCACTGAGTGCACCCAGTTACCTACTGGAAAGAATCTCATCTCTAATCCTTCTCCTTTTTTATTATTATTTATTTTTTATGTTCAGCTCCTTCACAGGGCTCATCAGAAAAGCCCATCAGTGGTAATTAGGCATGTAAATTGCCTTAGCTAGCCAAACTGAAACAGCTCTTTGAATATGCATGATGCACATCCACGGGAGCAGTTTTGAAGGACATAAGACCTGCTGACAGTATCTTGATTTTATAAATGCTGTGGCCACTGAAAAAGAAAAAAAAAATGGATAAAAATCCATGTTCCCATTTAACTATGTATGAAAACCAGCCAGAATGCCAAGATGCATTTGCTAGCACACACAAAGCAAACCTCCTGAGGAAGAAACGGCTCAGTGAAATGATTGAAGATGTTAGTCCTTCCTTCAGCTCTCCTGCCTGCCAGTCTGAATCTCGGGTTAGCAGTGACAGCAAACGTGGCTATCGTAGGGCACGTGTGATAGCATCAGCACAGACCTACCACTGTGAGGGCACAGGAGAAATGCTGTTCTTTCCACAGGCTATTCTGTCATGCAAGTTTTCAAGAGGAAGCATTGTAAATGTGTGCTCTGCATTGATGATGTGGGCCCATGCATGGGAGAGGAGTTCTGTGACCTCAGATGTCTTTTTCTTTTTTTTTAAATTTGATCCCTCAAAAAAGAAAGAAGCCATACACTCACAGGAACACACACACACACACAGCCTGCGCCCTGTGTCAACTCCTGTGCACTTTCTCAGCTAACATGTTTCACCCAGTTGTGGTGAACGTGACTTGCCATCACCATCTGAACACCTCAGGGAATGATTTTGCCAGAAAAGCTTCCATCAGGCCTCCTGCTCCTCTGTACAACTTCTTACCCCCTGTGCTCCCTCCCAGATCCTTAGAACAGATTATTTTGTCTCTTGCTACATCCCAGTGTAAAAATAAGTCTTTAAGTAAAAGTAATACATCCATACAGTTCTGGATTTTTTTTCTGTCAGCGCAGTATCCTCAGCAAGTGACACCTCTCAGGGCTCGGATGTGACGGTAACGCTATCACAGTGACTGACAGGAATGGGCTCTTCCAGTGCCCATCAAGCACAGCCATGAACACAAGCTCCTGCAAACAGGCTAAAGCTAAAACTCTGCAAGCTGCCATTAAAGGGATGTCCCAGCTGGCCACTTGGCACAAGCAGATTCGTATCTCTCCCTGGGACTGTTATATTTAAAGGTGTTTATTTTTTGGTTTGCTCTGCAAGCTTGGTGGTCGTGTCAGGCTTGTGAGGCTCCCCAGCTTTACATGGGACAGCCACAGGAACGCTCATTGTTAGGATCATTCAAGAGCACAAGCTTGGTTTAGAAAACCAACCACCACCTTGACTATGGCCTCAGATATCACTATTTTTCTTCTCAGAAAGAGCGGTCAGGCATTGGAATGGGTTGCCCAGGGAGGTGGTGGAGTCACTGGGGGTGTTCAAGGAAAGGTTGGGCCTGGTGCTTAGGGACATGGTTTAGTGGGTGACATTGGTGGTAGGGAGATGGTTGGACCAGATGATCTTGGAGGTCTTTTCCAACCCTAATGATTCTATGATTCTATGATTTCCAAATCACCTTGCAACGGCACAGCCTACGGGTTGCACATAGGTAAAGAAATACGTGGTGACCTCAAGGATTTCTTACTGAGCAGCAAGACTTCCTTCTGAGCAGTGTGGAGGGCTGCTGAGAGATGCCAGGGTACATTTCAGTGCCTATTTCAGCCCTTCCACGCAAAGAAGTTTCAAAACATCAGCCACACCTCACAGAAAACAACCTGCTTGTTCGCAGCTTCAAACCATGTTGAAATCAGCAATAAATACTAACAAAAGCAGAAGCTTTGGGAAGCGGAACATACCTGCAAGGAAGCACAGGGTATTTGGAAGCAGAAGTATTATTTTTACAAATATCTGTACAATTTTCTTTGAACTGCAGTAGGCAGATGTGTAAAATATGAAACTCTGTATTTAAAAACAAGAACAAAAGTATCAGTCCAGAGTTTTTGTTTTTAATCTTTTAAATGAGAGGGGTTGCTGTTATTCACAGATAGAGAATGTATAAAGCCATATGCATGTAATTATACTATGTTTCATACTGCCTGTCCATTTCCTAAATTATTTTCCCTTAGGACTGGATATTGTACTGTTACTATATTTGTTCTCCTGTTATTTATATTTCTTCAGATTTATTTCAAAAATCCTGCAACAGATTATAAATTTCTGGCTAGGACTGGAATTTTCTGAGAGAAATGTTTTGTTACATTTTGATAGAAGTGTAATTACAAAAATATAAACATGCAATTTACATACAATAGATATTAAAAAAGTCAGCATGTAACCCACTTAAAATAGTTGGCAGGCTATTTATCTAAACTATTTCAATTTAACGCAGATGTGCCCTAACAAATAAAATGTGCTTTAAAATCTGTCGTCATCCCCAGTCAGACATCCAGTTGTCCATGCCCTTAAGTTGATGTATATTTAGCATTAAAAGAAAATGTTGAAGATGGTGACAACAACACAGTTAATCATTCTATTAATCAGCAAAGTTGGGGAGGGACTCTTTGTCAGGGGGTGTGGTGATAGGGCAAGGGGTAATGGCTTTAAACTAAAAGAGGGCAGATTTAGGTTAGATATAAGGAGGAAATTCTTCACTCAGAGGGTGGTGAGGCCCTGGCACAGGCTGCCCAGAGAAGCTGTGGATGCCCCATCCCTGGAGGTGTTCAAGGCCAGGCTGGATGGGGCTTTGAGCAACCTGGTCTGGTGGGCGGTGTCCCTGCCCATGGCAGGGGATTGGAACTGGATGGGCTTTAAGGTCCCTTCCAACCCAAACCATCCTGCGATTCTATGATTCTTTATTTATGTAATGTTCACCCCTGTGATATAGTTCCAGTGATACAATCCCCCAGTAAAAATTAGCAAATGTCCCTGATAAAATTTGCAAAACTCAAAAAAAAAACCTCAAGCGTCCTCCTGTCTGGGTAAAAAGTGATGGGACCCTTCTGTATTTACATTGCAGCAGAGGGTCTCTTCGTCTATTGTGTCAGCTTTCTGTTATCCCCAAAGTACTGTCATTCACACGCTGATGGCAATTTTTGAGATTTTGGTTTGTTGCATTGAACAGGACCAAATCTTTATGAAATTTAACAGAGTTCAGCTGTACCAGGTGCTTGAGCACAATCCCTGTGCCACGTGCATTTGCCTCAGCCACATCAAGTGGTTTGATACAGGTCAGCAACAAATGCATTTCAGGAATTTCAGCTACTGGCATCATCTGCCAAGGGTTACACAGATGGGAGGAAGCAGGAAAGGTCATTTTTAGGAGTGAAAAGCATTCTTTTGCATTTATTTTTCCCAATGTTGTTATAAAGTCTTGTAACTGCCAGGTAAAAACATGTTAGACCAAAAAATAGTGCTTTCAGGAAACCTAAAGAGTTATCACTAACAAACTTCCACAGAAAAAGAGCTTTAATTGCTGTTACAGAGAAATGGAGCTTAAATCCCAGCACATTTGTAGAAAGAGACATTAAGGGCAGAGGAAGTGCTTGGTCAGTGCAAGCTTCCATTTGGGTATTTGCAAAGACCTCAAAGCTTTTTAAAAGCAGAAGTGCACCATGCAAGGCCAGCAGCAGCTCTGCACAAGCTTCCCAGCTGTGGCTGGAGGTCCCATGCAGCAGCATCACCGGTGTCACCTGGAGTGGGACCACCCTCCCCGCCACGACCCCAGGTCTGATCAAACATCCCAAAAGACCAACCCAAAAGGAAGCTGCACCATTTGGGAGCACAAGACGCCCCTCGGTGTCACTCACAAGGCCACCTTCCCAAAATGATGACTTCAGAGGTGACCAGCTCGCTGGGGGTCTCACTGCAGCCAGCAGTGATTGAAGGTTGAGGAGCAATCCCGCCTGGTGTTGAACACTTTGGAGCAGCGTTTACTGCCTCCGGGTAATGATTTACAGAGTTTGATTACCCATTTTTCATTACGACCGAAAGTGAGATTAAAATGTTTTGGAGGCAACTGCTCATATCAATCTCCCGGGCGCAGGCAGGGAGCGTAGCTGTCACTCCGGCAGCGGTGGCACAGCAGCTGCCAGTGCCGCTCCGGGTGGGGGAATCATTAAAAGCAAATACCTTCTCGTAAGATGGACCGGAGACAGGGAGAATTACAGCCAGCCAAAGAGGGTTTCTGAATGCTGGCCAATGCACACACAAAAGCAGCCAAAATGCACTGACCATCTTCTGCTGCTTTCATCTCGGAACAAAAAAAAAGCCTGAAAGCACTAAAACAATACAAAGCGTTGTATAGGAATACCACATCTATTTTAAGTATCTGTATTTAAATCACCTGTTCCTTTGCACCTAATCGGGAGCAGAAATTAAAGCGCAGGAAGGATCAATGGCAGCAATTGGAGCTGCTCCGGCGAGGCAGGGCAAAGAGGCATGGAAAAGAAGCAGAGAGAGCATCGAAGTTCCTTCTCACTTGACTTCAAACTGCACAATGATGTCCACTCAGTGAAGGAGAAAATTTAAAAAAATAAATGCCAAGCCAAAAGTCACAATCCCTTTTCAAGGGATTTTGCAAATACCTGAGCAAGTGCAGTTACCAACAGTAGCTGCGTCTGAGTGCCTGCTCCAGCCCAGTAAGAGATGCAGCTCAGAGGGTTGTTGGGTGTGCTGCACATCAAAACTAGATAAATCATAATTACAGACTGCTTTGCTCTGTTGCAAGGGGAGACAAACATTGCTTTCTCTGCCTGTCTGCCCACCCCCATGCCTGACATTACTTTTTTTTTTTTTTTTCCCTCTGAAAATGAAAAATAAAAACAAAAGCCTTTACTGTAATAATTTACTGCTGGGGTCAAGAACATGCTTCAGGGGTGGTAGTGGCAAAGAGGAACTACAGTGGGAATACAAACAGATACTTTCCTCCTAAACTGCTTTGATGTGCCATTCCTACGAAGACTGGCTTTCTTCCCTTTCTTCCCTTTATAGCTTTGGGCCTTCACACTTTTTTTTCCTTCTTTTTTTTCTCCCAGATATCCTTAATGCAGGACCCCTTCCTGACCTCACAGTAATAACAAACAGGAGATGAAAAAATCCGCATGCCTTCTTATCAAAGCCATCTGCAGAATTTAAGCTTTCATTTAAAAATAAAAATTAAGCTTCTAGCCTTTAAAGGTCGTAGAGATAACCTTCTCTATGTGAACTGATCCACAGCCATCCTCTGTTTCTACAGAAGGATAACTCCTGTGTCAGATTTCCTTCAGGTCCCTGACTGCTCCCCCTCTCCAAACTCACTATTTGGGGAAAAGAGGTTTGCAGATAACGTTGTCCTGCCTTTCCCAAGTGACAAAGCATCAGCTGCTCCCCACTGATGCTTAAAGCTGATAAGCAGAGGCAAAGTAAGGCTTTTGCTGGAATCTCCACAGGTTCACAGGACCCAAATGTGAACCTCTGTAATAAACAGGCATGTTTGTACCTGAGCTCAGTACCCAGGAGTCTCATTATAGCTCACCAATAGAAAACACCACTTTTGGGGAGGATTCATCTCGCCAGCCTCCCACGTCTGTGGGCACATCTAGGCGAGGCTCCTCAGGCATGTTTTAGCCACCAACCTGAAGGTGAACTGCTCTCAGGATGCCTGAGGCTGAAATTAAGGATAGCCTCAGAGCATACAGACCCTACTGGAGACGAGGCAGGGAAGTGATTACAGCAAAAATGTGCAACATAGCAGGGAAAATAAGGCAAAAATGACTGCCCCAGATGACGGATGAGCCCCGCTGAGGAGATGAAATTTTCCCAAGTCCTCAGTTAATCATAACAGGGAAAAACCTTCCCTGGCTTCAAAGAGCCATTGCTGTGATCTTGACCACAGAGACAAGCCTTGCTGGCCAAATTGGTAGCAGCAAGCATTCGTTCATCATGTTCAGTCTCTTATCTCCAAATGAGGTCCCTCTCTCCCCTGAGAGTGCAGAAGGGAAAAAAACCCAAACCCAACAAATAAAAACAGACATATAGAGAGACCAGGCACATCCCCGGATAATTGCATATTGAGAAAGAAAGTGGTCATTCATCCATTCTGACCCTGGCAGACAACAAGTTCTAGAGGAGAAATATGGAATTGATTGTATTTATCAGCAGCACAGAGAGACACAAGTATTAACAATTTCCTGAAGGCTACGCAGGTAATCTTTATTGTGCTCAAGGGCCATCAAGGGCCAGGATGAGCAGATGGATATATGACTTCCATCTTTCCAGGTCAAGAGCGTGAAGCATAACTGCCCACTAATACCTGTATGTTTTTCTTTTTCAGAAATAACTAATCCATTCGAAAGTCTCCAAGCCATGGGTTCATTACCTTACTTTGTAGCCATTCTGATTTTTAATGACTTTTGTTGGTAAGAAACAGTAGCATTTCAAAGTAAAAGATTTCTCACGTCAACTTTGAGTCATCACATCTTGTTGTACTTTCACCAAGAAAACCACAACACGTTCAATAGCCCTCCTGAGTGTATCCACATGGAGGGGTGAAGACACCAGCCAACCTTCTCTTTGATAAAAGCAAATACAGCGAGATCCTTGCTTTTGTGTCTTTTTTTGCAGTGGCTGAAGTTTCCTCTGACCTCTGTTCAGTACATGCATTACCAGAACTAGAATACAATAACAGGTTTTTTTTGGTTGTACCCACTTTGGAGACAGAATCTCTTCTTGGCTTCTCCTTTTATGCATCAGAGGACTGAATTAACTCTTTTTGCTACAGCACTGCACTGAGAGATAACCTCCTCACTTTTCAGCTACCTTTATGTCATCTGCAAAGATTTCATACCACTGACTAGGTTCCTGCTAAAAATATTGAGCAACATCAGCCCAAGAACTGTTCCCAGAGGTATCTAGTGAGAAACTACTTCCTCACTGATATCTTCCCCCTACCAACTACAGTGTGACACATGTCATCAAACTGGTTTTTAATCCACCTAGCACATGCTGTTATGTCTATACAGGCTTAATCAAAAGATCTGGTGTCACCAAGTCCAATGCCTCGGAGAAACACAAGTATACTGCAACGGCAGACTTTATATTATCAAGCAGGTCTCTAAATCCTGGACTGGCAGAAACTATCTTTATAGATGTGGTATTTCCATAACAGAGTGTTATCAAGGGAGCTTTTGCTTTACCTAACAAAAGGGTGAACTATGAAAGATTCAGGAAAGGGACTGAAAGAAAACAAAAATAGTTCCGAAAAGAAGCATATATGGAACAACAGATAAAGGGGAATAAAGAAGAAAATGAAGACAAATTCAGACTGAATCCAAACTGAATATTTTGTTCACTGTAAGAATAAAAAAAAAAATCTGTAAATTGGTCTATTGTTTCCTAGACTAAAACTGTCTAAGTGATGTGTTCCAGCAAGAAGCTGTAAGAATCACTGAGTAACATATCGTTTCCATTATTCACAAAGGTTAATAACGGTCCTTTAGGGTCTTAAATTCTTTGACTTTTTCAGAGAGAATAAGTCTATGCCTATGTTAACAAGAGTATGAAGTAACTGGAGCGGGTCTGTAAAGCAAAATAACTTGTACTGAGGACCCCAAAGCCATACTGTGCATCAGGGAGATATGCTCCAGCCTGCACTCGTGGCTGCATGCCCACACTGCTGGAGTGCTCCAGGTGCACCTCTCCTAGCTCAGTTTCCAAAGCAGAGGCTAGTCTGGGGACTCTGGGACCGTTCCCCAGCCTGAACAAAAACCCAGTAAGTGGGGACAACCAGATAAGCTTCCAAAAGACCCTCTTGATTCAAACAGATCCACGCATGTGCCTACAGCCTGAAGAGTTAAAAGGAAGATGAAGGCTGGATGCAAAAGGTGAGAAGATATCACCAAGGTGACCTCACCAGTTTTTGAGTCAGGGCAAAAAGTTCCTTTATTTAATGATGTATTTTGGGACTGAGTCTACTGACAAAATGCAAAGCTGTTAGTAACAGGCCTAAGAGGACATCATCAAGAAGCTTACCAGTAACAAAAACAGCCAGAGGACTCAACTGGCACTGTGTCTCACCACATCAGGCACTGCAGAAATGGTGGGATGCTGCCTCAGAAAGACAGGACAGCTTGGTGAGCTCACTTCAGGCGAGTAAAATGCAGATACCTGTGCCTGCGTCTGTAGGAATTGTGGTTGGTGGTATCATGAGTAACCCCCAGGACGTGCCCAAGCGCTCATTCCCCCAGTTTAGTGCTTCCTTCAACTATTGTGTGGGAGAGGAACATGGTCTCACCACGAAGCCCTCAGTGTAGATGAAAACCAAGCATAACCAAGCATGTTGGATGACAACTCCCACAAAACACTGCAGTACTTCCAAACGCTTTTTTCCCCCAGCTTTAGGCCATTTTTTTTTTCCTTTTTGTTTCTGGTACTCTTTGTCTGAAATTGTCTGAGCTTTGGCCAATATATTTGATTATTTCTATTTTTACCACAAACTAAAAAGGCATCATCCATGGAGTGGGGCACACCACTCTTTTTTTTTTTTTTTTGGCTTTCAAAGCATCCATTTTCTCCATTAGATCACATCTGTTTGCTTTAGACCTCAGAAATAAATAGCAGATGACATTATGCTGCAGTTACTGTATGTTTGCTTTATCCATTTTTGTATTTATTGAAAAAAAAAATTTATTGGTGAATGCTTCCCCAAATGATACCCTTCCCCATTTGTATCTGTGTTATACAAATGTATTATACACCCTTGAAATGAGGTACCCCTTGTTTCTGGAGACAACCCCACACTGTTCCCAAATGCCGCGATGAGACTTGCACACTGACCACACTGACCTTACAGTACTAAGAGGTCTTTCCTTGTTAAATCTTTTTTTTTTTTTTTTTTTAATTCAAAATCTTGGTCAATTTGGCAGTGTTCCTTTCACCCAGGCCTTCTTAAGGGATGGGAAAGGGATGGAAAAGGGATGGGAAAAACAGGCTTGGTTAGTATAAAAAACAGGCTTGGGTTAGTATAAACCAAAATGTATTTAAACAATTCTCAGAGGGTGCCCGTTTGAAAAAAAGAAGAAAACGGCAATACCCACAAACAAACAAAAATCAAATCTGTCCTGCCATCAGCGCTGCTGTGCTGCTCTGTGGCACAGCACGCTGTAGACATCTTCCCTAAAGAAATGTGAAAAAATAAAAATAAAAAAAGGAAAAAAAAATATCCCGGCATCAAGCATCCTCCTCCAGGACCTTCCCAAAGAAAGCCACCAGGAACAGAGGTGGCGCTGGCCACGTCCAGACACAGCTTTCTGCTGCAACAGGTCTGAAGGCTTTCACTCAAAACAGTCAAAAGCATAGAAAAAAATAGGGATCCGACTGATGGGCAAGACTTTGGGCAACTTTACAGCTGCCAAACACTGGATTTCCTTTGGGTCAGCCAGCTTCGTGCTGCAGGACTGGGTCGGTGCTGCCAAGGGCACCACGAAGATGCTGTTGTGCGTGGTGTCTTCTCACCATCCCTCCCCACCCAGTGCCTGCTCCTCACCACAGGTCCCGGGTCCCCAACGGCACTTATCAGAGAGAGAAAAATGTGCCCTCTGTCTCTCTCCTTGTAAAGCACAACTGTGAAAGAAGGTGGATGCTCCTCTTCAGTCCCCTCCAGCACAAGAGATCTTGCTAATGTTAAGGGTTAAAAACGAAGTGTGCAACAGTGAGAGCCTCCTCGGGGCCCAGGCCAAGACTGCAAATGCAATTCCTCCAGGAATACAGGCACGGAGCAGGCATGCATATTTAAAAACAAAAGGCAAAATGCTACCAAGCAAAACATTTCCCTGCACGCACACACTGCTCCATGCGGGGAGGGAGCGAGCCACACAAGACAAAATCTGGCCACCTCACTAAATGCCCCAGCTTATATTTAGGAAAGCAGGGAGGCAGCTGGGCCAGATGATCAAAGGAGACATTATTAGAGCATCACTGCTAATGCCTAAAGCAAACACGAGGGGACTGCATCTTAGCAATGCGTTTAGATTGGAGGGAAAATGGCCTTACTACAGAAAAGCGAAGGACACAGAGCGGGTAGCTCCCCATGGAGTTGTACTTCGTGCAGTACGTGTTTGCATGCTGTATGATCAGACTAATTTAATCTTATAGCCAATATACAGCATGAGGGCTTTGTGGTGGGGCAAGAAAGAAATGTGAGGGGAGGGAAGGGTTCCACTCATTTTTGTTAGGATGCCTAATGACTTCTGGTGTTAGAGATAAATAGCTGTATCATCATGAAGCAGAGATTACATTTAAAATAGATTTAAAATATTCCTTGGAATGCAAAAAACAGATTCTTACAAAGGTCTGGATTGACACGTGGAATAAGGCCATTACTTGTCACGATGCCCAAACAAGTGGCACTTCGTGAAGGGAAGACTTATGAGAGCGCTCCTCTCTGAGACAGCAAAGACAGCTCTTTGCTCTTCAGGAACAGAAACACATTGCTATCTCATCTGGAGCAAGAGTGATTTCCCTCTTTAATATGCATGTGAGAAGGCAAGTAGTTCAGCGTTAAAAGTTTGCTTGTTTCTCCATGCAATGAACATCAAGCTTCACAAAATAACGGTTTTGGTGGTGGTGCGGTTTGTGTGTTTTTTTTTTTTTTTTTCTTTTTTAACAAAAACCCTCAAGCAGTAATTTTCTGCTTGGTGATCAGTGACCCATTTAATATCATCTGCTACAGGGCAAAGCACCCTTAGGATGGGCTCGCTGAACTTGAGCAGGTTTGGTATCAAAGTCTCTGCTGATTCTTTCTCCTTTGTGCAGTGTCCTAGAGCAGGTTAACTGGCAAGCTGTTGCACACTTAGGCTGTTTTTTGGGGATCACGAGTTATATGTGCATGGCAGGAGTCCTGATTGACATTTTCTTAAGAAATCTTTACACTGGCATTAAGAAGCTTTTTGAACTCTTGAGGACATGCACCCCTCTCTCACCTCGCTAACAATGCGATGTAGTCCCACAGTGTGACGATGTCAAAACCTTACTCTTAGCAGCCCGCAGGATCCCAGCCGAACGTGGCTGTCAAGTCTGTCACTTGCACCTGGAGATGAAAGAGGATGGCAAGGCAGAGCCAAGCCTAAACAGCTCAACGCTTACAAAAATGTGTGTTAATGCTGCACGGCTGTGCCTGGAATCAGCCTCGTGGCTGCTGATGGATGCTGCTCTCTTCTTCTTTCTGCTAATCCATGCAATGAGAGAGCATCGGTTTTGAAAACTCATCAGCCCCTACCATCATGAGAAAAGTATATCCAGTGCCTTGAGGAGGAAAGTTAGATTTGCAGCAGTATTCCCCAGGGGAATTGTTTCAGTGTCCCAGCCAATTGACTGCAGTGGAAATGTCATCACACCTCAAGTGTCCTCTTACCCATGGAGGGCTTTCATCTCCCCTGCACTGGAGCAGCTCACAACAGCAAATGTATTTCTTACCAGCATCAATTCTGCAAGAAAGGCTTTTATCCCTGCTTACAGGCAAGAAGTAAAAATCTGTGCAAGTACTCGGTATCAAACTCCCTCCAAGATCAAGAGGAGCTTCTTCTACACTTGTCAGGATCTGGACCTACGTGATTTGCTGAAAAACTTCCAGTGTTATCACTTGCAGGGTAAGAAACGGAGCCTGCAGAGCCCATCCTGCAGCTGTTCATCCTCTCCAGGGCTGTCACACAAACAGGAGCCCAAAGGTGACCAGTGGCGTGCTGTCCCTGGGTACTAAGCACTGCCTACACACCACTCACGTCACATAAATCTGCCCCAAATCAGCTCATGGATCCTCTCTACCGTACCCAGGAGCTGGGTAAAGGAGGAAGACATAAAAGAGCCATAGGTTTGTCTCATCAATATAGATAGGGATGTATTAGGTCACAAAATTGGTCTACCCATGAGGAGAGCTAGAAATTGCCTTAATTAATTAGAGAATGATGGCTTCGTCCTCCTTCCCCAATGTGGATGTTACAGGACTCCAGACTGGACAAAGATTTCAACACTGCAGATGAGCACAGCAGTCCAGAGTCCACGCGAGCAGTCTGCTTTATTCCCAGCTCAGCCCTGACCAGCCTTGCCAATGCAACACCTTCATTAACATAAATATGAGATTTAAACAGAAAATAAGGCTATGGCATCTCTAAGTCCAAACGTTGCTACAAAACCTACCCACTGAGCAAAAGAAAGATAACCAGCAAAAATGGGTTCCTTGGACTCTATATCTAGGGACAACACCATTTCCTTTACACTGCTCTGATTTTCACAAGCTAAGAATCTGGCCATGTATTTGTAGGGTGTGCATTGCACACAGATGGATGGATAGACTGGATGGAGGGAAGTTGGGATGGATGAGTGGGTGTTGACCGTAGATATCACTACACCTACAGGCATCTCATTTGGGTTCACTTTCCTTCAGTGTCCCAGCTCTAGATAGTGTGAAGAAGGACACAGTAAAGACAGCTCTGCAAAGATCTTTTCTTAATGCAGAACTCTCAACTGTCTGCTCAGCAGGTCTCAGTTTTGAGGGAAAAAAACACAAACAAACAAACAAAAAAAAAACCATGATTTTTTGAAGCAAAACCAGAAACATCAGGTAGCACAACTAAAACCTCTATCTGGTGTGGGTTGTTTATTCCTACATTTGTTAGGAATAATAATTTCTACATTCATTATCTGTTTACTTGTCATAACCAAGATAAGATGAAAAAAATCAAATAAAGACCATGAATAAATACTATATATGGACACGAAAGAGTGCCGTTAAGCTTATTTGAATCATGCTAAATGCAACTTCTTTATGATTAACCTATATATACTAACCAGAAACCTCTCAAAAATTAAGGCAATGATTTGATATCAATGCCGAAGATCTCAAACTTCTTTATTTGGAGAAGTCCTCCATAAAGAAGAAATAATTCTTCATACTGCATCTCTAGTGTACTGTAAGTTCTTAGGCTTCTACAACACCGAAAAAACATCGTGTACACACAGTATGTGGGCAAGGGAAGTATCATATGTATCAGCTATCCTGCATGACACCCAGACAGGACACCGACACCTGTCTTGTGACCAGTTCATGCAGTTCTCAAAGTATCCCCTCCCGGTGGCCACGGGAGACCTTTCTAACAAGTGCAAACAAACAGAAATATAAAGCACATTACTTTTTATTGTGTAAGTGCAATGATAGGAAGTAGAATGATTGATGGAACCACTACAAAATCAGCTCCAAAAATATAGCTGCATGTTTTTTTTCCCTTCTAAGTGAGCTTCAACAGACCATTCAGCTGCTTTCTCCTTTACACTCTCCTTTTTTTTTGTTGTTGTTTAAATCCCTTGGGGCAGAGCCAAGAATCTCAATGTGCCACAATAACCACGTTTACTTATTTCCAACTCGTATCTGTAGTATCATATCATATCATCTCAACCTGGCATCGACATGGTGCTTTTCGCCGATGAGCCTAGTAAGGAATCCAATCTGTTCCTCATTATGTGATGCTTGGGAGATACGGGAGGGTAAAAAATGGAAAGGAGAGAAAGGGGAGATAACCAGGGCACCAGTGGACAGAATGAGAAATTGGTTAAAAATGGGTAATGACAGACAAAAGTGTGAAGGAAAAACACGTTGCTGGGACGTAGAAAGAGTGAAAAATAAAAATACGGTGAAGCAATGAGGAAATGGGATGGCTGGGAAGGAGAAAAGCAACAAGACAGCCTGAGTCAGAGTGAGAAATCCTGTAGAAAACAAACCCTGTTGGAAAGAAGTCCTGTCCCTCCCTAAAGTGTAGGCTTTCTGAATACTTCTTCCAAGAGCTTAATTTGATACTTCTTCCCAGAGTTTAATTTGCTGACAGAATTGGAAAGGAAAAAAAAAAAGAAAAAAAAACACATCAGAAAACAAAAAACTTTCAAGGCAGGTGAAAAGCACCAACCCACTCCCGACAGTCTGTGATTTCCTTTAATTGCAAGTGAATAATCAGGTTCCCCCCAGGGCAAAATGTTAGTGGAAAACCAGAACTAAGCAAGCAAGGGAACACCTGCTTAATGAGTGGATTTCCCTTTCCAGAAAATCTGGTGTATAGATACATTATGCAGAGCCACATCAGAGTTTAGGTGTGGGTGTGAGTTTACACAGTCGATTAAGCATAATTTAATTACATTTAAATAATTAATAATGAAGCATGTTTTAATTGCATATAAATTCTATGCTGTGCAATGTTGGGCACTGCATAAAGCCCAGCTCGCAAACATGGGGCAGTGCCAAGTCCCTGCATGCGCGTGCTTTGGACACAGTGTGCAATTAGTCTGATGCATGTCATTACTTCATTTGCACCCTGCCTCTTGCAGGGCACAGAATGGACACAGCTCTGAGGATGAGGGAGCCATTCAACATCGGTTTTAATCTGCCGCATTACATTATGGGCCACAGAAAATAAAAAGACAGAGGAAACAAGTTGATGACTATCTAAACTGAGCTTAAACTGGCAGTCAGGCTAAGGCATCCACATGATACTGAAAGCCTGGTCTCATCTCAACCTACAGGTGCCTCCCTGGAAGTCTTTAAGATATATGTGGACATGGCATGATGGGACAAGGCTTAGGGATGGGACTTGGTAGGTTGATGGTTGGACTTGATGATCTTGAAGATGTTTTCCAGCCTAAATGATTCTAGCATTCTGTGATTCTCCTGAGAGTCTTCTCCAGAGTGCCTCTGCAAGGCTCCCTGCTCAGCACACAGATTCAAAGACCATTCATTCCTCAGCCACAAGCCTCTTTCGTTTTTCTTTTTCTTTTTTTGATACGATAAGGAAATCCAGATGCTTCATTTCAGTTGCCTGCTGGAGCTCCATATATACTGCTGAGGCTTTATTTAGCTATCAGAAGTATGCAAGTATGGTTCTTGTCCCTATGCTTTCAAGTCTCCCATTTCTAAAACTGCTGCTGACTAGGTTTGCCATATACGGTTTGGATGATGGTGTGATTAATACCAGTTTCCCTGGAACTAGCTCAGGTTGGTTTCCACATCTCACAGCCAATTAGTCAAGAAACAGAAGAAGCTCTTTTGGGCCAGAGGCTGATCCACATAGGAGATTCTGAGCAGACTGCAAGATAAGGGCACTGAGAGATGCCTGAGGCAGTTGCATTGCAGAGGAGTGGTTATTTAACTCCTTTTGGACACCACCAGACTTCTTATGGCATCTATGCCTGGACACAGTGAGTTTCCAGGTCACCTGGATGTGTCAATATCTCAAAACTCACCAAAACCAAAATGTAAGGGTTATTTGCTCCAATATACACGAATAAGCAAGCTGGAAAGCAAGGGAAGGGACACGATGGATACCTTGGGAAGCAGTATGAATAAACATTTGCTGTTAAATTCACAGTATTTAAGTTCAGAAAGCTCCATCAAATCATGCAGATTGATTTGTACACCACAGGTAAGTATACGACTCCCAGACACTCCAGTACAGAGCCTGGGAATCTCTTTTTCATTGAAACATAGTTTTGTTCAGCTAAAACAAGAGCCAGCAAGACAGCCAGCCTAATTTGAGTACAGAGAGAAAAATCCAGCGCTTTCAATGATAATTTGTTCCAATGGATTGTGACTCTGTTAAAAATGCAGCTCACTTTCTATGTGAATTTGTCTGTCTCCAGCTTTCAGGCACCAGTTTGTGCTATGTCTTTCTTCATTGGATTGAAGAGCCCTTTAGTGCTAAATGTTTTCTCTTCCTGAAGGTCCTTAATGCTCACAGTAAAGAACTAGCCATTTCAGACAATTTTCCTCTCAAAGCCTGTTATTTTAGAGTAACTGCATACCAAAGTTAAAAATCACAAAGTGTCTAGACTAGTGAATTCACTCTGATAATGTGCCTACCAAGCAGGATTATTGGCTAAAGCTCAACTTAGCTGGTCAACTGTGTAATAATGTCTTGTTTATCTAATATTGTTACCAAAGGCTTTACAAATTGCCTGTATGAAGTCTGCCCATCACTGAAATCACTGCAAACTGGTGGTTGTTTAACAAACCCGAGCGGTGCTTTGCTCGCGGGCGAACACAGGCACACAGCCACGGGTGAACACAGGCCCACAGCCTGCCCCAGGAAGGGGGCCACTAACTGGCACGCCTGCTGACAGTGCTGTCCTGCTTTTCTGGGCTGCTCAAATAACGTTAATTACCACAGAGGTTATTAGATTCCAGTGTAACAACAGCCCAAAACCAGGCTGATGTTTTAACCTCACTTCTACAGTGAGGCCCTGGCACAGGCTGCCCAGAGAAGCTGTGGATGCCCCATCCCTGGAGGTGTTCAAGGCCGGGTTGGATGGGGCTTTGAGCACCCTGGTCTGGTGAGAGGTGTCCCTGCCCATGGCAGGGGATTGGAACTGGATGGACTTTAAGGTCCCTTCCAGCCCAAACCATTCCGTGATTCTACGCAAGAAAAGACTGTTTTGATTGCCATCCGCATTAAATGCTATATGGGCAACAACAACCGGTTGTGCACACACACCAGCCCACGCTTGTTGGAGCGGCGGTCAGTACCACCACCTGTTGTTACGGTTGCCCTAAAATCCTTTATACAAACACTGTTTTCAGTGGCTTACTTGCTACTCGTCCAACTGTAACCACTTAGCCTGAGATTTTCCAGGCCCGAACGTCTGCATCACGGTGAGCCCTTTCGAAATTTTTACTGAAGACAGTACAACTACTTCATTACAAGTGCTAATAAAACAGAGCTGTCTGAAAATTTCCACTGTCCTTGTGTTTGGCTTGAAGTTGGCAAAGGGAGCAGCCTTCATGTCAGAGATCTATTTGCTTTCTTTCTCTGTTTCAGTGCTGGCTGTTTTCTCTCCTGAAGTTAGAAGTGTTCCAAGAACTGTCGCTCACAAATGCTGGCTGCTTGTTTCCTAGAAGCTCGGAGCCCATTTTACAGTGTCCCTACACTGTTTGGTGTGATCTACCCCATATAAAACAGGTCACCTTGCACTACTGCTGGTAACGGGCAGTGCCAGGCCTTGCTGCCTGCTCATCCCAGAGCTGAATTCAGGCACTGCGCACACCGATGCTCTCAGTGGTCTCCCAAGACAGAGAAAGAAAGAAGCATTTTTGAAAACATGCTTAAGTTTGAATAAAAACGAAACCTGGAAGAGTGCAAGAGAATAGGGAGAAGAAGTTATGGCAAAGATGCTAAGGAGGAAAAACAGGGAATTAAAACCTGTGAAGCAGGTTCAGGAGGTTTGGGACTCCCACAGAAACAAGAATGCAGCTTTCTGAATACCGGAGAAAAAAGGGCCTGCGACCGTGAGCCTAGGAAGGAAAACAGTGCAATTACACAGAAGTGAAAGAATCCCTATTGCAGAGTCAAATGCTGGGAAAAAAAAGAAGTTAGTTTCCAATGTGCTTCGACACCTGAGTTCTTCCAAAATTATTCTGCAATGGAAAGAAATCTTTGGGGAGGTTAATCGTTCTCTATTCAAGCCCTGCCTTATAAACGTTGATTAAATAAGGGGCTCACTTTGAACAGGGAGGAGACCAGAGCTTGATGGTCAGTCCAAACACAGGCACCACCCAGGGAGGGGACTGCATAAGGTGGCAGCCACCAGCAGCCCCGATGACACGATCCTTTCAATTCAAAGCCATGCACAACGCAGGGCATGAGGCAGGCAGGGTACCACCAGTGGCCCTTAACCCAGCATGATGGCACCCTGAGAGCTTGCCTTCCCCACCCTGGTAATCCTCTCGTGGCAGACCTGCCCTCAAAGGACAGGCAAACAGGCAGCTTGTCCTCCCAAAGTCAGGCAACTTGGCTCTTTTATGACTGCAACAACTTCCATTTTTGTTAAACAATGAATATGGATTATTGTTTTGAAGTTTACCTGCCCAAACCCATCAGCAGGTTGTGTTTGCTTTTTGCTACAACACATTGTTTTCTAACAGGAAGGCAGAATTATCTGATAGGAAACACAGCTAATGTAGCACAAGCAAGTTATTAAATGGAGTCCAACTGGGCGCATGATGAGCAATCCCGAAAACACAATTCAAGGGGTGAAACACCACCATGCAACTGAGCATAATAACCTGCTTGCAAGGCTTAGAGACTGTGCGACAGAAATAATTTTAAATCAATTGAGTTACTGTTTCTTGGCAATTTGATAGAAAGGAGAAACAGTGTAATTGGCAATCAAGTACTCCTTTGGGAGCTTCCAAACAGCCAGCTGGATTTGTAAATGCATGGTAATCTGCTGGGGCCAAATCCTGCAGCTGCTTAAACAGTGGTGTAAATTGCCCACTGGGTGTAAATTACTCCAAACATGGATGTAAGCAGCAGAGCACTACCACTGGTATGTCAGAGAAATGCTGCTTTTGTCCCAAACTGTAAACACAAACCTGTTTTCACTCCTCTGCCAAGGCAGGGAGTGCACTGAATGCAATCAAGCACAGATCTACTTACCCTTCACTTGCTAAACTGCAGCCAAATATAGCTCAGGGATGAAGACACAGTCTGCATGATTAATTAGCTGCCTCCTTTATCTAACTTTCCTTCAACCTTTATATGCTTAATAATATCTATTTATTAAATCAATGAGCTTACGTTTAAAACCAAGTCCATCAGTTTATTTCAAGTCACTGTATAGACGGGATTTCATTGCAGGAGCAAATAGTGTGGGCAAACTTCAGCAGTCAGCTGGAAAAAGCATCTGGGAGGAGTGAGAGGGACACAGATTCTCAGCTCAACTCAAAAGGACATGCATTGCTATGGTGCTTTAAGGATTGTTACAGGGTTTACTCTGAAAAGAATCCCATTTCATTTGAGCTAATAATCTGTTTGCATTCCTGGAAATAATCTCCTTCTAGTATTGATCGTCTTTATTTGATAAATGCAAAACTTAGCTAAAGTCCCTTGCCATGAAGGAAAATGAACTGGAAGTGACCTTTCTTGCTTACCAGTCAGACTGTTGGGATGAACAAATTCAAAGATAAATTTTCTCCAAAGAGAAAGGCGCTTCTTGCCCAAGACAGCATCTCAAAACCATCCAACCTGCCACCTCAGGTACCCAGCTGAGGAGGATGGCACTTTGTCCTGCAGGGCCCCTCTCTGTCCCTTACAGCAGGAGCCCAGACAACCAGCCAAAACTATGCATTTAATTCTAAATGACTGAAGTTAGGTAAGCTGAATCCTAGCTCATGTGGTCTATACAGGATGCTGATTCACAGCAAATCACCGGCATGTCTCTGACAGGAGGGCAGACCTTCCACAGAGCATCTCCAAAGAGCTTCCCTTTGGTGGATTCCTAACAAAAGCCTCTCTTTTACATAAAATTAATGAAGGTTTCTGCTGTTTATCTGTATCCATACATCTCTTCTAACTTCTCTGAAAAGGTGAGAGGGTTCTAAATCCTAGTCCCACAGCAGCTCAGCTATTTCTTGAGAGGTGTTTGAAGTCGCTCATAAAACCAGACCCTCCAGCTGCAGGGGCAGGCATCCTGCAAATAAATCCTCCAAGGTTGCTCCGAGAGGCTGTGAGATGCCCAGTGGCTCAGCCAGGCCAGCACCTTCTGAATGCCCTCCGGTAGTTTGATATTCCACTAAGCGCTGCACTTCAGGGGGGTTACAAGCCAAAATGGGGTCAAATATGAGAAGTTTAGGGAATGTGCCCAGCTGACAACTACTGCAGGACTGGTCGTTTGTAAGCAACACAAACAGTGGGGAGGAATAAATTTTTCCCAGGTGAAGAATAAATATAAAAAATAACCTACTCCATACAATTCTATACCAGTAAAGAACACAGGCCCCAGGAAACCAAATTTTCTCTGCTCCCATAAAATGCCACTCTCCATGTTAAACAAGGCAAAGCAATTGTACAAATACAACATAATTCCAGGAAAACAAAACAAAGCAAGTTTCACATCCCCTAAGGAAACAAAATCACGTAGTCCATGTCAGTTCCAAAGGTTCAGACTGAAATTAGCTGCCTCCAGGTGTAGTAATTCATCAGCGTGGAAACTGAAGATGACTTCTGTTATTCTTGAGCCATTTGAGAAAGATTACTTCATTCTGCATCTGGCCTGAGCCTGTTATCTGAACATCTCTCAAGAAAAGTGCTCTAACGTCCACAAGAAGTGAGTGTTTTAGAACCAGTACAGACTAAACAGTAGAAAATACAACGGGAAGTAAAATACAGCACTTTTTCCCCAGAGATGGCTCCATTACAGTTTTCAGTAGTGCAAAGGACCACAGAATTACTTCCTTTCTCCTGGTTATGATTAAATGTTAATTTGGAAAGATGTACCATGAAAAAAAAAAAAAAAAAAGAAACTTTAAGAGTTGAGGAAAGAGTCTGATGGTCTTAAAGCCAAGACCAAATCCCACCATAATCGATACAAGCTGCTGCTGTCTGTTGTTTACTTTTTTTTTTTTTTTCTATTTTTTTCCCTAGGTTTGTACCTTTTTCTTAGTTTATTTGCTGGCAAGCCTCCAAATTTTCCCATCTGAGCCCACAGATTGCTGGAAGACCTCCAGCCACTCTTGTTTTGCATCACCTTTCCCATGGTGGAAAAGCCAGGTAAGCAAATCTCCCTCAGCCAGCCAGGAGCAGGTCTGCAGGAGCAGCTCCCCGGGCCCCCTGCTTTCTTGCACAGGAAATCCAGATGTAGGTTCTGGGAGCAGCCCTGCCGGTCCCCATGGCCGCTGGTGATGTTCAACCAGGCACATCGTAGAGATGCAACCAGCAAGCAGACATTGAGGTGGATGTCCTGGCCTCTGCCAAGAAGGGTGTATACCAACTGTCATGGATATGGGATGAAAAGTAGGGGAATTATTTTTTTTTCACTTATAGCAAGGATGGATATTGTACTGAAGACTACTGTAGCATGCCTCCGGGAAGCGAAGCTCAGGCATGGGTCTATCGCACAGAAACACCAAACCCAGCAGTCTCCTGAGATAAGGAACAAGAAAAGAGCTCCCTGGAAGACCTTGGAGAAGAAGAAGGGAGTGGGATAAGACAGTTTATTTTTGGCTATGACTAATACAGCATTCAGAATAAATGTTTCACACCCAACTTGAAGGAGAAAGGAAAAAAAAAAAAAGATCCATTTGTCTCTATTGACAACCATAAATACAGTACTTCAGCCTTCTCTTTGACTAATGCTGTGATTAAAAGGTATATAAAAAGAGCTGGGATTTCACATTTGAACCTGAACAGCAGGGATAGAAATTGTCTTATTTTAGCTGTTTAAAGATTAGGAAGTCTATTGTAAGGTAATCATTTTAGTTCCCATTATAATTCCTGAAGAAACAGACCCCCTGCATGTGCCTCCAAAACAACTTTTTGACTTACAACATTAAAATGCTATGAATACTGTTGCTGCTAACCTAAGAGATGACAGTGGGAAACATTCGAAGACTCTCCTCTTGGTACTGTGCCTATTTGCTAACCAGATAATATATGACATTTACTGATAGGAACTTTTATGAATTGGATAGGACTAGTTTGGAATTTTTCTCCAAAAACTGTTCTGTGGTGGAAATATCTTCGCTCTCTTCTCCCTTCCTTCTTTCCTTCTTTCTTTAACTAAAACTGAAATTAATTCAATTAATTTAAAATTTATAAGCTAGAAAAAAAATCAACATTAAAGAAATTTTCTATTTTGCAAGTTTCAGAATTAAAAAATCAGTTTCTCAATTCAGTGCAAAAATTCAGCTTAAAATGCAAGGTTACCATTCAACACAAAAAATAAAAAGTCTTGAATTGGAATAGTTCACTTAACCCACTCCTGAATTTTCTAGATTCTTCATTTGTGAAAACATTCAGTTCTGGCTTTTTGGATCAATTCAAGAAGGAAAAGCCTTCAAAATACTAAAGCTAGCCCTTGGTGAAATCAGTTCCTACCTAGACCATACTTCTGTGGCTCCTAGTCACTAAAAGTTTGGGGCAAGATTAATCATAGCTAAGTAATATTCTTGTTAGTTGCTTGGATTTCAGCTTCTAGAAACTTCAGAAGAAGGATAAAATAACAATAAAAAAAATATCAGTGCTCCCTCCTTGTCTAATAGAATGAACCTGAGCAATCTCTGAAGTCAGTCTTTCATTCCACAATGCCAAATGGACTGTGAAATTGTTTACCTTAATGGACAGTGCTGGTTTCTTTTAGAAATAGAATGAAATTTATTGGGTAATCTAAACCAAGACTACTGAATTTGATTCATTTTTAGTGAAACTGCTTCTGTTTTTTTTTTTTTTTTTTTTTTTTTTTTCTCTTCACATGGCTAACAGTTCACTAGGGAAGGGGAATTTTTAGCAGTCACATCTGTACCTTTGTTAGGCACTGGGAGCAGTGGTGCAAACCTCCGTGCTGACACCACTTGGGGTGGGAGGGGAATAGCCCATTTCCCTTCGTTGTCACCAAACCCTTGGCTTTTTCACTGAGACCTACCAATATGGGCAACACATCCTGCTAAATGAAACCCAGGGCACCCTCTCTGGATTTTAATCTTTGATGCAAGAATTACCATTTTCCAGTGACCACAATGTTGTGTACTTGAAATTTCAAATACAAAAATAATAACCCAAAAGAAAGTAAACATATAATAAAAAAATAAAAACAGAAAAATCACCGTGTTTTCATCTAAACAGATTTAGACTCAAAATACGTTTAGTACACTGGCCTACTTCAGGGATTAGATCATCAGGCCCCTTTAAAAGGAATAAATGGAATAATCTCCTCTTTTAAAAAAGACTGCATCTGGACATCATTGCTCTAACCCAGAGTCTACAAACCACAATTAGGGTTATGGCAGTGATAAATGGGGTTACAGGCCATCCAAAATTCAATCTCATTTGATGTTCATGTTAGTATTAAAGTAACATAAGGCCATAACAAAAAATAATTTAGAAACTACTGGACAAAACTCTGACAGAAAAGATCCAATATCCCTTCTGAAATTAACATCAATGATGATAAATCTTCGTGGTCTTAAAAATCTCTTTTAACATACAGGATAGCTTCAAATCACTTCCTGCGAGTTATCAAGCTGATATCAGATGGCAACATTATCAGCCCAGGGCTATAAATGAAAAAGTCTGCTTCCACAAACAATGCCATAAGCCCTCATACATTTCTTCAAATTTCTCTTTGGAAAACGCTGCCAGAAGCAATCATGCAACACACGACAAGTACACAGCACGCGAGGAGAAATCCTCCTCCGTAAACCCAGGCGCTTCCCTCGAACTTCTGAAGCAGACAGTTGCAGCATTTGGGTTCTTCTTTATTTTATTTTATTTTATTTTTTGAGGGAACATAAGAGGAAAAGAAACTTAAGATTACCGAAACTGCTATAAATACCAGATGGAGAAAATAAGGCGAGTTGTAAAAGATACAGGGTAGAGACAGAAGACAGGAAAAACTCCAGCATAAATGATTCCCTGATTCTCCACCCGCCCTGACTGTCCCGCACCATGGAAATATGGGCACCCAGGAACCTCACAGTGTGAAAAATAATGAAAATAGAGAGCAGTTGATTTTCAGCATAATGTAAGTGCCACAAACAATACTCTCTAACTTCTGAATAAACAAATTCAAATCCAAGGAAAATTAGACAGGAAGCATTAATGCTCTCTGGTATTTATTCATATATAATTTATACAAACAATTTATAGAACATATCTGAGACGTTCTACAAGGTTTGCTTTTAAATCTGTCTTCCTTTCAAATTAAAAGAAAATAACATATTTCTACTTCAAATGCATTTAAATTAGGGTCTTAACCTGAAATCCGCTGCAGAAAGAAATTCTTGAAATCTAATGGAATAAAAGCTCCTCTTTGCAGCTTACAAAATTCAGACATGATTCTGGGTGAAAGACGAGGAGAGAAAAGATTCCCTTTCTCCCCTCTCAGGAGACAAAACCATAGAACAAATCTTTTTTCAGTGAAAACACTGAAGTTCCTACAAAAGAGAGTAAAATAACCTGGATGAAATCACCACAGTCCTCTACACTGAAATTATCTTTTTTATAATCTCAGAAGCACAAACCTTTTGCCACGCATTGCCAAGACTAACAACAAAACAAAGAGCCAGCCCACAATGCACCAAAAATCATGGCATTCAAACCAGACAGCGGCAGAAGCGAGAGCAGAATGGGAAAGTCTACTGGACCGAAACATGGAGCTGGTGGGAGAGAGCTGCTCTCTGGCCTGATAACTCAGGGTCCTTAAGTCTCACCACATATGTCCCTAAGGTTTAGATATTTCTGGATGATATTTCTGGATGATCTTCCTGTTGTCCCACCATGTTATCAACACATCGGCCCTCTGGCCATGCTGCTCGTCCTGCCTCCATCTTGGGGCCCAGCTGGTCTCCTCTCCATGGACACACCAGGTTATCCCTGGTTGATGTGACTTGGGCACAACACAATAAACAAAGGTGAAGACTGCAGATCACAGAGCCTAAAACCACAAATCGAAAGGTTCCTTGGCCCAGCTTCCTCATGAGAGAGGCAAACGTTAAGAACCAAAACCAGTGACATTTTCTGAAATCCCGGAAGTCAGTTTGAATTTGATATAAGGTTATGATTTCTCTCCAACTACCATCACATATCTAAAAGTTCAGTGTCTAGTCCAATCTGGTTTGATAGACTCGCTTTGCAGCCAGTGGATCATTAAACGAAGCTTATTTCTGTACATAACATAGGGAAACAGCTTGGAAGTGACCTCTGGCGCAGGTTGCCCAGGACCATGTCCAGGTACTTTTTGAAGGTCTCCAATGAGGACACTCCACAACCTCTCTGGGCAGCCTGTGCCAGTGCTCAGTCATCTGCAGAGTACACACAAGCTTCCTGATGTCCAGAGGGAACCTCCTGTGTTCCAGTTTGTGCCCATTACCATTTGTCCTGGCACTGGGTACCAGTGAACAGAGCCTGGCTCCGTCCTCTTTGCACCTTCCCTTCATGTATTAATAGACATGGATGACTTCCCCCTGAGCCTTCTCTTCTCCGGGCTGAACAGTCACAGCACTCTCAGCCTCTCCTCACAGGAGAGGTGCTCCAGTCACCTTGGTGGCCCTACGCTGGACTCCCTCCAGTATGTCCAGGTCCCTCTTGTACTGGGGGGCCCAGAACTGGACACAGCACTCCAGGTGAGACCTCAGGTGAAACATTGCAATGAATTTATGAGATAAACAGGCAGTGATAAGGAGAAGATAGAGCTGCACGGAGGAGGCCCTGGCCAGCTGAGAGCCTGCAGTGCTGAATCAGCATGGAGGCACCATGCTGGCATCTGAGACAATCTGTCCTGTAATAAGAAGAGGTGGATGGAGCTCTCTTTAAACTGTAAGAGAGCTACAGTCATACACTGTGGTACTCATGGTGGACTTACTGCAGTCAGATCAAAGTTTTACTTTAACAAAGCTTTCACTGTGGTTTCGGCTACTCCCTGTAGCCTACTTGAAGGGATCTGCACTAGATGGGTAGACTACAAGGTGGATGAGCAACTGGGTGGACTGATGGGCCCAAATAGCACAGGTCTATGGTTCAAAGCATCTATGTCTCATCACACACCCATTGGCTCATCATGACAAGGGTTTCTAAAAGGTCATGTTTGGTATCGACACTGTACAACCACAACCTGGATGGTAGGATAAAACCCACCTCATTAAATTCACAAATGACACTAGTTTAGGAGGAGCATCAGATATTATGGAGGACTGGGATGCCATCTCAATAAGATGGAATGGCATGAAAACGGTTGACATGAACCTCCCAAAACTTCAAAAAAGGCCCATGCCAAGTCTTGCAGGATGCACTAAGCTGAGACGTGGTGGAAGCAGAGTGACAGAAAAAGTCATGGTAGTCCTGGTGGACAACAAACTGAGCATGAACTGATGCATCACTGCATGGCTGATCAGATACTCAGCTGCTTTGGGTAAGCCAGAAGGGTGAGGGAAGTGAGGCCACATCTGAATAGCAGGTCCAGTTTTAGACTCCCCAGTGCAAGGAGTTTAGGACGAACTTTTGTGCACACAGTAAGACTTCTGGGGAGCAAAGCATATGATGTAAAACAAGAAGCTAAGGGACCTGGGTTTGTGTAGCTTGGAAAGGAAAGATTAAGTGTAGAAGTGGGGACTCTCATTACAGTCTTCCCCCACCTAAAGAGGGGCTATAGAAAAGAGAGAGCACAGAGAGGCAACAGTCACAAGTTGCAGCAGAAGAAATTCCTGTTAGAGGTAAGTGAAAGCTCACAGCAGTAAGCATTGGTCAAGCACTAAACCAATTCTGAAGATGCATGGAGCAAGAGTATGGGATGCAGGACCTTCTAGACTCAAAGTTTCTGCAATTTTATGATATTCTTTGAAATATAGATTGATATATTTTCTGTAAAGTCAGACCTTAAAATTGCTGTGTATGTTCTGTCCTCAACCCGTTGGGCCTCTGCTCCCATCTGCAATGTGATAATAACATTAAGGACGAAATCCAGCTCCAGATTCACATTCCTAAATGTAGGTATCCACGTGAAAGCCAGACACCTACATTCCCCTCATACTCAATGAACGTCTAATACTTAAATCAGTTCCCTCCACACTGGCATTTAGTGCCATTTAAGGTTCCCCAGCATATCTGAGACATCCTCAAGGGACTGACAGATATGACAGAAATTGTGCACGGACCAATGCTCCTCTGCAGTTAGAGCAGGAGACCAGGTAGGCTGTACTGGGACTTATTAAATGAACTTCTCAGGGCAGTTCAATTGGATTCAGCTATCAAATGCAGGTTCACACTCAGGAACTCCTGATGCCAAGCCTACATGGCTACACTTATAAGTCTGAACCTGTGGGTGAACCCTAACCACAAGTTCCACAAGCAATTAGGGTTCTGATGAAAAGAAGTTGAGACACAATGAGGAGTGAAGAGCACCAAAGGAAGCCCAGTAAGTATAATGGAATCTATCCTCAAGAATGTTAGAAAAGGTAATCTGAGCCCCAATAAATGAAAGATAAGGAAAACAACAACAACAAAAAAAATACAAAGTAATGAACAATCTCAGAGAAACTGTGCTTTGAATGAGCAAGAACATATAAAAATACCAGTACTACTAATAATGATCTTATAATTATCGAGTGCTTGATAATGCAAACCCAGAGAGAACAAATCAGATTTGCACAGGCACTTCCCCAACTCCCAAGTTTTTTGACTTTGCCACCTTGATCATACTCTTTTTGTGCGCTTTCAGTGTGCAGTATTCCAGGCACAGTCACAAGTACATGAATACTAAAGGGTGAAGTTTTCAAAGACACTCAGTGTTGGATTAACATTTCTCTCCCTGAAGAACAGGGTAATTTCTTTATGCTTCTGACATCTTCCTCCCCCTCCTCCCCAGCCTGAGATTTATAATGCAATTTTATACAGCCTTACTTTTTCTTCTTGAAATCATTCCTGCAGCTTTATGAATTACATCCATAACACCATGTTCCGAATACCTATTTTAAGGAGTTGCTTTTGTCCTAATAGTTCATACAGAAAATCGTCCGAAGCTGGCAAAACTCCAATAAAATCCACATTCAGTTATTCCATTAAGGAAAAAAATGAGTACTTTTGCATATGCACTACCCTACAATATAAACTAGCACATAGCTGTGAAATACTGTCATTATTTTACAGCACTGATCTAATTTTCTGCTGAATGCCCTAAAATGAAGGGTTTCTTCAGAGTACAAAATGCAAGGACTGGAACTTAAAAATGATAATTTGGTGGCACTTAAGTCTTTTTTATTATTATTATTTTATCTCCTATCATTTTAAGTAACACCAACTGACAACGGCTCTACATGCTGAATGAGTCCATGTGCATTTGCTGACTGTAAAGAATCACAGAGATGTAATGCGGCAAGAGACTGGTATTGTGCTCATTAGATCACTAAGCAGCAGCGCTTATAAACAGAATACTTAACTAGACTCTACAAAGATATTCAAATGTAGCTGCCAGAATGTACTTTGAAATTTTCCACCTAATACAAAAATGCAAGAGATGAGAAATTATCTCCCTTTAAAGTAAAAAGTTCAAGGTGAATGTTACCTGATTAACTCACTTTGTTATTAATTAAATTCAATAAAAGTCCCAAATATGGCATGCCATCCTTTATTAGCATTTCTGCAGAAATAAGAACCACGCTTATCATTCAGCCAACAAAATTTAGCCAGAATTCATGAAATATCAAAAAATAATCCCATAGCAGAGGAAAGAGTTAAGTTCAAAACATGACACTGAGGGGAAAAAAAGAAGCTTCTCCTAGTGAGGTTTATTAAGAACCTGAAAAAAAGTATTGCTATGTAATTTACATGTATTTATTTATACATATGAAAGATGTATATTTATATTATATACTCTTACATATTCTATATGCACTTCATAATATAGAAAAAGTAACTTCTTTGAAAATCGTAAGATATTTTAGGGGGAAAAATGTTCATCTAAGACTGAGAAGACATGAGAAAAACAGTTCCTTCCTCTCCTCCCCCTCTCAGCTGGACTTGGTTCTTGATTCAGTCATGCGGTTCTTACCTCTTAACCATATACTGCAAAGTTCCATTTATCTGTGATAAGAATTTGCCAAGAAATGGCCCAGAAAATATTTGACTGTGAGCTCACTCCAGTTGCAGCATTCACATTACCACCTGCCACACCTTTTCAATAGGGAAGACAGATACAAGTGGGCATAGAAACTGGGCAGTACTGCCCCATTTATTCTGCACGTTATTGCTGAGGGCTCTGATTAGCCCTGGGAACTTCATAGCTCTGATGCTGTGCCAAGCTTTTGGGGTATACATAGAGAACTGCAGTCTTCACGGACGTCTTCTTTCAACAACACAGAAATGAACATTATAAATATACATATTCCATATAAATCTGTATTTCCATATAAATAGAAAATTGAATTAGCTGAACTTTTTTTTTTTTCTAAGCTCAAAAGACTTATTCCTCAGGAAGATACATTTGCAGTAAAGCAGTAAAAGGAATTTTCTGTGGTACAACCTGTACTAGCACCAGGACAGAGAAGGATCTCCCTTCGTAATTTAGCAAGAATTAATGCCCACTTAATATAAAAGCATTGCCAAATCTGTGACTTAACAGAAAGCTATAATGAGTATTAATTGATGTCATCTGTACACAAGGAAGAATCCATTTGTGACACAAGTGTCATGAAAATCAACATAATTACACACTTCATCGTTCGGGTGATTTTTTCCATTAAATTAGGAGTTCAGAGTGTGATTACAGCTTCACCATTTGATTACCTTTATCTCAGGGTGTACATTTCCTTCCAGCTAAATCCAGAGATCAGTGTTGGGCATTAAATACACATGTGCAAACTATGAGACACATAAAGGACGTTAAAACCAAAAATATGCCATTGTTCCAGTTTAGGAATTGGTAGTTAAACAGAAGGTACAAGAAGCTACCAAATAACACAATATTGCTGAAATATAAGAAATAGGTAGCTCCACCACGGAGAATGGTGCCTTCAGAGGACCAAGAAGACCACGAGAAAAAACGTTAAGAAACTCCACCCAGTCCCTCCTCAAGGAATGAGACTGGTTGACTACAAAATATAAGAGAAACCTCCAAAAATGTGAGATTTGATTCAAAACATAAACTTGCCCCAAGCTAAACAGTTATGAAAAATGTTCCCAGTAAATTTATCCCTGAGACAAATCCATCATCCCCATACAGCAAGAAACAGATTGTATTCAGGAGACAGAGAACTGCATTCTCTCATGGCGCAAGTAATTTGGGAGGCACCATGGTATTTATTTAGGGAATGACTAATTAGGTATGAAGCCAAGGGGAAAAAAGAAAAGGCAGGGGGGAGCTCTAATGTGCTAAAAATATAATTATTAAAAAAATACATGAACTACAGCTGAAAACATGCTCTTTGGGAGAGCCTAGGGACACGTCAGGTTTAAGCTTCAGCTCTCTGAACTAGTGATGCGTGAAAGGGTTTATTTGTCACCACGCCAGACACCTGGACGTCACTGAGGTAATGACGAGGCTAAGGAAGGGGGACCTGATTGGCAAAAAGGAAATCCCCATTAATTATAGAATAGTCTATACTATAATATAGTTAATTATAGTATAGGTCCAGTATGTGCCGTGGGAAGGAAGGACAGGTATCTGGGCATGAAGGCACCCCAAGACAGCTGCTGAGAAGAGGGAAGGAGGCGGCTTCCTGCGATGGGGAAGGCAGGAGCACTCTGCACTCTGATTGAGCATCTAGAATTATTTACATGTAAAGCATCGTGGGTTTCTATCCCATGCCCAAACAAAGTCACACATCCCTCTGCTAGTAAAATCCTGCTTGGTGAATGGAAGAAGTCCCCACACTTGGGACATTTAAAATGGGGGTCTGAGGAAATAATGCAAGGGGTCAGCAAATGCATAAAATGACCTGCAAGGTCAAGGTAATTTCGATCACTGATTTTTATGATTTCATCAAGTACTCAAAAAGAATTTGGGACTGAATTATTTCTATTTAAAAAAAAAAAAAAAGACATTCAGCAGGCTTCTATACACCCACGCATGCACTTATTCAATGTATTAGTCATGTACCACTACCAAAACAGAATAGAAATATATTTTAACAAATCTTGCAGGAAGTCAAAACATTAATTTCTTTGCAGACATGTTAGTCCCAAACCCTCTTTCATTCAGCTTAGGTTGTCAGAATTTCTTGTGGACATCTACGTCATAGATCTGCCAAACCTATAATTCACTTTTTGACATTAAGTAATAAATACACAATGCAGACACACATTTGTCCTTTTCAAAATTCAGCTGAAATCCTTTTCCTTAGATAAGAGCATGCCCTGTACAAGTCACCTTCCAAAATTCAGCAGATCTCTCTACTGAGGTATGCACTCCCATCTTCAAGTCTTACCAAGTACTTGGACAACAGGAGCGATGCACATCCATGCATTTGACATGCAAATAGCGATTTATTCCTGCTGTGCATGTCACTGGCACGTGTAAATGCCAGCCCTGAAGTAGAGTCCCACTGCAGAGCACACTGTAGAGGCAGAACCAGAGAACACCAGGATAATGAAAATGTTCATAAGGAAAATGCTCAGAAGCCTGCTCCCAAACCCAAGAAATGCTTTATTTTAGCATCTTTAACCTTAGATGATGTCTATTACCCTGGAGGGTGGTGGGTTAAACTAATAATGAACTCTGCACTTTGCAAACAGTTACACTCAAATTGTCTCCTTAAATTTACTTCTAAGAAGTGAAGCTGGTGTCGAGACAAGAGTTCACATGTAAGTAAACACCTGGCTCTCCACTACTTAAAAACATGAGTGTTGCCTTTTCCAGGCTAATGTAGATAGAAAGGGGGGATCTGAACTCTCTAACACTTACAAAAGCTCCCAGATAGCAGCCCTGCTGCTCAGTGCTTCCGTTTCGTAGTCAAATGGAGGTCACTGCAGTAGATGCTTTTCAGGAGAAATGATTGGGATGGGGAAGGATGTAGGGAGGATTTGCAAGAGATGAAAACAAATGACACTGGCCTTGTAATAAAAATGTGGAGTGCAGCAGGGAGGGGAAGATGTATCATCATTAGCTCATTTACTGGTTGTGAACTACTGAGGGCTCACAGCCATGAATCTTTCCATGCCGCATGCCCATTTGTAAGAAAGCAGCAATCTCTAGCACGCATCCCTAAGATCAGACTCAACGATCACGCAAGTAATGTGCACTCAGATTGGAAAAAAAAAAAAGAAAAAGGAAGTTTTCTAGCTTCCTAGAACACTTCTGACTCCATGGACTTGAAATAGTGCTGGAACCAGGGCCAGCACTTACAAAAAATGAGCCATGCTGTTGGGGGAACTCCTCCACTTACAGAGGTGAAGCCCATCCCAGCCACTGCTGTGCCAAGTGGGGACTAATCTCACTGAAACACTGAGCCCTACTAAGTTCAAACACTAACTCTGATCCAGGAATGTGCAAAATTAGGTGTGAAGGAAAGCAGGAGGGCATTGGCGTTCTTGTGGATTACCACCACCCATACAGAAACACAGCTGGATTTTCAAACCTAGCAAAAATATTTAGGAAACCTGACTTTTGGTAGGACTGGTGCTCCTTTGTTGCATGGAGAACGGCAGTGGCACAATAAGGCTGAGGCTGATAAAAGAAAGATGAGACTCTGGGTTCGTGCAAGGTGAGACCCTTTCAGGGGAAGCCACCACTACATCTGCCACTCCTGCAAAGAAAAGCCAGCAGTTATTAGGAGAAGGAAGAAAGAGATCAATGGAAGAGACGATTCAAGGGTCTGGCAGCAATTCAACAGGAAGATTTATTGGTCTTGTTTTGTGAGTAAAGGCAGAGGATGTCCTCATCTCACAGCACTGGCCCCTATATACAAGTAAAGACTTAAGGATCGCACAAAAGAAAGAGGAGAAACAAACAGCAGCTGTGAAGGCAGGAGGAGATGATGTGGGAAAGAGAAATCATCCTCAGTGAGGACGTCTTCTTGTCAGGGGATGTAAATTGAAGGCTGGCCTTTACTTCTGTCCCATGCTCGGTCACTTCTCTTCCCTAGCCAGAAAGAAGATGGTGCTAGGGAATTGAGGAGAAGGTGGGCCAGCAGCATGGGGCAAGCCTGGGACCAGTTCATTGGATTTGAAAGTCAGCAGTAATGGTCTGGATCTACAAATGAATTAAAAAGCCTAAACCATAGAGATACAAGGCTCTTAAATATTCAGTGATCGCAAGCTGATTGCAAGCCAACCTTTCCTCCCACCTTCTCCCTGGGCCTCAGCCTTCTGTCTACACAACAGGACAATTTTGCCTTCGTTTGGAGACTGAAACATTAAATTCATAAAAGGCTGAGTTCAGAAAAGGGTAAAGCTAATCCCATTCTAAGACACTCAGAGAGAGATTTAAATCCCACTGGCTTCATTGGGTTAGCAGCACTTAGCTGTATCGGCCCCAAGCTGGTGGCAGGGACAATAAGCAAACCTGTGACAGATAGGCAGGTGGAGAGGACACGTACCAGCATATGCATGAATTCGCTACAGAAGGCTTTGGAAGGCAACAAGAGAATTAAAAAATGGGAGAAAGCTTTCTAGTTAATTGAAGATTAAGAAGAAGTAGAAATGGAAAGTGTAACACAGCTGAAGGTGTGAGAGGTTCACAGCAGAAGGAAGGAGATTACTTAATATTCTTACACAATAAAATTAATTCCTTTTAATCTTTTTATACACATTGTAAACAAGATCTCTCTATCCCATGAAAATTACCTTCTAAAGACTGGGTAAATACATTAACTAATCCTAAAATCCCAGAAATCCCAGTTTAATTTTTTTTCTTTTTTTTTTTTCTTTCTGAAAAAAAAAGCAAAAGCCAAGCAAGGAAGAGCTCTGTAAACAGTTTTGACCTTCAGAGAGCCTGACACTCTGCTTATTTATTCCAAAAATGAAATGCTGCTAAGGGAAAAAAAAAAAAAAAAAAAAAAAAAAAAGGTCATTTAAATGGAAATGGCTACACCTCATTTGCAGTAAGCAAGAGAATGAACCCTAAACATTCGCAATATTACAGAAAGCCCACAGAGCAGATAACTGGTACCAGCAGCAAGAAGTGAGGTGGAAGATAAAACTCTTACTTCTCTTTTGGGGAAAACACTTTAAAAACCAGCCTGAAACAATCCAACAAGACATGGCAAAGGAAATAATTTTGACAGCGGCTCCGAGTTTACTACAGACAATTACTTAATTGCTACTATTCATGTTTCTGTCCACAAAATATCGTAATTCCTGTTGCTACAAAGCAGACCCACACTTGTGCCCCGGGTAAAGCAGCAGCACCCCATGCCAGCTGGCTGCAGACCCGGAGGGTGCTCGTATGCACATTTTGGGGGTGCTGTATGCATATTTCAGGGATGCTGTATGCAAATTTGGGGTGGACCTGGCCACCCTCAGGGCCCAGCAGTGTCACAGCTTGAGCCCCTGGGCTGGGGATGCACAGCACAGCCCGACCCCATGCTGCTCCTGACCACAGCCACAACACAGCCCTCTGAATTGTCTCATTTTACTTTCATGGAGCGTTTCTTCAGAGCAGAATATCGCAATGAATAATAGAAATACATTACACTCTTTCTTTGTAAATGTAATAAAGCATTCGAAGGGAGAGTTAAAACATGGCCATGCAGTGTAGTAATCTAAAGCTGCTCAGCCACATTGTGCGTAGGAAAGAAAGGGAAATTAATAGCCACTAAGAAGTTTTATAGTTTTGTTTCCCACTGTCTGCAGTGGGGAAAATGAAAATCAAGAAAGCAAAATGGGAGATTTAAAAACATCATCACGCAAAAAAATATTTAAGATAATACAAAGGACATGGTGCATGTTTCACTTTGGTCTAAACGTGCAGATAGGTCTCTACGTCTGTGAAATGAGCAGGAATTTTACTTATAGCCCAAATAATTCCTATTCCACCCTAACAACAAAATCAGAGTCCCATCACACTCAGCAATACACAAATCTAAATTAACACCACAATATAAATGCTCATTCCTCTTGGAGTTGCTTCATGAGAGCAGAGCTATCAGTCCACTACTTACTGTCCGGCTCCCATTCAAGAGAGAAACCATCTAAATAAGGAGCTAGACGTGAAAATGTTGATGCTTCCCAGGGCGAGCAGCTCTGCAGGCAAATCGCAGGGAGGTTACAGGATGCAGACGTTGCTGATGATGAGAAACATGGTCTGGAGGATTTCGAATTGAAGTTTCAGGACAATAAAACTCAGATTCAGCAACTGCTGCTGTGGTATAACAACTGGCAAGACGGTCCTTTTTTCTATTTTTTCTTCTTCTGTGATACTGTACATTTTGCTGCCATGACAACTAAACATTTTTTTGCCCATCTGTATGGTGACAGAGTAGATATATACATCTGTTCATGAATCTTGTTTTTAAAAGACAGATAATATTTTCCCAACTTTTGTATGTTTTTAAACCTCTCTTCGGAATGAAGCAGAATATTGCAGCTTCTTGAAAACAGTGGTCCATAAATCACACCGCCCAGGCAGTGCATTGCCCAGGAGACACTCCAGCATCACTCATCGCCACCACAAATGAAAAAGTCGAACGGAGGCTGGTGACAAGGACCAGGAAACATTACCTTGAGCACATATCCCCTACCCTTGCTGCCTTTGCTTATCACCATTAGCAATATAACTACTGGCTGATTAGAAACACAAAGCCTTTTTCACAGGAAGAAAACCACACCATATATGAATGATTAGGGACAGGGAAAGGTATTTTACTGCTGTGTAGTTTAGTAATTCTTTAAAATATTTGTAAGATCTTCCATCCCAAGGCTTCCACATCTGTAGAACACATAATTCAATAAATAAATTAACTTCAGTGACATCAAGCGACTCAACCAAGGCTGTAGCATCAATAATCTTTGTGTTTGCCTTGTCCCCAGGCACTTGTATTAAATCAAAACTCCTTTCCTGCACTACCAAGCCTTGGTCCTACAGCCAGGCCAGGTTGTGACACTGGGACATGAGATTATTTCCAACCACAATAGCAACAGATTCCTGAAGTCTTTAAAAAGATGTCCAGCCCTGTGCTGTAAATCCAAATTAGTGAAAAACCGTGGGGAAATAAATAATTCTGGAGTTAAAATTCAAATTAGTGAAAAACCAGGGGGAAATAAATAATTCTGGAGTTAAAGCACTGCAACCTGGAGATAACAGAGTTTTGATGGGGAATAGCTTGAAATTTAGATTGACCAGGAAAAGAAAAACTGAAACGAAACAAAAAGCAAAATAAAACAAAAATCCAGGAAAACAAACAAACAAAATCCAACAAAACCAGAGAAGGGCAGGCATCGCATGTAAGAAAGGAGCAGCCTGCAGCTCTGACTGCAGAGCTCACATTTGACATCTCTGCACTGGTCCCCACTCCCCATGTGATAGAAGTTGGTACCTTTATCAAAACAGAGCCTCCCCAAAAAGGGAACAGCAGAGCATCCTTCCTTAGAAGAACTTCTACAGTAGTTCTACATGGTCTTTTATGTCAGATAACATGGAAAAAGTTTTGGCAAGGTCCTGAAACTACGTTAGATTTCTCCCTTCAGCACATTTTCAAGCCAAACCATCCCATGCTGCAGGCACCACTAATCTGCTCCCCTTTCTTCTGCGTGCTGCCTCGCATCGCCTGGCCCGAAGCTCAGCCATGGGACTGAGCTGCTCAGATGAATTCCTGTCACCTCTCTGCTGAGCCTTAAGCCATATTTAAAACAAGGACACCACAGCAGGGTTCCTTATTGGCACGGCAGTTACTAGAAGAAAGCAGCACCTAAGGTTAGCTGGTAGCTGCCAAAACTATTTATTAATGTAAATCAAGAGAGAAATGGAGCTCCTGGTGTGCATCGCCCTCACCTATGGCCATCCCACCTTGCTCCGCTCATGCTGCACACTTCAGAGCACAGCGTGGGGCAGAGGCAGCACTTTTTGGGCTTGGTTTCCATCCCCTGTCCCATGGGATCTGATGTCCAGCTGGGGTGGTGGCAAGTGGCCACGCAGGCTTCCATGTCCCCCCGCAGTCTGGGACAGAACACACCATGAAACCTCCCCTTCTGGTTAGTAGTGGAGCCCGATCCCACACCATAATTAATTTACCATACCCCAAGCCCTCGATAATTAATTTAACCTATCACAGAAAATACTGTCTGCCCAATAACACCCAAGCAGCAACAGAGGCACAGACAGCGAACAGCAGCGAGGGTTTGTCTCACTTGATACTGAAATTAATTTTCTATTTTGTTTTCGCCGTGCATTGCATCAAGCCATGTTTCAGGGTATCATTCACCCCTGGAAGGCTGAAAGGAAAGATTGTGCAGCCTGACTGTGGCTGTTGGGTACGCCCAGTGCAGTCAATGTAACATTTTTACAGTTAATTATTTGGAATAAATGTACTAGCCTAAATAGGTCACCGAGATGCTACAGTTTTCCTTGGAGATTAGAATGAGAAAGACGTGAATCCTGAAGGGACTTCTCCTCTAACACCCTCCAACTTCAAATACCAAGCGACTGCATTTATGCACGGCTGCTGCAATGCATTTTGATATGTGTTTCCATCAAAATCATTCATAGCATTTTAAAGCCATTAATCATGCGAGCATCACAACTGGCACAAAAATGCCTTTGACAATGTGATGATCATTAGACTCATTGTACAGACAGGTAAAGCGAGGCATGAAAAGGTTAGTCACGCTGCCAGAGGGATTTTGTATCTCCGTAACATACAGTAAGCAGCTTTACCAATCCGATAGCTGCTCTTACTTGTGATACCAGCTCAAGACTCAGGGGCCCACGCCATAAACACCACTTAGCAAACAACCTAGCTTAAAACACTCAGCTTAAAACACTAATCTCCATTTCAGCACACATCCTTCTTGCTCTGTCACAGCTGCTACTTCCACACCAAAGCCTGGACAAGGCAGCAGCTCATACGTTTGATGAGAGAACTGACCCTCTCACTTCTTCTCTCCAAAAGATGAGGTCTTCCCTGACTGCCTTCTCGAAGGGGCTCAGCAAGCAGCTCACGAAACAGCAGAGCCCTGCAGGGAGGTGGCAGGAAGCAGGAGTCAGGATCATGCCTTTCTTTATCTTGGTCAGAACAGATACATGCCAGGTTGAAGGGAGCTGGGAATCACAGCCTTATTTTACCACAAAGACAGGATTCTGCAACAGCGATTCAAGTTAATCCAGAAAAAGCTGCTTGCTCTGTCTGGATGTGGCCTTCAGGGACCACACCGGGGAAGACAGCATCTTCCTGGATCCAGCTGACCCGAGGAAGGGGATCACAGCTCCTCTGGCAGAAGTTCCCAATCCCTCCGGGGACTTCCCAGGACAGCCTAAACCCTCTTGTCAAGGTGGACTGGATTATAACTGGCAGTGCAAAGCAGCACGTCTCCCCTCCCTCTGACCACACGGTTAATTCTGACCACGTTCAATGTCTAGACAGCTTCTAACCAGTATCAGAGGAGTTTTAATTTGTGGGTATGGACAAAGAGAAACAGATTTTCTGAGAATTAGATGGATTTTATCTTTGCCAGTGACAGATTAATGTTCATTATGAAAGACTAAGCAATTAAAGGAAATCCCCATGAAATAGCTGAAACATATGCAAAAAGTTTCCAACACTGGTGTGTTTACATGAAGGCAACAAAAACCCTTCTGTGCTCTTAACAATATAACAGTACAGCACTTGGCATTTCAGGAGTGGCTACAGCCTGCGACCTCCTCCAGTAGAAGGTTTTTTTACTTCCAGCATCAACAAATTAAAACTTCATAATTTGCAATTCAGATCTTGCCATCCATGTTCAGAGGGAAGCAGCAATGATTTTGACAATAAATAGAGGGGGAACAAACTCCAGAATCAGCAGTCCTAAATTCATTAGGTCACATTTATTAAACAGATTTTGCCATTTACCCCTTGGACAGCACAGCTAAATGCCAGTCCTCTTCCTTCCTCTCCAAATGTCATCGTGGGCGCATGCTTCCTTTCTGATTATTTTCCCTTTCTCTAGAAGGATGCTGTGCACCTCAAAAGCTGCTTGCTGCCCACACTGAACCACACACTGCTAAAACGAAGATATCTTGTTAAAGGCAGAGCCAAACCAGGATGCAAAGGAGCCGCATGCTCGTAAAAAGCACCCGATCTCATTAGCAAATGGCTGGTGTAACCGCTTGTCACGGAGATGAGGACACACCATCAATTTGCTCTGCGTGTAAGTACCAAAGGCACAGAATGCGCTTCCCCATCCCTGGTGCTGCAGGAAGAGAAATAACACATTAAAAGTTTGTGAGGCTTCTAATGGAAGCCGTATCAGTATTTCGCGTGGGATGAATTTGCCGTCCAGCAGACCTACAAAGGGTTTCCTTGACGGGGAAGATGAGGTGGGCATCTCTGAAGATCAGCAATGAACTGACCGCCGCTGGGAAAGGTTAAAGCGAGTGATGTGGACGCGGCCCCAGGAAGGAGCCTGCAGCCACTCGCTGCACTGAGTGCATGCCAGAAGCATCAGCCCCAAAGCCCGGCCCCAAAGTCCAGCTGAGGTCTCACTCAGAGCCCCTGAGGCTGCCGGCATCTCTGAGAGCCTGGGGGACTCCCACTGTCTCCTGACCAGGGCCAGCTGCTGGTGCTTGTGGCTACCAGTGCTCTCCTCCAGTGCAAAATACAGGCTTATAGTCCCAGAGGAAGCTGCGTTAATCACTGACTTGGACTGCGATCTGTTATCACCTGAGAGTTACTGCCTAATGATAATTAAGCAAGGTTAACACAAAAACCCTAAGATAGTCAATGAGAAGTAGCACAGCATAATACGGTTCTTCCTTACACAGCACCTCAAGAAGAAACAATACCAGATGATCTTGAAGGTCTCTTCCAACCTTAATGATTCTATGATTCTAATAAAATCCGGTCCTCTTAAAACCAGCTCCAAGATCCTGTGTAGCAGAAGACAGGTGGTCTTGTATAGAGACACATGCCGGAGTCAGAAAAATCCGTCCCACTATATGCTCTGGCCAAGTACAGCTTCATAATGGAGATGCTGAACACCTGAAGTTCCTGCTGTTTTTAATGAATTTCTACATTGTCCCACTTCCCCCCCCCAAAAAAAAAAAAATCAAATTATTAACTTATCTACACCTCTCACACCCTATCACTAAAATGGGAAACACACATACACAAATATCACACATCAAAGAGCTTCCTTCATTAAAATGTGAAAAATAATTTGTGTACTTTAGATGAAAGGTATTTGGGGGCTGTGAAGTATCCTGGCAAATTTAATTAAATCCCACAGTTATTCATAAAAAATAAAGCTTTTTGAGGAAAAAATTTATTAAAAAATTTAACTGATTTGCAGTTAGGATTTTTTTCATTTTGCAAAATCTCACCTTATAAACTGAACCAGTGGTAAGAAGCAAAACTATTTTTAATGATCTGTGTGCTAAGTTACATTTCCAGGACATGAATTCTCAGTAAAACTTTCAAATGAAATCAGAGGAAAAATCCTCAAATAAACAGGCATACTATTCATTATGGGCTGCAATGATCTACAAGTCAGAAACAAATCTGCTAATGTACATTTTGATAAAACTGAAAAACCAAACGCTTCAATAGTGGAAAAAAAGGACCAACCTAGCCCTCACATTGTGGAAACAGATGTTTTTTTAAAACCACATACATTCAGATTACTCTCAGGCCAAGGTAAACACTTCTTAATAATTAGTTCTCACATAACTTAGAGCAGTTAGGTTGAAAGTTGTTCCTTACAGTCTCTAGGATGATTATCCATTGGTGGTGGACACATGGCACACAGAGCACAGACACCTACGTTTCTCTCTGGACATAGTTTGCGTTTCTGGCTCTAACACAACCCAGCAAAAACTCCCGTTAGTTCACCCCCGTGTCTCCCCACCCCACTGAGCCCAGCACCCAGCCTCTTTTGGGAGAGTGACCCCTGCAGGGTCCTGGCTACAAACCCCTGCCCCTCCTGTCGCTTGTTGCAAGCCACTCGTCAGCATCCACCTCTTCCATTAGGCACCTCTCCTGCTGTCTCAGCACGGTGAGTACGAGGAGCCCCATCCTTTGTGATCATTATCTCCTGTAGGGGAAGCTCAGGTTGGTAACTCAAAACTGGTATTTTTGCTGGAATAAGCAGCCACCCAGCTCAGCCCAGATGCAGCTCTTTAGCCTGGAGCTGCATACATCTCTAGTCTGTCATTTCAGGGAACTGTCAATCATACCCATAAAATGAGAACATGTTGCTCAACTATCAATGAAAATACCATCAAAGTAACCAAAAAGCATTTTCCAAGAGAAGAAACTCCAGGGCAACTCTCTCGTGAGAAGGGTTTCTGGTCATCACCTGTAACCACTGGGGAACACCTGAAAAGCTGAGGCATAGCTGGCTGTGACAACGTTCGGCTGCTACCTTCAGACCATGGTACAGACACGCAGGAGCAAACATCACCTGCAGCTGAACGGGGGGTGGCGGGCAGATGAAATCTGCAGCCTGTCTCTGTCCCCCAGTCACATAGACAGGGGATGGGCTGGAGGCTACCACAGCTCTCTGGGCCCCCATGCTCATTTTCTTTCCGCTCTTCAGAGTGGAATGGTGAAGGGAGCACAGGGGGAACTGTACTGGGCTTATATGGCAAGGTTTGGTAGCGGGGGGCAGCAGGGGTAGCCTCTGTGAGCAGAGTCCAGCAGCTGCCCCAGGTCAGATCAGAGCCAGCTCCAAACGGCTCCAAAAGGGACCCACCGCTGGCCAGAGCCAAGCCATGAGTGAGGCTGGTTAGGCCTCTGGGAGAGCAGATTGAAGAAATGGGGGGTAAAAAAAACCCTGCTGTGCTACAACAGCTGGGAGAGAGGGATGAGAACTGAGAGAGAAGCAGCCCTGCAGCCCCCAAGGTGAGTGCAGCAGGAGGGCAGGAGGTGCTCCAGGCACGCAGCACAAGTTCCCCTGCGGCCCGTGGAGAGGCCCCTGGTGGAGCAGGCTGTCCCCCTGCAGCCCATGGCTCCCACACGGAGCAGATCTCCACGCTGCAGCCCGTGGAGGAGCCCCCGGTGGAGCAGGTGGATGTGGCCTGGAGGAGGCTGTGGCCCATGGAGAGCCCGCGCAGGAGCAGGCCCCGGGCCGGAGCTGCAGCCCGTGGAGAGGAGCCCACACAGGAGCAGGGGGTCTGTGGGGAGCTGCCGCCCGTGGGGGACCCGTGCTGGAGCAGTTCGCTCCTGGGGGATGGACCCCGTGGTATGGAGCCATGTGGGAGCAGTTCTTGAAGAGCTGCAGCCTGTGGGCAGCCCCCACAGGCTCAGTTCGGGAAGGACGGCATCCCGTGGGAGGGACCCCACGTGGAGCAGGGGCAGAGAGTGACCATGAAGGAGCGGCAGAGACAAAGTGTCAGGGACTGACTGCAGCCCCCATTGCCCGTTCCCCTGTGCTGCTTGGTGGGAGGAGGTGGAAGAGGGTGGATAGGGGGAAGGTTGGTTTAGTTTGCTTTTAGTTTCTCACTGCTCTAGCTTGTTAGCAATAGGTAATAAATTTCATTAATCTCCCTAAGCTGAGTCTGTTTTGCCCGTGATGTTAATAGTTGAGTGATTTCCCTGTCCTTATCTCAGTCCTTCAGCCCTTTTCACCGTATTTTCCCCCTTTGAGGAGAGGAGGGGGAGTGAGAGGGTGGTTGTGGTGGAGCTCAGCTGTCCAGCTGGGTAAAACTACCACATTAACCCAGCAAAGCCCTGCATCTGCACACACTTCCCACTCCCACAGTTCAGCACAGAAGGGCTTGTTCAAGCCGAGGGCACCCACCAAGGACAGGCCCAGCCTGATTCCCTTGGCTTTCACCACCTCGTCAGGGCTCACCTCACCTTAGCTGAGCTACATGTTCGTGTCCAGCCTAAGTTAGATATTTAAGCAGGTGAGCAAAGCCCAGTGAGATGAACACTACCTCATGTTGTGTGGCTTAACCTCCACGTCACCTAGCCACGTGCCTGGAAGGGTAGCTCCAGGGCTGACCAGGAGCTGCACCTTGCAGACCGTGCAGCTGCCACCCTATGCTCCTGCCCTGTTCTCTGCAAAACACTGGGGGCACGGAGCCTGCAGAAGTGTCCTTAAAGCAGCCACAGAAAAAGAAAAAGATTTGACAATCTGCTAACTGCACGCGAACATGCCTGGCAATTTTTTTCTATTAGGTGTGGACAAAATGATCGGGTCAATGCCAATGGACAAGTCAAATTTGAGAAACACAAAAATCCATTGGCTCAAACGCCTAATGCAAACCAACTGCAGTGAAAACTCCCCACCCACATGCACAGAGTTTGGCTTTCTCTCAGTTATTTCTTACTGGCAACACTTCAATGCTAATAAGACACCATAAGTGTATAAAATGTAATAAAGATGTTTACATTAAACAGCAGACTACAGATTAAAAGAATCTGTTCCATGAGCTATAGAAGTTCATCTCTGAACATCTATTTTCAGGTAAGCCTGTATGTACAAACAGAAAAATATCTGATAGTAGGAGGTTTGTGTTTTTTTTTTTCTTTTTACCTTGCTGACAGAGATCTAACAAGTTCCAAGACGTGAATGATGAAATTAGCCAAGCTCAGCCTTGAAATATGACACAATTTTTAAGCAATGAGAGCAATGAAAAATTTGGAAGAGCTTTCCAAGTAAGTGCCCAATTCGCCATCACTTATGGTCCTTGAACAGAGAACAGCTTTGTACATAGCATGCTTTAAGCCAGCTTCCAAGTTAAATCCTGGAGCCTGCACATGTACTGAAGTAGGGTGAGAGATATATGGACTTGTGTTTTTAATTGCTCCAGTGTTACCACCTGTCTGTGCTCCAAACGAGTCCCAAAAATTCCTGACCAACTCTGTCCCTCTGTCCAGTTTTATCACTCTCTAAAAAGTCACATAACCCACTGCAAGGATCAGGTTGGAGGATACATCCTCAGTATTACTGGCCACTAGAGAATCCTCTTTCTTGGACTTCCATGTAATCTTACACACTGCTGCAACATCCATCTTCCTACTCCTCTGCACATCCCAGGAGGACAGGACTGCTTGCGTTGCCCTCAACATGCTCATAAACTTGCAGTTTTGCATTAACAACATCACTTCTCATGCCTACAGGCTTCCGCTGCTGCCTTGGAAGAGCTAAAATGAATTTTTTCCCCCTAGGTGTTCAGCTGAACTGCTCAACTACCATAAATCACTTGTAAGGGAAGGTAGATCATGGTCTGAGGTGATCTTAGGATAAAGCTGGTGCTCAGACATTCACACTGAATGGCAAACGCTGGAAGTAAATTTTCCCCCAGTCTAACTGGTTACTGCGTGGCTTGGTCCCATGGCTGACTCTTGGGTACGAGCTCAATGCAGGAGCATCTGGGTGTGATTTAATGGACTGTGATGCACGGGATAATGCAGGGGTCACTTCTGGACTAAAATGCTAAGGGACAGAATAACAGAACACAGAAATGTAAAATATTCTTAAAAACAAATCTTAAGAATTACAAAGGTGACAGGTAGGAGGAAATACAAACGGCATATTACTTTATTAAATAAATTACTCAGAGATTGAAAAGAATGTCCTATCATCAGGAGCCTCCTGAATAACAAAGGAAGTTCTCTAAACATTTTCCAAAGAAGGGACAACACGCAAATAACAGCTAACTATAAAAATGGTACATCATGAGCTGTTTTATGCAGTACAAAGCCAAGAGAGTTGAACAGCTTGAATGGAACAATTCTGTATGGCTGGCCTCACTTAGGAAACTTTCAAAATATGTCAGAATGATATTAAGGACTCTTTAAAGTAAATATTTTTGTAAGCTGATGCATTGTTTTAGGGTTCGTGTTATTAAATAAAATCTTAAACAAATTCATTCCAGTGAAACCAAGACAGGCCTTGTTTCTTTACTAATTTACAACTACAAATTATAAATACACACACACAATTTATCAAAAAAAACTTGTTTCTCCACCACAACTAATTTTAAAGAAAAAGAAAAATGTGAACAATTACTTTCCAAAATTTGGAAATCATAAATGAAGGAAAGATTGCCCTATTAAAAGCTGCCAGAGATAACACAGAGTAATGATAACACGTTACGGCAGACTCCAAAATAGCTGTTCCCAGGAATGCTTTATTCATGCCTGACACAGATAGAGGGTGACAGATCAGAGTTTGGCCAGAGCTGAGCTGCGTGATCCATCTGGCATGCTCCTCCCCGGAGGGGACCGTGCAGGAGAGCCAGCATGGCCAGGCTGAGCGCCGGCAGCTCTGGTCCTGGGTGGCCCCTGCGAGCATCCTCCTTTCCCTAGGCAGTGCCCACCAACACCACTGGCACTGCTCTGGCGTCTGGCCTGAGGTTACTCTGAAAACTTTTTTTTTGGAAGCCTAGGCTAGTTAAATGGCTCAGAACTACTTGCTCTGGGCAATGAAATTTGCCTACTCTCACCAAGAACATGAACAACGTCTGTAACAGTCACAACTCAAAACTCTGCAGTGAATTCAAGTCTATTATGAGTCTTCACAGATTTATCCACTAGCTCTTACATACTTCCATAAAATTAAACAAGCAGGGGGAAGAAAAAAAAAAAAAAAAAAACTATGTATCACAAAGCATTTTCATTTTTACTTGATGTTTCAAGGAAACACTAGTAATGGTCCCACATAAATATTTATCAGACCACTCAAATTGTAATAAATGAAAGTATCCTTCAACTTGCATACACAATAACCAAAAACTATTTTAGAAGACAGCAACAAGATGCAAGGAGTCTGAAGCTATAAATTTATTCCCTTCTGCCAGACAGTTTTAACGGTGCGAGCAGGTCTGTTTTATTATAAACTATATCTTCTGGTGTTTCTTCTTTCCATTATTAGTCATTTGAAGCCATTATTAGGGTTTTCCAACACCAACTGGCTTCTTTTTGGACTCCCAGCAACAGTCTCTCAGGAATTTCAATCACTCCTGAGGCACCTTGAAAGGTCTCAAAACAGAACATCAGACCGCTGTACTTGGCACCATAAATCAATCCATCCATGGACTTTGTAATAATTTGAAATCCACCTCCATTTAACATGGTCTTTAAGATTTCAGTGCTGTGAAAGACAGGCTTGGCTTATTCATTCGAATTGTTCAGGGCTGAAAACACCTAAAGATAACAAGTTATCAGGGTCATCTCCAGCTTGTGTTCTTATTAGACGGGCTCTGCAGGGGTGGAAATTAGTGCCATCTAATGCCAAAATTTAAAGTCTCAACAAAAATCAGGGGACTCAATCTCCTGAATAACCTCAGAAAAAGAGGCTAGTAAGTTTTGAAAGTGTTGAGTCCATGCTTCTGGGCTTTGCAAGAACATCAAAGATCCCGTAAGCATTTCGCTAACAGCACTATGGTGTTTCCATATTCTATTTTAGTGCAACTTGAGACGTTTTGATGCTTTCCTGAGAAGCTGCAAAAGACTGACTGCTTCAGCTTTCCCACCTATGCAGTAGGGTTAGTCATTCTTTGCATCCTGGGGCACCGTCACACCAACTCCTATCAAGCCTGCAGAAGTGTCTGCAGCAGCAGATGCTGAGTGTGTCTAGTCTCTGCTCCTCCAGAACTCAGTTCATTCCCCTTCTATTAGCAGTACATCCATGGGTAAAGGCGGGGTAAATATAGAAACACTTCTAGTGCCAGGCTGTTACATCAACTGCGCAAAGAGTAGAAACATATGCCAGACTGAAAAGTGGAGCTGGAGTCAAAAACACTGCTGTTTAGCGAAACCACAAATCATGAAAAAATGAGAAGGAAGACGTCAGCATTTAGGCTAGAACTGATCTCATCTAAGTCAACCTTTCGAGAAGTCAGGAGATCTCACTAGTTGTCAAAGTTCCCCTTGCAGCCAGCACAGCAGGACATCTGGATGGCAATTAGTCACCCAAGGTAAGTGGTATCATATAGCCATGTGCGTTTGCTGGAGTCACCACAAGCTCCTGAGACAGCAAAAATACACCGCTTTGGCGTGGTATCAGCACTGAGACGGTGTACATACCAGAGCAGAAAAATCCAGGATTTTAAGAAGTTAGTAAGGGACTTCTGACAGAGACCACTTCCAAAAGACTAGTTGTATCTGTTAGAGCTCTTGCTAGGATGAAAACTCAGAGCATGCTGCCATCCCCTGAAAAACTTTAACTGCTTATTTTGTATTACAACACTCTAGAAATAAAGAGGGGTTTTACACAATTCTTTTCTAAAGAAATGCAATTAGCAGACCAGTAAGGAGCGTGGAGAAATACAGCAGGTGAGGAGTGGTACTAGAGATGAAGAAATGGCTCGAGCTTCTCCACAGCCCATGAGCTGTACAATGACCTTACCACCCATTTCAGCAACTGAGATCAAAGCATTGGATTTTAATGCCTTTCTGTAGATGGAAAACAGAGTGGGATGCTCCTGTCCAGTGCATTTTCAGAGCATGACTAATCTAATTTTTCTTTTTTTTTTTTTTTTTACTACAGAGTAATATGAATAAGTTCTCCATCAACTGTTTTTCTCTGTCAATTATAAGGAAATCCTGCAGTGACTATCTCTGACTGTACGTGAGCACATTTCATCATGTAGATTACATCTCAGGAGTCCAGAGAAAGGTAGAGATGTAAAGAAAAGTGGTTCTGAATGGAAGACAGAAGGAAAAAGAGAATCCATAAATGGCAAAATCACATTACGTCCCTCAGTGCGGGGTTCTTAAATGGCAAGCTTGTGACATTTATACCAGCAGTCAATAAACAGACCAATGAAGAAAGAAAATCAGTGAGTTTGAACTGCGCACCTAGCATGGTGACAAACTGAATGTCCATTGAGGCAGGCATCAACAGAGTTCTCTAGTAAAAAAAAAAAAAAAAAAAAAAAAATCTTCTTTCCTTCTAGAACAGTCTTAAACCAGTTATTTGTTTGTCCATTAAATTTTTTGGGGGGGAGGAGGGGGGTGGAGGGTGCTGTTTTTAAGCCAAGAATCATGACTTATGTTGTAAATCCAAGAAACATCTAGTCTGATGTCTAAGGTGCTTGTGTGAAACTAGGGATGGAGTTGGAGGAGGTCTGGAACTGCTGCCTTCTACAGTAGGAGAGTTTCTATTGATTTAGAGATTTGCACTGGCTTCATCTTCTGGTAAAAGAAATTAAAGTAAACCCAGAGAAACAAAGTGAGAAGCGATTTAAGAGGCTGTGGGACCAAATATATGTAAAATTCTACTTCATCGAATACTTCTAGCTGGCAAGCGTCCACTACGCTCCTTACTACCATCTATGAACTGGAGTACTTAACAGTGAATGCTGTAATGCAACAACATCAATCCTCAAAAGTAGCCCTCCAAGACACAAAACAAAGGGACACACTGCAGGAAGGAAATCCCCAGCCTAACCCCACAGCTCATCTCTTATCAAAAACAGCAAGAGCATCAGGATTTGCACATACACCCTGTGCAGAGAGATCCACCTTGGCCAATATGGAGGGACTCCCAAGCCTGCTGACCACAGACCACTGCTCAGACCTGAATGCAGAGCTACCTGTTGTGGCACCTGAACCAGCAGCTACGTCAAGCTCTGTGGAGTTAGATGCACCTACATGCATCTGCATGTACCTGTAAAGGAATGAGAAGAAAACCACTGTGCCGGTAAACAGGTGGCAGCAGGGCACAGTGAGCATCCACCATACAGGTCAGCTCCTCCTCGGGTATCTCCGTACCCACTTCCCATCGTCAGTACAGACGTGCCCCAAGGAACACAGGCGCAGCTCACTCAGCACACGGGCTGACACCGTTAAGATGGAATATTGTGAAAGAACAAAAATAATGCACCCGAGCAAAAATATGCTGAAAGCACAGACTTGCTTGGAGTCCAGCCTGCTCACACATCAGGATGAATTTGGCCCAGTTTATATCCTAATGATTATAATGGATACCGCAGCCTTCTTTTCATTAAGGCAGCAGCCAAAAATATTGATTTGTTGTACTTCACGCTCCTGCTTACCTTCACAAACTTTGTGAGAGACAGCGTATAAGCCAATAGAGTCGGTCAGTTTAAAAGTGACAAATTAACTGCACTGAAAGTAAATAAACAGCTATCTCTTTGTAAATTAATTCAATATGTGACTTGAGCACTTTTCTACAGCTAGATAGCTGATTCATCATTCAGCAGTGTTTAAGTTGCCACCAGTTCAATAGCAGACTATTAATGTTTTGTCCTATTTGACACAGCAGGTCAAATTCGGCACTCAAGTTACAACAGCACAAGAGTGGGGTAATTCCTGAACCCCCAAATCCTGCTCTCCACACAGCCCAGGTCCAGTTGTGCACCTAAGTGTTCTTCAAGTTTGCTTCAAGATGATTTAGGATGTATCAAACAGCTGGGGAAAACATATAAAAAGAATCTAAAAGAGTATTTTGAACTACTGGATTATGAAATATCTTCTGGAATGGCTTTGTGAGACAGCACAGGTGACAGGGTTGGCTCTTCAAAATACTCATGAAAGAGTGAAAGACAAAAATATGCAACTTTTAAAGCTCTGTTTTGTTGTGGTGTTTTTTTTTTTGTTTTGGTTTGGTTTTGTGTTTGTTTTTTTTTTTTTTTCCTTCACTGACTTGATTTCAGTTCTAGAAAGAAACTAAGCACATTTAATGTGTAATGTCAAGTACGACTCCCGCTCATCTCAAAACATGATCCATGTTTTACTGAAGAGGGGCCCTCAATCAGTGTTAGCTATCACCTTTACTCGTTTAGACACAGGGTAATAACTTAGGTTAATTTATTAATGAAAAACACACACTAATTTATCCTCCTGGAAGCTTGTTCCTTAACAATTCCTTTCAGTTCAATAAATGTTGAATCCCAAGATTTTCAGAACAAGGCTGAAGCATTTAGACCAAACTCCCACTGCTTCAAAACGAACCCATTTATCTGAAGTCCATGCTACTCAATAAAGTATGCTACCATTTTTAAATGCCGGAGCTTAAAATTGAAAATCATGTTCAACTGCCTAAATAATGTTGCCCAAGTTCATTCACTGTAGGATATGTGAGTTCTTAACATTTATAGAAATTTGAGTAGGTGCCCTCTTGACTTCTGACAATCAAGTTTAATGTTTCTGGACACAAGGTTTTGACTGTCATCTGTGCACAGCTGCAGCACAGAGACTACAACACAAATAGAATAAAAATATTTTCAACTGCTTATGTTCAGACGAGATCCACAGCATTTGCAATGTCGTCTGTTTTTCATAATGTTCAGTTTAGAAAGTTGACATTTGATTAAACAGTTTGAATTTGCCAAAACATACATTTTAATCTTATGCTTTAATACCACATTCTCAATTAAAAGCTTCAGAAAAAAAAGACATACAAAGTCTGCTTAAACCACAGTAAGCCCACAAACCCAACATATTTAATATAATTTTTTAAACTGTTGACTAATATTTTCTAATTTCTTCACTTCTTCTAGTACCACAGCTGCACCATTACTCCCAACAGCTATCAGACATATAAACAGCCAGCTTGTTAGCCGTGTTTTACTAGACAGCCTTTTACACTTGGTGTTTTCCACATTTTCCAATAGGGTGTGGTAGAAGTGAAGGTTAACATCTTCGAAATTTTCACTCTGTTAATGCTACTGCCACCAAGGAAAAGTCAGTACAGGCTGAGTGCATCTATCCCTGTATTCGTACCCTTCACAAGCATGCCTACACTGATGAAGACAACATGCTACAAGAAAGCATACTATACAGAATGGCACATCATTCCAGACTGCTGACTCCCATGAAAAATTACTCCCAGCAACAAGGACAAGACCAAAAATAAGTTTTAGGATGAAATAATTCATATTTCCTGCCCCTCACTTCCTTCCATTGAGTTTAACACTGCATTCAAGGTCATGAGTGTTATGACTCTGTGGAGGTGACCTGAGTAATTTACAACGATCAACAGATAATATAGTGACTGCAAGAGAGTCATTACGCAACTATCACTGCTTCTTAAATGGAGTCATCACATAGCAGCTGAAAAGCCATGTGCATTATTTCACACTCACAGAGTAATGAATGCAACCAGGTAATTAAATCATGTCATCACTATGCCTGGAAAATCCTTATTTACAATTTTATCTTGCCTGTTAAGAAGAACCGAACTTCATGTAATGGGCAGAAAATAATTATGTCTAATTTCCCATTTGCAAGACCCTCTATGAAAGGAAAAGGAAATTAGAAATGAAACTCACCTGTTTCTTCATCTATGCTGAACCTCCCCAGCCCACTGCCATCCCTGATGGAATACTGGATCTCTCCATCCCTTCCAGAGTCCTCGTCTCGAGCAACAACTTGCAAAACGCTTGTACCAATGCGCGAGTTTTCCTTTACAGATCCAATGACAGCAAAGTCAGGAAAATAGGGGGTATAGAGATTTTCGTTAACATCCACTACTTCAACTTCCACAAAAGAAACAGAAGAGAGAGAAACTGGGCGTCCCTTGTCCTTTGCACGCACTGTCAGGTTGTAGAACTGCTGCTTCTCGTAATCGAGCTCTTTGCTCAAGCGGATGGCACCGCTCGCTTTGTCTATCTCGAACCGCCCATTGTAATCGTTCACCAGAGAGTAACGGACTTGACCTCCCAAGCCGAGATCTGGATCATGAGTTTCCAACCAAGCTATGACAGTGCCAACTGGCAGGTCCTCAAGAACCTTCACATTGTAGCTGGATGGTATAAAGGCTGGAGAACAATCGTTGACATCATCTAAGAAAACCTTCAGAGGCACAACGGAAAACTGCTGATGGCCACTGTCTGCTTTGTCCCTAGCCTCAATCTTTAGTGTGTAGTTTGCTTTTGTTTCCCGGTCTAGCTGATCGGCCACATACACCACTCCTGTGGAACTGTTGATGGCAAATTGCTGGGTGTCCGTCAGCACCGAGTAAGCCACCTCTCCATTCGATCCTAGGTCTTTATCTCTGGCTTCTACTTGGATAATCTCTGTACCAAGGCTTGTACTTTCTAAAATGTTAACTGAGTAACTGTCCTGTAAAAAAACAGGCTTGTTATCGTTTGCATCCTCTACAGTGACAGTCAACAGTCTCCATGCAGATTTCTGTGGATTACCTAAATCATAAATTGTAATGTTAAGGAGATAGAGCTCTGTTTTTTCACGGTCCAAGGGCATAAGAACTTTAAGTACCCCTGTCTCCATGTCAATGTTGAAACAACTATCTCCATTACCATCAGAAATTGTATAAACTACTTTTCCATTAAAGCCTGAATCTGCATCATAGGCTTTTATCCTTAGGATGGTGGCACCAACTGGCAGATCCTCTGAAACCATCACATCAGTAGGGAAGGTTTTGTCAAAATGTGGTGCCTGTCTGTTCACTGAATAAAAATCGAGAAAACCATCTTCCAAATTCAGCTTCACATTTGCTTTTGCCTTTTTGAGCAATTTTTCTGCTAGCTTCTGAGCAACTCTAGTCTCTCTACAGCTAAAGGTCTTTGAAGACACTTTCCCATGAACTACCGAAATATTAACAAACATAGCGTCAGCAAAGTTTTCTCCATCAGTGGCTGTTATCTTAAGGCCAAAATTGCTGTTCTTTATGCCAGAATTAATTAGAGATTTTTTAAGTTGCAGGACACCAGAGTCAGGATTTAAATAAAAAATGCCAAGCTCATTTCCAGAGATTATTTTGTACTTTACAAGCTCTAACTCATCTATGTCTATAGCAGAAACAGCAGTAATGTGACCACCAACAGGAAAGTCAGATGAAATCACTCCCTGACATGCCACTTTTTCAAACAGGGGTTTGTTATCGTTGACATTGCCTATGTATATGGTGACATTCACCTCGCTTTCATGGCGGTAGGGAGAACCCCAGTCAGAAGCCCTTACAATGAACCTGTAGCTTTCTGGTGAGGACTCAAAGTCCAGTTCTTCAGATGTGCTGATGATACCTGTAAACTGGTTTATTATAAATGGCAGTGAGTTCAGACTGGCAATGCTGTATGTTATGTATCCATTTTCTCCTCTGTCTTTATCGACTGCTGAAACTGCCAAAACGCTATAGCCCACAGGGACACTTTCGTTGACGAACGAGCTGTACGAAGGCTGCTGGAACTCCGGAGTGTGATCGTTGGCATCTTCTATCCTGACAGTAACCTCTGCTTTTAAATCACCACCTTTGTTTGTATATACTTCTAATTCGTAGAGGTCCTTCTCAATGATTTTCAAAGGACGAGCGGTAGTAATAAGGCCTGTGATGGGATTGATCTTAAAATAATCAGCATCCTCACTAGGAGATAATCTATATTCCACACCCAGTGGCTCTGGCATCAGCTTAATTACTGCAACCACCACACCTGGAGGTGAAAATTCATTGATAGAAACATCATAAGTTTCCTTTTCAAACTTTATTGGTATACTTTCTTTTTTGGGACTAGCAATGTGGACCAGTTTGACTGCAGAAAATTTCTGAGGAGATCCTTTGTCCTTTGCTTGGAGAGTTAGGTTATAACCATATGGGAAACTGTCCCAGTCAATAGGCTTTCTTTCCTTTATTTTGTACTCATTCATCCATTTACCTTCTTTAGTCAGAAAGAACTGTTCTAGAGGATCTCCCGCCACAATTGAAACAGATTCAATTTCTCCATTGGCTCCTTCATCTAGGTCATCAATGTTAACAACTGCATAGGTAGGCTCCTTGTCTGATGGGAAGGGAATATGTGTTACTACATTTATCGTTGGGGCATGTTCATTTATACGTTCAATGTGAACATAAAGCTTGGCCGTACTGCTTACACCGTTGTTTCCATAAAGCTTCATCCCACGGTCCACAGCCAGAATCTCAAGATCATATCTGTTTTTCTCATCATAGTTTAGCCGGCCACTTAAGGAGATAACACCACTCGTAGGATGTACTGAGAAGAGATCAACTTTGTTTTTGAAATAATAATAAAATTCACCATTGGACCCAATATCCGCATCTGTTGCGGTCACCTGTGCAATGCTAGTCCTTAAAGGAGTGCTTTCTGCTATTGTGACAGAGTATGTGGTTGGTGAAAACAAAGGTCTTAAGTCATTCATGTCCAAGACTTGGATGTTCACTTTTGTCCATGCTTCCAAGTCCTCTCCTCTGACAGACCCTTTCACTATCAATAAATAGTTGTCCTGGATTTCTCTGTTTAATATAGCAGAATTCCCACCTTTAGTCCTTATTCTCAGGAAACAAAAGTCAGCAATGATGACTTCCTCTGCTTTAAAAAAGCCCTCATCGTCGCCAGACACTATCCTGTATTTGATATCCCAAGAAAGATCGGCCAAGGTAATGCCCATTCTCGTTTGACTGTTGACGTAGGTCCTGGCAGCCGAATTTTCATACACAGTAGCATTGTAAGTGGAATGTGTGAAGTGAAAGCCAAGTGGTGCTGTTCCATGGACTACCTGGCAAAGGGAGGCCAGGAGCTTGACAATCAGAAGGGCAAGGCAAGAAGGAGGTGGCCCTGTGCCTGACCAGTGGCCCATATTCACCTCCATCACATCTTTCTTTCACCCTGTGACAGAGAGAGAAAAAGGAAGACAGTTAATCAAGAGCTAAAAATGGTACTGGAAAAAGCATTATTTCAAAATTACTTACTAAATTTGTACCTGAAAATAAAATATATAAAATAACTAGTTACTACATATTTAATAAAACAGCAAGGGAGAACACTACACACAAAAAAGCAACAGTTTTGCATTCTTTTTTTACATGTGATAACATATACACATATCCACACATATAAACATATATACACACATGTTCATACTTTTGTAATATAAAAAAACGCTATGGGACCCAACCACATCTATATGTACATGCACACAATACAAAATAATAATTACAGTAAAAAAAAACAAAACCAGACATACATTTGAGTAAAAAAAATATATGGATAATTCACACTGAAATTATTATTTTTTATTTAACAGTAGCTACAACAAAGTCTAAACTTGCTCATTTTTATAGCATATTGGAAGACTCCTTTTTAGTCCTAGCCTTTGGGGATGAGACAGCATTTTCATTATCTATGTAGCACTGTGATAGTCAAATTACTGATAGTTATCAGGTTTAATATGGGCAGTTAAGAAAGATCAGATGGTTAGTGAAATTTGAGCCACCAAGAAAAGGCAGTACATAAAAATCACTAGCCAACCATTACTGTAATTACAGATGCCTACAGTAAAATCAAAATAAAGGTAGAATTACGGCTATTTAAATGCAATCGCACACACATACCCAGACAGTGAGAACAGACAAAATACAACGAAGAAAATAAAACTGCTCAATAAAGTTCTCACATAAAGAGTCAGGTTAGTAAATGTCACAGCTAAGATAGCCCACCAGACTTAACTCTGCCCTTTTATATGTACTACAATGCATCCATAATTATGATCACTGCCATCCACCAACTACATGTGGTAACACACAGTAAATGAGGACACAGATGAGCATTTTTGAACATTGATGAACACTGAACACACTGAATAAATGCTCCATTATTTATTTATACCACTCCCATCTCAACCTAAGAAAGGTAAAGACCTTCTCCAATCTGTTGCCTGTCCTGCTGTGGACCGGCCATCCTGGCTAGCAAGAGCATGAAGACATTCTTTATTAGATGGAGTCAAATCCAGCTTGCACCAAATTTCACTCTGGCAGCTCCAAGCAGAATTTGGCTACAAATAAGGCACATGGCTTCATTGCCAGCGGTCTTAATCTACGTGTGGTCCCATTTCAGCCACCTCAAAGCAGCAAGAGCCCTTCCAGCAAGAGCCCTTTGTTGATTGCAAAAGGCTCATTATAAGTATTGAAATGCAATTAGTTAGCAGCCATTTGAGGAAGATGTGGAGATCCTCCATACAGTCCCATTGTGCATTAGTCCCACTGCCTCACTTCATATATCTGAATTTCCAGGTTAAACGGAGACAGGGTAAGGGAAGACATCAGCTCGAGACTGCTGGAGGGTGCTGCAGCAGCTGTGAGCCAGGCTGCTGATGATTGCTTTCCACGGGAATGAAGGGAAAGGAAAGGAGCCCAAGGAAACTAGTCAGATGCTTAAAGTGAGGCAGTGTGAAAAAGCTTCTTTGTTACAAAGTACGTTCACTGCTACCCATGAAAATCATAGGAATCAATTGTAAAAGGCAATTATTAAAAGACCCACTGCACACATACATTGTTCTCATTGTCATTTAAAAGCTGCTTGAAAATGCAGTTTTCTTCAAGCTAGAATATAGAGTGGATAGGAAAAGTTGTAGATAATGACAGGAGTTAATTTGAATTTCCAACATGATTTCAGCATCCCCTAGGAGATTTATAAATTGCAGGCAAGTTTTGGAATATGAATTCATGTTAGTTATCACTTCCAATATAACTGAATGACTACTGCATTTTTAAGTACTAATGACAATCAATTTATTGCACTGATGTTATAATGTTCACACAAAACACTTAACTTCCTGATCCCACAGTCTATATCCCATTGCTTAACACGTTAATCAGTTTGATCAGTTCTCCCAAGTGTTTGTCAAGGCACCCATCTTTCAATACGCTTATTTTCATATACGCCCCCCCCACCCCACACCTTGTTTCTGACTTATTTTTCATTACACCAACAAAAGAGGGAACTGTCCATATTGAAGATAAAAGTCTAAGATCTATCACCTCCTGCACTTGCATTTCCAACTAACAGGCAAATCCCCACAGAAGTACATGTGGCACTTCCTTTTCTGAATAAAACACACATCATATAAATAACATGTTAACCCCTGTAGTTTATACAGAGAAGATGTACAAACATAGACTTCTCCAGCATACTTTGTGTACGAGCTCCCCATGCTCTTCCCATGCACAGGGTGATCCCCAGAACACCTAAGATGAAATTCTTCAACTAGGAAAGACTTTTTAATGTTGTTGCCATTTCACTCTACTAAAAGATCAGAGCAGTGGCGCCGTATTTTTCAGCACACTAAACATTCATCAACTTAATCCACCCATGTGAAAATATCAGAGTCCCCTATTTTCATGGAGCTTTATGTGAATCACTTTGAGCACTGCCACGAAAACTGCTGCTTCCGCCTAGCGTGGGAGATGCTCTCAAGTAGAAAATACAAGCAATATACGGTATGCTGCTGAGGAACAGCCAGCCAAGGAAAATGAGAAATCCTAATAGGAAAGTCCCAATTCATAACAAAATAAAGGGCTGTGTCTCTTCTGTGAAATGGCACTATTAAAATCCTCAACAGGCAAGTCACTGTGTTACCACCTCCTTTTACCAGGAACACATCAGCATCCTCTCTCCATACTGCAGTACCAGCTTTCCAGGTCTTCTGTAATCAGAAATCAGCTTTCCTGAGAAATCTGTTGCTGCAAGCAAAATGCTACAAGCAAAACAAAATAAACTGTACCTTCAGGTTAGCCATACACAAGGTTATGGACTCCACAGTAGCAGACAAGCACCACTAGATATATATATATATTTACAAAGCTATATGATCAGGAGAATCTAACGAAAAAGTTGTGCATATCCCAGGCAATAATGTAATATGACAACCTCATGCTCCCACTCCATTTATTTATTTATTTTTAGAGAAAGCCAGGGCTGAGACCTAATCTCAAATACACAGCTGTAAATCCAGCTGTGTCAATGGTCTGTGAAGTTTGTGGTTCAGTGCTGAAACAGTTCCACCTAGAAACAACGTATGACACACACACGCGTACATGTGTATGTATACATAGCATGTGTATTTGTGAATGTGCTTTAGTTCTGTATACATATGTGTACACAAACACACAGTTTGTATAATTTTAATTTCAGGGTTGGCACCGGAAAAATTGGGCCTTCCCATCAGGCAGCACTTTCAGAGTTTGATTTCACTTCAGATGTGGTATGTAGTGCTGTAACAAGCTCCTCGCTGAAGTTATTCATCTATCCATATATTTATATGGCCATCATCATTATATTATTGGAAAGTCCCAACGGACGAGCTATTAAACTGCCACTTGGACTACCCAAGAATGTTTTATTCATTTACTGAATTCCTTTCTTCTGGGATATTTGTTTTTAAGAGCTCATAATACATACATACTTAATGCACAGGAAATGTAATGCGATAGGTTACAGAAACAAAGTACAAAGCGACCCACCGTAAATTACTAGGCATTTCTTTAAAGGCACTTCTTGTCAAAAAAATGTTATGGTTTCGAGTGAAGAGAAAGATTGTGATTACTCATGGTTGATTTTGAAACGTTTGGGCAGGAGCTACTCCAAAAAAGAAAATAAATCCCCTGATACTGCTCAACACAGTCTGAAGAAGCAGAATAGCTCTTTAACAAGAACAGAGACTAAAACACAAAACCTTCTAAATACCCAAAGAAGCAACACGATGACACAGAGAAGCAGGCCAGCATCTTTCCACTCTAGCTCACATTAAATCCTCTGGTCTTGAAGTAAAAAGAAAGGAATGGAGAAATAGAAAGGCCATTGATTTTTACCACTCTTAAAAATAAGCTTGAACATCATGGAGAACTCTATGGTCTCATATTTAGTTCTGCACTCATCCACTTGTCCTTTGTTCTTTGAACAAGAATTATCTATGTAATACAAACCTTGTAGAGTAGCCACAGGGACCTGTAGGTGGCTGGTGCTCCTTAGAGGAACTGGGAGAGGTACGAGCATCATTCTGTTTTTTCATCTCAGCTCTGGCAATCTGTAGCCTGGGCTGCATCCAAACACAACGCCCTACCAGACTGGGAACAATGACTCAAGTCCCAGGGACTGCCAGGATTCCCACACATCAAAATTGTGGGTCTGATTCAGTGTGCAGACACAAAACAAGGGCTGTATGATCCTCTGTTTGATTCCCTCTCCCAAGGCTAATTCTCCTAATCCCAAAGATCTCTATCCCATAAAATACATGAAAAAGAAAACAATATATATATATACTCTTGGGTAAACTCTAAAAATATTAAACAAGTGCCAAAAGGACTTTTAGAGAACATAACAAAAACAACAGGTAAACTTCTTCAGCAGGCAGAAGGAATAAGCTTTTAGCAAGACACAATAGGGAAAAGAAAAATTTCCTCTCTCATCCTTCAAGCTCAAGTATGCCCAATGAGATAAGAATATTTTCAGCTGACCATTGCATAAATGATCTTAGGGAGCGTGAGTATCTAATACAAACATTTAAGAATTTCTACAAGTCCTTTGAAAGGGAAGAGAGAAGAACCCAATCTGTCCTTCACCTGACATCTTCAGCAGAAGGACCCAATTAAGCTCTTATCTAAAGGATCCTCCAGGCTTCAGTATGCTGGGAGGAGAAAAAATATTTTTTCAATTCAGATGAAAAATTTATGAGAATCAAGGTGTTAATGAGCCTTTGTGCATAGGGGTAAAAAAAGGTCAGGAAACAGGGTTTGGTCTCATTTAAAGGTTTTTACAATGATTTTTATTTTTCCAGAAAAACCTGTGAAAGTCAGGCTGCCTCCTCAGACAGGACAGGAGTGATGACCTCTAGGTATGGAATAATACTACAGTTCAGAAATACTACTCTATTCTCAGGAAAGGAGTCACAATTCTCATTCAAATGGTAGCTATTAAAGTTCTATTAAATAAGCAGCTTTACAGCAAAAAGGTGTATATATGAAAACATAAAGGACTTTTTTTAGAAGGCAGGAAAACATTAGCTTCACATGCACATGACAAATAAATAGTATGTATTGAAGTGATGAAACGGCAGCAGGAACAGCAGCAGATTTTGTTGTAAGTGACCTCAATCTTGCAAGTAACTCCTTCCTATCACTCAAATAATGTCAACATCGGCAGTAGTCTATCTGTTCTTATGGTCTAATCATCAGAACAGCAAACCTACAATATCGCCATGCGGCTCCATCCACCTGAACGGAGCCTCTTATTCTCAGTGCTATTTTCTATCAACAACAGCAATCTGCCCCTACAAAAACTCCTGCGTGACCAGGTCACGTATACCTGCCAAAAGTACTCTTGACTCTTTTTCAGTTGTTTCCTATTTAAGTTCTACATCAAGCTGCAACATCGATAGGAAAAGATGTTTTTTGCAATGCTGCCAATGTCACAACACGGAGGGGGGACCCGTGTACGTCACTGCCCTCTCCTGGAAGGAACCTCCTCCATAGCGCAGAACTATGGAAAAGAGAACTCATGGAAATTAGTATTTAAGGCATGTGGAAGATGGTGATCTAGGAGTCGCATGGATGTCTGCCTACCAACCTTAGGCACAGACTAGAGACAGTGGTGGATTTTATCCTGTCCCCTCAATACGCACCCAGTATCATTAGCATGTGGTCAAATGAGAATAGGGGGAAAACATCAATAATGGCACATTATTAAAAACAAACCAAGGCACATTCTCTAGTCAGATATCTTTCCTGAACTGCACCCAAATATACCCCACAATAACTTACCCAGCTAGGAAAGGCTTACAATTTACTGGCCAGGAAAAGAAATTAGAATATACAATAAGAATATAGAGTTTGTGCCATATGGAAATGAATTAAAAATGCATGTTCAACTCTAGGCAGGAGGGAAAAAAAAAAACCGCCTGACTGACACTGACGGTAGATTTATGCCAGGGGATATATATTCACGGGGATACCTGCTCCCTAATGAATACAAAGATATGATTTTCCATATAGATGATTATATCATGATGTGTTTATCCCAAAAGAGAAGATGAAGACAAACCAACCATTTCTGCAGAATAACCCCTTGCAGGAGACAGCACTATAAATCCTAACTTTGCTTGTAGCTGCAAATCCTCCCGCTGCCTGCATCTATTTCACACGAGAGAAAGGCCGCTCAGCATGTAGCGAGTGTAATTCCAGGCCGTCCCTAGGAAGTGAAGATTTAGCCACCCAGCCGTATGCTGTGAATAACTGGGGTCTGCTAGCAGGTGCTGGGGATTTTTCCATACAACACCAATTTTGGACAAGGATCAGTTCATCAGCAGATGCTGATGATACTTGTGAGCAGGAGCTGGGCATCATTTGTCTTTCTGGGGAACTGCTGCAAAGGGTCTTTGGGACTCTCCCTTCCCCCTCGAGGATGAAAAACAGCTTGGGGAAAGCGTAGGTGGGGGAGAGGGGAAGAATAATTTGCCGCCATGTGAGACTTGTCAAAAGGGAATTCCAGGGAGCAACCTTACAAGGGATTTGAGCTTGTCCCTTGGTGGTCCGTCCCGCTGGAAACAAAGCCTGATGGCCAGTTTTTATGCTTTATCTCCAATCCCCCCTGGCTCCTGCTTCTTAATCGGTGTAAAATGGGGAAGCTCTGGGGCAGTTTCAAAACGAGCAAGCTATTTCCACTGGGGCTACATGCTCCCTCTTGAAACACACTCAGAGATGCTATTTCTTGCTTATTTGGCTTCTCTCTCTTTTTCTCTCTCTTTATTTTTTTCTTTATCTTATAAGCCTACTCTGACCCTGTTCAGGGAGCCCTGGTTTGAAAGCCCCTTCTAGGTACAACGTCACAGTAAAAAATCCAGGTCTTGTCAGTGCCACTCATGTCACTGCTGGTCCTTCCCATCTCTCCCTCCACCACTGATTTGGGACCACAAATCAGCATCCTGGGACCCCAAATCTGCGCCCTGGGTGGCTGCCTGGCACAGACAGGCAGAACCCCAACTTGCCACTGCATCAGCTGGGACTCCAGCAGGATTTATGCTGTGCAACACAACTGGGCTGTTTGAAAAAAAATTGCCCTTAATATACTGCAAATAATACAGGTAATTAAGACCAGACCAACTTTTGTAAAAGACCCTGGAGCAAGCTGATCTCTAATTTTTATGCCTAGTGAAAGGCAGCAATGGAAGGAGCTCCAACCCAACGAGAGCTGTGACGCAGCATTGAAGCAAATGTGCTGGCCCTGATGATGAAAAAGCATCTCCCACCTTTCTCACACAAAGCCCTGTGAACAGAGTCTCTTCCATGGCAGCTTCCCTTCAGACCCACGAGTCCTAGGCGCTGCCAGCCGCTGCAACCAGTCTGCTCTGTGCTCAGGATCCTGCACATACTCCTCCTGACAGTTTGCACTATCTTGTATAAACTATTTGGCTATAGTTTATAGTAAGAAAGAAGTCTGTCAGATTTACAACTACTGTTTCCAGGGCCATAATAGGTATATAGGTGTAAGGACTGGAGTAAGCTGTTACTCTCAGAGGGAAAAAATACTACATATCTCCCTCAGCCGTTCTGTGTGTCGAGTCCGGGCAGCTCAAATGGTCCAGACCATTATATATGGGCAAGAGGCGGCTGCTAGGAAAAGAGATGAATATACAAAAATTCTTCCCAGTTGACAGCCCCATATTAAAAAAAAAAAAAAAAAAAAAAAAAAAAGGAGACCGGGAGAAAAGATTACAACATGGCAAGTCAGAGTAATGACAGTCCAGTGAGGTTTTCACAAAAAGGACTGTGGAATAGGGGGGCTAGAACCAGATGATCTCCAAGGTACCGTCCAACCCCAACCATTCTATGATTCTACAAATACAGCATTTCACCCCACACCAGAGCCCAGCTGCAGGTTTGTCTCCAAATGACTTGCCAAGTAAGAGAGAAGCGGTCTCAGCAGGACTGCTCCCTGCGGTGGCAGTCAGTGCTACAAGGGCAGGTATGGATGGAGGCCATGGGAACAAGCAGGGGCAGCCAGGAGAAGGATGCACAGAGACAGCGTGGGACCCAGTGTCCCTAGCCAGCACAGTGCCATTTACCACGTACAGGAAGAGAAACGGAGGCAGAAACATGTTCTTGACTGTGGCACAATGAGGATCATTCTCCAGAAGTTCGCCCTGGGTTGCTGATCCTCAAGTTTCTACCATAAAATGATAGTTCTCAGTCCATGCAGGAGAAACACTCAAAGTGAGCTGAGAAAAGGCACCCAGGCACTGCCTGAGCAATCCGGGGAGAAGTCTGCAAAGAAAACATATAGTGGATGTATCCAAGTGAAGTTTAGAAAATAATAATAATAATTAAACACAAAACTATTTGAGAGATAGCTAAATCTTATGACGCTGAAGGGGAAAAAAAGGAAAAAAAGCTTTTTGTTTCTTGAGGCTAAAAACTGGATTGTTGTTTTTGCAATGCTGTTTCTCTTCAAGATGGCTGTGTCACATGGCAAGAAAGAGAGATCATACTTGAAGCACAGGGAGCAAATATTTTGATTGAGATTCTCAACAAGTTTAAGATTTGAGAACGAAACCTAGATTTAGCAGTACTGATTTTCCTCTTGATAAGGCAGGAATCTGCAGGGCGCTGGCACCTGCTGCTGCACAGCAGACGTAACGTAAAGCTGCCTCCAATCCTGAGCAACCCACTTAAGATGTCTACAACCAGCTCAAAATGCCTACAAGGGTCTGACTTCCAGGTGATGCTGAGCAACCATCTTCTGAAACACAGCTCCCAAAAAACTACCTCCCGCTGGCCCTCTTATAAATTAGCCTCTGACAATTTGGACCAAGCCTGAGCCATCAGATGTCTGTGTAAAACAGAGAGAAATAATCACCAATGAATACAGCCACTGGTTTCTACATCTTCCTGTGCAAAAAATCAGAAAGGCTGCAGTTGTTGTTGTTTTTTTTCCTAGCAGGCAGCATTTAGAGAAAGGGCCAATGCCATAACTTTTTTAAATCACATCCAGTTTGGGCCATGGAAATTGGTTAACCTGCCTAAGTAAGAAGCCACGCAATCTCTCAGACAAGCAGAATCCACACTGCAGACATTGCACTGGAAATAGAAAAGCTGATGGAGTTAGACTTAAACTGAACAAAGCTACTACAGAAACCTACACATTTCCTTTCCAGGCTATGTGTTAAGGCCAAAGCATGGCAAGGAGCAAAGCTTTCCATCAAAGCTAGTCTTGAAACGTTACCTGCATTAGAAGAAGTACCTGAATCCATGACAGGCACTGATTGCAATTGTTTTCACCGGGACATTATTAATTATTAACACTATTTCTGATGCATAAGTTAGTGCTGATGGCACTAGGACAGATCTGCATGAGCAGCACAGGAGAACCTACAATACCATCTCCACCAGGTACCTGCACCCCGGCCATCAGTCACCGAGGGACAGGCACAGCACTGAAAGTCTTCAGCACGCTGAAATTCCCACCACATCCAAACAACTTACCCATACTGAAACCACACACACTCTTGCCCCAACCCCCCCAGTGGTCAGCTCCTGCACAGATATTTGAGATGAAAACCACTTTTTAGCTTACCAAACACAAACTCAACCCACTCTGGCTTCAGCTTTCCAGCTCGGCCAGTTCAGTTACCGCAGCAGGGAGTCCCTCGAGGGCTGTTGCGTGCCCAGGGAGGTGAAGGTCCAACTTCGCAGGCACAGCCCAACAAAAAGCTCCAAAGAGCAGAGATCCCTATTTAAAGCTGAACCATTCTCTTTTGTTTATTTATAGTAAAACCATTAATTGCCAATCGTGTATTTGTTTGTTGGAAAACTAACACTCCAAAATAAACACCAAGTTGAAAGACCATTCCCAGAACACTGAACGATATCAGGAACAGTGCTAAAAATGTAAATCAGAAACATCAAAACACATCATGATCTCAACTGAAGGAACAAACAATCCATTATTTCTGTGCCAGAAAAGAGGTTACCCATAAGCCGTCAGCTAGCTGCACAGTTATCTACAGTCCAGCAGTTATTTATGTCCTGGAGAATGACAGACACCACTGTACAGTATGTTGAAAATATCTTCGTGGCAATCAGCATATGCCAGATTAAATGAGGTATCTCTTAGCGCAGAGTCTCGATAATCACCTTGGAAAAGTGCCTTTAAAATATTTGGCATTAGAGGCAGAACCTCAGAACGAGTACCACAGCATTTATTCGTATGTCAAAACCACACACTCACACAAAAAAAAAAAAGAAAAAAAAAGTATATGTATTTGTTTTAGCCCTCTTCACTAACAGAGCTCCATGCTCCCCTTGGGAGAAGGATGAAATTCCCTCTAAAATCAAGGAGTGCTGCATGGAAAACTAGTGAAAGCAGCCTTACAGAGCTAGGGTCTGTCCCTTCATCCCTTTGAAAGGTGTTTAAAACAGGTCAAGGGCCCCAGCTGCCCGGGAAGCCCCCCAGGCAGCCACACAGGGAAGCAGTAACTGCTCCAAAGCCGACTGCTCTTTACCTCCTAAAATCCTTACGGATTCAGGACTTTCCTAAAGCGCCCACATCCACCGGCTGTCAGCAAAGCCTTGCTTCCGAAGTGCCTGCATCCACTTTGAAAAGGCTGCCCTTGAGCTCCCCGATCTTCACACACATCTGAAAGTAAGGTAAGCGCAGACACTCATCCCGTTGCCAGATGAGGAATCAGGCATGAACTTGCCAAGCCCCTTGCTCCAGCCACACAGGACAGCCCCCAGGTGCTCCCGCTGCCAGCTCTCGCTGCCTGCCTGCACTGCCCTCTGTACCTGCACAAGTTAGGGTGGGAAGGTTTCCCTATGAAGCAATGCTCACCAGCATCACATGGCTAAATGTTCAAAATCTGGGATCAAACACTGATTTTCCTCACCCTGTTGCAGTGGGTACCAATGAAAACCTGTCATTTATTCACAGTTCATGAGCTTGGGTTTGGTCTGCAGAATGACATCTAGATCTTGAACAGTTAACTGGAGACACTGATAATGAATTGGAAAGTATAATGTTAATAATAACAAGAACAACAGTATCATGACTCCGTTATGCTGTTGAAGATGGCAGCCCCTGGGAAGAGGAGGGTCACCTCTTCATGCCTCACCCTTCTCCATTTGCTCTCCTAGAGTCAGGATCACCTGCAAGCCAAGGTCAAGCAACAAAGCCTGCACTCTCAAGCTCTGGACAGAAAGTCCGTGCATGCCACATGCACACCAAGCACTGGTTAAGGTAAATCACCCAAACACTCAAGACGGGGCCAGGCCTCGTTCCTCTGGCCATGCTTTCACCCTGACTCCCCTTTAACCCCAGTCTGCTGCCTGTCTCCTTGGTCTGGACTTCTCCCCTCCTGCTGGGCGCGCACGTGGCAGTGGTGCCACGCCAACTCGCCGCAAACCCCGCAGGTAAATCTTCCTGATGGGAGCCTCTCCTTCCTTTCCACGCTTTGACAAGCACCAAAATCATTAGCAAGGTGGACACCTCGCAGCAGACGAGGCATAACATCCATGCCAGTGCTCGCCAAGATGAACGGGGCAGGTCACTCCGCCGAACCCCAAGCCACACGTTGCTGTTCTCCCACTGCCCGTTCTTCTGACAAGAGATGGGGAAGGTTGCTCACCTGAAAGCCCCTGAAATTAAAGGACTCCAGCCTCAATTAGAGCTGTGAGCTCACGTCCAGTGAGGCTCATTGCTGCTGAATTTAAAACTTCAACTAAAAACAAAGTCTCACATATCAAGGCACTGCTTGCGTGCAGTTCTTCTTCCTCAGACTCCGCTGTGCGCTGATTGGAAGCCAGCTGCCATTTCAAGCTGATGTGCCTGGAAATCTCCAGAAAGATAAAAAAAAAAAAAACAAAAAACCTTTGCCAGACAGCTTCAGGTCACAAATCAAAGTCATCAGGAATAATTTAGCCTGAGATGAGGCTGCTCTATCTGTTTCCTCTGTACTTTCAAGATGAAAGTAAAGAACAAAAATGTAAGAGTTACAAAATTGCAACATATCCACTTACTAAAACAAATCTAGCAATATTACAAATCCATACAGCAAGGAAAAAAATAGAATGCGTGTCACACTTGTGAAACTATTGTGGATAAGGAGAAAACGTCTGTGGATATAATATGTTTCTAGAACACTTTTATAAGAGAAGGCTCTCAATAGCTTTTGGCATATGAAAGCCACTGTAAGGACTGCAATAAAACTGAGTATACTGTAAAAGAGCCATCTTGCATTCATCCCTAGAATTTATGTTCAAATGCTCCCATACTAAATTCTGCATTCTGTGGCTTTGGGAAAAAATGATTTTATTTTATTAAATGAACTATAATATATATTGTTTCTCTGAAGAAAAAGTATCGGTAGGAACATAAACTAAGTAGTTCTTTTCACACTAAAAATAACTGGTTGAAACTTTCAAACTGCTTTCAGCACTTGAGCACACTCAGCACTAGCAGGGGGTTACGCACACACGTACAGCCCAGTTCTTGTGCCCGGCTGCCCTCACACCCCATGTAACTCACAGCCTGTGACAGCTGCGGTCCCTTGAGAGCTTAAATCCTTGCTGTTGAGTCCAGAGGATATTCTAAGGCCCAGCATGGTCTCAAGAACACTAAAGGATTATTTTTTTTTATGACATGTAAAAAGTACAGCTCCTGAACAGACATTCCTCGAGTGCATGTAAACGCATCCTTTACAGCGAGCAGAACAAGCAGAGGGGCTGCAGGACGCAGAGGTGACAGGCACAGAGATGCTCGCTCCTGAACAGCATCAGCGATGTGCCACACCGTGTGGGGCATCCCTGTAACAGCCCGGGTCCCACAGCCTGATGACTGCCGACTCCTTTGCCAGAGCTGCAGGCACAACTGACCCCGAGACCTGTCACATTTCAGCATCCACAGCCACGGTCACTTCATGCCACAGCTCAGTGATTGTGGCAGGATGAGCCAGCGTGGCCACCAAAACGGCTGTCCCATGCTTACCCCCTTTTTCCTTTTTTTTTTTTTTTGTGGATCTGTTCTCACTGGGGATTGAGCTCCCCCATCACAAATACTCCTGCAAACAAAAGGAATGGGGACAGCAACAGGTCCTGGGGCAGGCGGGATGGATCCTTTCCATGTCCGTGGCAGCCCAAGCTGTTTATCGAACAACAGTTGAGGCAACCAAGATGGTGTGCAAAGCAGAAAGTACCTTCAGAAAACACACTGAACACTACCAAAACACCAAAGTCTCAAATAGACATGTGAAGTATTTAAATGCTTTCACACCCATAACAAATTTTGTTTACTGCCCAGCATTTAAACAGCTTTTTCTTTGCTATTGTAAGGTTGTTCCCAAACAGTGTGAATTTGATGCTACAGTGAATAGTAGCACTTCAACTCCTATTTACAACCCATTCAGCAACATAATTCCACAAATAACATTCAGGATTTCCATACTATGAAATAAAACCTGTCTGGGGCTCGAAGGAAGTTGTGCAAACTAGCTGACGAAATCACATCCTTTTGTTTCTCCTCTTTAACATAAAAAAATCAAAGGAAAAGGAGAACCCTTATTCAAGTAACAGGAAAAACTTTATTAAAACCATTACAGCCACCCAGCCTTGCTAATGCCATGCAACGTAATGACATGCAAATGTCATGCGTGTAATGACATGCAAAATGCTCAGTATCCAGGGAAACAGCGTCCTAATGAAGTTGGAGCCTACTGTATAAACGCACCTTCTAAATCACCACCAAGAATGTCGATTCCTTAGGGGCTGGCCACTTTATTAGTGTGACACCCTGATAGTTTCGTCATGCTACAGCTTCAAAACAAAAAGCTAACAAGCTACTTTTGCATAAAGAGCCCTTTTGTCTGCAGCACAGGGACAGCCCCTTTTTAGCATCTCGTTAGATACAGAGCTGCTGCATGAAGTAGCACATGGCTGGCTTCTCTAAGCCTATATTCACCTTCATGAGAGTTTTTCAGAAATCTGTAATGATGGGCACTAATTAAACTGCATAACCAGCAAAAAATGAAGCAGAGATGCTGTTGTTTGCCACCACTTCTCAGCAAACAAATTTGCAGTAGGAGAAATTCCGAAACCTTCCACTTTTCTCAGGATCCCGGTGGTCTGAAATACATTTCATTGGTACCAAGCTCTTTCATAAACTGACTTACGATCACATTATTAAAATTAAATTGAAAACAATCAGTTATGCTTTGACATCTACTTACTCACAGGGATGTTTTCTAGGAAAACAGGCAGGTCTAAGGTAAGGAAGCCAACGCAAAATTCACTCCTACTCTTTGGTGTAACACAACGTTAGTGGGCATTTGGCCCACTATACAAAATCCATAGTTTTTTCAGCAACCATTCATTTATTCTCCTGATTTCTGTGGCAGCTAATTTCACCCAACAAATCACTGAATATAAAGCAGTTTCAGTCAGGTTCAACTACCTCTTCGCTTCATGACCGAACTTTGGTATTCTTCCCTTTCAGTAAGCGTCACAGCTTAATAGGAGCACATACCTTAACATTACTGCTTCTTCCATCAGATGCCCCTGTCATCTTCTCCGTGACCTTTTCGTCCTGGCAGAACTGAATTCCCTTTGGCTCATTCTTTTCCATAACTGTAACACCCTTTATAAAAGTACACATCCTGAGCTATGAACAGGGTTTCCAGCGTGGCCTCAGGATGAGGGAGCCAAGTGGTAAATAACCCAACTCCCAGCTGCTACCCAAAGGCACCCACAGTCATTCAACTCCATATGCTCTACCCGATGCTGTCAAGCATGAAGTTATATAGTATAAAAGGCTCCATCGTCTTCATGCTGCTGCTTCTTTGGTGCTCTGTCCCTTCGATTTTCAGAAGCTGTACTCCTTTCCTGTTGCAAGCCTCATTGCCTCTGTATTCAGATCCTAAGGCAACTCGTCTACCTCTCCCTTTCCACCCACACTGCTCTGGGGGGTCTCCTATCATTTCAGAAATGTTTACATCTCTAGTAAATTCTGTCGCCTTTCTCACACCTCCCCTCTTCCAGACCATGGTGGAGCAGACCCTCATTTCTCAGCACCACAAGCAGCTTCATCTCCTGAAACACCTTGCAGCTTTGCCTGGTGCTTCCTCCTCTCAAGCTCTGAAGCTCACTTTCACGGACCACACAAACTGATCCTGCCTGATTAACCTTTTTAGCTGGTTCCTATGCCTAAGACGTCTTCTTAAAAGGCTGTAGAAATTAGGGCCATAGCTTTCTCTCACTAGTCCTTTTTTCTCTCTCTCTGTCAATGTATCCCACTTGTACAGCACGCCCTAATGGTAATTTCTGCATTGTATCTGTGTATCTGGAAATCTGGCTTGTAGTACCATAATTATCTGATGCTTCCCTACATCTCCCTCTAGATTGCTTTCATTAAACCCTCTCTATAATTTTATAAACAGGTTTCCAGACTAGCTCAAAATGTTATTTTCTCTAACGGCATCCTCTTGTGCACGCTGGAAGCAATTAAGCAAGTGAACTTTCTCATTCCTGCTCCATTTTGCTGTACCAGCTCACCCACTTCTCCAGCACTGCTTTTTCTAATGCCTTAAGACCAGGAGTGACCACAGCAGCGATCCTGAGAAGATCGATCCTCTCTCAAAGGTCACATTAGAGCTGGAATTCCTAGGAAGACTACACCAATGAAATCAAAACCCAGCAACAGTCAAAACCTGTCAACACTCTAGTGAGAGCTGATGCAAATCAGTCAGGCATTTTTTGTTTAATGCAAAATGATACTTAAAAGTTAAAAACCCAACGAAAGCCACTAAATTTAGAAAGTCTAAGCATGGTGCGAGAAGTGGACAGTTCAATACCTTCCAAAATGCCACTACTTATGCAGATTCACTGAGAACTTATCAGGAAGAAGCTTTAAAGTGAGGAGATCTGAACTCGTTTCATCTTTAAAACGCAGCTGCTGGGTGCAAAACCACAAATACTGACTTCCATGAAGGCTATCTCCAAAAGGCTGGCTCTACCAGGAACACCATTTCCAGAGGTACAAGGCACCTATAGCTCCTCTTCGTTCAATGGGAACTCTGTTGTGTAACCTGGTCACTGCCAGGAGAAAGTTGAGCTCTGAACCACTCTGTCTTAGCTTGCTTACTTGTGGTTCATGCTTAACTGCCTGCTGTGAGTGTTGTGAGGTTTTAATTAGTTTTGGTCTGCAGAACACACCAAGATCCCCCGGAAAAGCCCTACATGCACTCACAGTATGATGACTGCAAGATAATTTTCTTGGCACCGCTGGAGTAACCAGCACGAGCAGCCAGAGGACAACCCCAAAGACAAGGTACTCTAAGCACTGATCTTTCTGCAATCCTGGTCTGTAGCCAGATGATCAAAAGTTTCAGGGGCAGCATTTTCATGCAACACGTGATGAAACTGATGTGGGACTTCACAGCGGTTTTCTTGTACAGCACTGGCAAAAACATTCTCATCAGCATCTTTCAACAAAAATAAAGAAGGTCAGAAAAAAATCCCACCTTAAAATGGCAATAATAGGAAAACAATAGAAATCAACAACACTAACAAAAGCAGCATATGGGTTTTTTAAATATCCCAAACAGCTTAAAGTTGCTCAGACTTCTGTATTCATTAATTGCTCAGGACACAGATTTATTTATTTATGGCTCAGAAAAGAATTCCCAGCTCAGAGGCTTTCCAAAGAACAGCCCTCCCCAGTTCTGCATGGCCACCTCAGCCAACTCACCCTGCCGTTTCTCATTCTGATGCTAATGCAGTTCAAACAACCCAGCCCTGCATTTTTTATGTATGCAATGAGCCTATCTTTAGGTCACTTAGTTGTGTCAGTTTAAATCACAACATTCCCATAGAGAAAAATCTGATCATTTTATTTACTTTCGGGGAAAGAGAAGGGAGAAGAAAAAAAAAGAAAGTTCACTATAAAAACGCTTTTTTTGTTTCTGGTGCCTAATTCAAGTCTCACTGAAATCTGCATGAATTAACAGCAGTTGAACCCATGAGAAACAACACATTCTAATTAAGACTTGCACAGCTACCTTCAGCCAGTATACCCTGACAATATCTGACCAGGCATAGGCATATCATATTATATAATTCCATATATTACTAGGTTTTATCCGGAGATTGTTGGAATAAAGGCTGAGATCCCATTGATCTCTATGGGCTTCAGTTCTCTCTCTTTTGTAAAATAAGCCTGGATTCTACCGCTCCAGCTTTCACAAGCATCCACATGGTGATAGTCTCAGGGCTTCTCACAAGAGGAAGAAAACATGAAGTTGAAGCCATCCATGAAAGGTACTGGATTTTTTCCAGATGTGGAGCTGTTTTTAATTAATTTGGAAACATCTGAAGTATTTGTTCATTAACTATGCTTTGCATTTCACACATACACATAAGAGAGTAAAGAAACCTAAAACTGAAGCCAAAATCATAATGTCTTATTAAAAAGACTCTTGACACCACTTTTAGCAAAGTGCTTACTTGCTTACATGCAGACCACAGCTAGAGCACTGCTGTAACATGGCACATGGTATTGAAAGCATGTGGTTCCTGCACTTCCCTGTCCCAGGAAACCTCACCTTGACCTGGAGGAGCCACTGACCAGGAGCTCTCCCCCCGTCCCTCAGCCCCACAGCTCCAGGTGCAGGATGCTTCCCAGTGTGCCCACCACCACCCAAGGCACTGCTTGCGCATAATACCCATCCACTAGAAAAGGATGAAACAACTTAGAGCAATTCAATGTGCCAAATCATTACCTGGCAAAAATGTGGGGTATGATCATAGGGAAGACGATTCAAACAGCCAGGAAGGGCAGGAGAGACATTTCATTCAACACTTTTGAGATCTTGAGCCAATGCGTACGAGCCACCCACCACTAACTCCAGTTAAAGCACTCTATGAACGTGCTGTGGTCACCTACAGCTGCAAGAAGCAAACAGAAAAACTTACAGCCTCCCGCTTTTGTCAAGTTCTCAGCAAAAAGATGCCTATACCTATAACTTGGTAGTTATAGAGCTCCAGCCTGACACCCGAGGCAGGGGCCACTGCCACCCAAGCTGGGAGCACGGAGATTGGGTGCTGCAACGACCCAGCAGCTCCCAGCACAGAAAACCACGGAGCTTCCAGCACAGACAAAACATAGGCACTTTTCTTCTATATCTAAAAGTGCAACTGGATGCTATTTACCCCAGAAGCGTGGTGCTCCTCGAGGAAGAGGAGCTGCATCAGCCCATGCTACGCCCCGCGCTGCCACCACTGGGCTGCTCCCAGCATCCAGAGCATCCAAGTTAGGTCGGACGTTTCCACCTTACGCTGCAAACTGCTGTGTAGACATCATCGCACCGAGCGCTCGGTGGTGACACACATTACCATACCGCAGCTCTTGTCTCCCCTCTAGTGGCTGGCCCACCACAACCGCTCACAGGTCTGCTGCTGCCGCTGCCAGCGGCGCCCAGGGCCAGAGCGTGTCCCCTGGCACGGCCACCCCGAGCTGCGCGGTGGCGGTGGTGGATCCTCAGCCCTGGCTCAGTGCCACGGTTGGGAGGGGATGGCGTGGCACAGCGAGAAGGCACGGGGAAGAAATGAGCACGTCTGGCAGAACCGCAGCTCTTCCACTGCCTTGGGTGCCCAAGGCTCCCATTTGTGTCGTGAGGTGAGCACAATCACCATTTAGTACGAAGAAGCACACCTACTTTCATAACAAAATGATTTATTTCTCAGTGACCTGAAAGAAACAGGCATTTGGTCACTAAGACACATCAAACTCTTCCTGTCCAGAGACTAAGTTACGTGTCTGACAACCATGGTTTTGCCACCAAGGGTCAAAATCAATTCTAGTGATCACCAGACAAGTCAATGTCTCAATGATCTTTAATTAATTTTACCAAGCACTACACGGCATGTGATGCTCTCCCCATTCTAACAACGGCACACAAACATTAGGAAAAAAAATTAAAAAAATCACATTTCTTCACAAGTCATCTTAAAAAAAAAAAAAATCAAATTTCTTTCCTTTGGTTGCCAGTGCTAAAATATGCTAACAGCATTAAGGCAAGGGACGACTTGCAGAGCTCACAATCTGTATTCAGCATAATTAGCAGATGCCAATTTAACTTATTACTGCTTCTTCCTTTCTATATTATAAAAAGGATGTCAATGAAAACCTGTTATCTAAATGACTGTTTTCTCAGTGCTGATATAAAGCAACAATCATGGGAAAATACAGTCACAGAGCATGTGTTGGGAAATATCTGATTCTGAAATGACATTATAAACAGCTACATTATAAACAGCTACTGTAAAGAAAGAAATTAATGCCTTCAGACAGGACTTTCCTCTCTTCCTTCACACTTTAGATTTTCAGACTGTTTTTAAACAGAACTAATTACATATGTGGTGGCATTCCTAGTTAGTCAAATATGCGAGACAACATTCAAGGTAAGGCAAAATTAGTAAAGGAGCTTGCTCAACTGTCTCAGCCACTGATTACTATAAAGCATGAGAAACAAATACCCTTAAGATGCACTTTCCAGTCAGAGAACTAACAGTAAGTAAGACAGAACAGAAATACCTAGGAAAGAAACCAAAGCAAGTCTTAAAAATAAGCCTCCTCCAAAATGGTAAATAATGCACTGTGTCATAGCTAAGAGGACAGTTACCGAGTGCACTTCTCCTGTCTGCAAAGCTAAAACACATTTCATAAAACAAAGCCCTCTTGAACTAAGAGGGAGGCTGTTGAAAGATGCATACAGCGCACACACGCAAAAAAAAGCAAAGCACCCCAACGTTATGGATTAAGTAGGTTTCTAACCCAGAAACGATATAAAGATCCAGTCCAGGCATCACTTGCTACTACTTCTGGTTGGCAAAGATGACCTCCCACTAACACTTCTGCATATTGCAATGCAGTGCAAGAAAATATTTTAATGAACTCTCTTCTGACTATCAGGGCTGAGTTGAAAAGCCTTGTAAGGCTATGCTTCTCTGCAGCTTTATTCAATTTCAGCTGTAACTTCATTTGTTACGCTGAACAGAAAGTGTAAACTTCACCCTTCACAAGAGCTAAGGAAAAAAAAATATCATTTCATACTCTCCCATAAGTAGTATGTGTAAAGCACGGACCAGAACCGCTGCACACATACCCCCAATTAAATTGGTCTCTGTGGAAACTAATAACTTTCCACAGTATGCACTGTAATCCAAGTAATAATTTTAAACAGGCATAAGCTGCAGTGTGCTGAACTAAGGCATTCTTACCTTGCAAAGAGTGCTTGAAGATGTTTAGTTACAGTAAAAGAGGAGAATGTGCACGCCGCCAGGCATTCCCCATGTACGAGGGTGCATGCCTTGCCCCACACATGCGCACGCACACACCAGCCCTGCGTGTGCTTCCTAGGTAGAGAAAGAGGAGCAGGAAAGATAAGCAGCAGTGATAATGCCCCAGCTTTATGTCTCAATCAGGGGCGAGTCAGGCAGGAAGAACCATCTGAGATGAAAAAGGGGGGAAAAAAAAAAAAAAAAAAGATTACTTTTCTTCCTCTGGATGTAAAGAGCTTTGCCTGGATGATCTGTTAACACCTTAACACAAAAATCTTCATAACCCACCTCCCTCACCAGCCAATTAGTTGCACATGTCAAATGACTGCACAAACAATGCACAAAGACTTTAGCAATAAAAAAAAAAAAAAAGAAAAAAGAAAAAAAGAAGAATCCCTTACCTTTTAGTCAGAATAAGTGACAGATAACAGGCACGAGAAACTCAGTTGGCACAGTTGCTGTACATATTTCTCTGCGGACTTCTCTTTAGTGGTCCCAAATGCACTGAACATAAAAAAACTCCAGCCTGCCAGCTTCATTCTTCAGCAACAGAGATACATGCTGTCACGGTAACAAGCAAAAGCAAAAAGAACTACCGATCTTAGGTTTTTTAAAGCCTTTGTGTTTACGGGGAAGTAAAAAGAGGGAGCAAGGGAAAGAAGGAACAGAGCAAACACTTTTTCTAAGAGAAATCTGGTCTTGGCTGCAGAACTAACCACAGCACAGGATCGTTCAGTTTGAATTTCCCTGTTTCCAAGCTCCTTGGGAAAAAAAATCAGTCTTTAGGAAGGAAAAAAATCAAATGCATGGATTGGGGGAAGGGAGAGGAGGAGGAGGAGGGTACTGCTCCTATGTGACATACATATGGAATGAGCATTAGAACAATGCTGACAGGACAGCTAAGCAACTGCACTCTGGGGCAGCAGTTTTCAAAGCAGAGCTTTTGCAGCTTTGCAGAAAGGAGAAGAAAACAATAAAAAAAAAAAAAAAAAAAAAAAGACTCCGCAAAGGGGGAAGAAAAAAAAAAAGAAAGAAGGAAAGAAAAATAACAGAAAAAGAAAGGAGCTGTTAATTCAAGATGAGCTGCCGGACTTAAAAAAAAATAATAATGAAATGAGTTGCCTAATTTTTGAAAGGGGGGTGGGTGGGAAACGCCGCGACTGCTTTCCAGCGACGCAAGCAGAAGCCTTGGTGTCTGGTGCACTTAGATTTTATGTGGCACGCAGCGGGTCCCCTCCTCCTCGCCTGCCTCCCTCCGCCCTCCCAGCCTTGGAAGCTCTTGGTCCCAGGGGGCTGGAATTCCAGTGGACCCAATTAACACTGTACTTCGCTGGCTCCTTGGTATGATCGATATTAAATAAACTGAGTTTTAGCAGCACTGAAAAATAAAGCAGCCATGTAATTTGTGGCTGATGGAGGCTGCGGGTTTTTTTTCCCCCCCTGTTTCTCTACTCCCCCGGTCTCAAAAGGATCCAACGCGGGGGGAAAAAAAATAGAAAAGCATGTGCCAGCGCCAGTGACACAAGCTGCATCAGATATTTGTTAGAAACTTGATAGAAGCAGAACATCGGCTGCTCATTTCACTAGCTTCGCCAGGACTTTATTAAAGTGGATTTACAAATCAATGGAAGGAATCCAAAGGTTCACAAACGGGCTCTTTCATCAGGTCCGCCGCCTGGCGTACAGGAAGTTTGCTGAAGGGGTCTGGGGGCTGTTTCGCCAGCACGCTTGTTTCAAATGGACTCCCAACAACATGACTTGTTTGGTTTGGTGAAAGAAATGCAGTAAGAGGTTCGCTGCTCTAAGGGAATGCAGCCTAGTGTGTTTACTGCTTCATTCCCCCAGCACGTGCTGCAAGGCGCCCTACAAATTGGGAATTATTTTAATTTGAAGGAGGAAGTGGTTGGGAGGCAGTAACCTTCTTTGCTCCTGTTTTCCCTGATCTATCAATCACAGATTGCCACGTAAAAACAATCTACTACAGGCTCTCTCTATAGAGGAAATGCAATTACGAGCATTAACTCTTGCCGTCACAAATTAATACAATACAGTCCACAGCCAACTGCCTGTAAGCCATTAATCAAAGAATAAATGGGTGATTTGCTTAAATCCAACCTGTCTGAAATTCTCAGGTTAAGAATGCCCCTTCCCCTTTCCAGATTTCTGTTTGTCTGTGAAAGTCAGCAGTGAGAGAAGGCAAATAAAAACATTTTTATTTGCTGGGTCCAGGACAAATGCAAGCTAACAACATCCAGCAGTGAACCTGCTTACAAATACAGGGTTTTAGTACCAGCAGTCGCTTTTGCTTTTTTGTTTCTGGGGCAGCCATCACCTTCAAACCAAACCTAATAAATAGCACTGAGCAAGATCCTTGACTGAACAGCTGGGTTTACCAGTGACTTGAATCCATTTTGTTAAATTAATGCGAGATTGCGTTTCTGTATGAGTAAGATCAATTAAAAATACTCATAAAACCATGCTACTAAAGGCAGTGAAGAGTTAAATTAATTAACTGAAAAAGCCTCCAATTAAATAATGCTAAGGTTACGATTCTAGCTGAGGAAGGGAAAAAAAAAAACTGAACAAAACAAAAAAAAAAAAATAAGAGCAGGATGAAATCCTGCTAGTCAGTGACTACAAGCAGTAGCTCCAAATGCCACAATGTTTGTAATAAATTCTTTATGATGCTTAGTAAGATCTTTTACAGTTTGACAAATGTGGATTATGCAGATATTCTGAGCAGTCGTCAACCATCCCACCAGGTATCACAAGCCAAAGGCTTTTTTTTTTTACATGGGAAGACCCAAAAGAGCACCAGTAAATTGCTTATGCAGACAAAGTCCATGTTTCTTGAGCTACCGTCACTCCGGGCTCCTGTACACTTGATGAAGATGCTGTTCTTTACATTTATTGACTTCACACATTTAATCTAGCTGACTTGGTTTTTTTTTTGGTGCAGGAAGGGTCAGGAAGGAAATATGCCTAAGTAACGCAGCACTGAGCAGTGAAATGCTGGGTCAGAATTTGAATGAGGGCAAAACACAGAAACATCTGCAGGACGTCAACGAAAATGCTGCAGAACCTCATGCTCCATAGCTGTTATTGACCCAGCGCTGCAGCACATCAAACACCGTCCAGATGAAGGATTTAAAATGAGAATCAAAGATCACCAGTAACAATAACCTCACCGTCCAGAGTCTAAAAAATTACATTTGCCCTTCAGTCCCCTATCCTAAATTAGGAGGCAACGTGAATTGGTTGAGCATCCCCAAAAGTGGCCTCAACCTCGTAAATTATGCTTCTCTTCGCAAGGGACCAAAGCACTTTGCAAGTGCTCTGCATCACCTCTCGATGTGAGAGCATACACAACCCACCTGCCAGAGGAGAAGTGCCCTCCTTCCACGACAGCCTGAGCTGCACAAAGCCACGCTGCGGCCAGGATAGCAGAGGGGCTCCAGGAAAGTCTTGCAAATAAGGGACATGCTCTCAAGAGGCACCTGGCTATGGCTCTCTTCTCCACGAGCTGCTGGATACCTCAAGCCCCATCTGACAAAAGGCAGGGAAAGCTCACCCCGGCAATCAAATTATTTTCACAGAAAAACACTGTAATAACATAATCCACTGAATACATCCAGGCTGAAGAGGTCCAGTGGGTAGCTGCATTTTGGGGAAGGTTGAGGTTTACAACTGCACAGGGGATCGTAAGTGCTCTTAGAACCCATAAAGGATCCATCAGTCGATCTGTCATCTCAACACTCCTAGGCACTAGGAAAGTCTTTATTATCCCCATTTTAGAGATGATGATTTGAACACTGAAAGCCTAAACTGCCTCCCCAAGGAGATACAAGAAGTGCTGGAGAATAGCAGGGAACTGATTCCAGGCTTTTCAAGTCCCTTAACTGCGAAGACAGTTCTTGTTTCAAACACAAGCAACTAAATTTGACATATTTTGAAAGTCAAGCTATTTGTTCCTTAAAAAAAATAAAAAAATATCAGCATCATCCTAGTCTACCTTTAAATATGAGCCAAAGCACAATCTATGGTGTTTAAGGAGCTCCTGCACTACTTAAAAAAATAAGCATGTGTGTATGCTGACAGGTTTTATTCCAAATAATAATAATAAAAAAAAAATCATAATCCACTTTACTAGAAAAAAAGTCAAATATACTTCCCTGATTAGAATTACAGTCCCAGTTTCATAGAACATTTCAAGCCAGTGGGGAATTGCACAGAAGGACACCCCGCGGGTGTGGAGAAAAATGGACAGAAAACATATCTCAAAATAACCAAATGCACCGGGATCAGCCCATGTTATCGGTTTACCTCTGGGCAAAGGAAACAATTGTGAGTGCCACTGCGGAGGTCCTGGTTCCCAACCGCCAGCAGAGAAACCCATGCTGGTGCCACTGGTATTGCTGGAGGCAGCAGGAGGAGGCTGGAAACCTCTCCGAGCAGAGGTGGCCTCCAGTGACACCAGATTGATAAACCACAGGACAGCGTGCTTTTACCTTAATGTGATTTGGAGGAAGAACATGACTTTCATGTGAATAAAAGCAAATTCTGAGAAAAAAGACAATGCTACAGAAGCCGTAATGGGTACCTAACAAAAGCCTGAGCTGGAGAGAGCTAACAAAGGAAAAGAGCTGCTACCAAAAGAGAAAGAAGTCAGTATTTACTACTTGAAGGCAGGGACTAATGACTGCTAATGGGGCAGCACCCAGAGGAAAAGCTATAAAGATTTTTCTTTTTTTCTCCTTCAAAAACTGTATTAAGCATCAGCATTTACAACGCTCTTTGGAAAAGTGCAACCTAGCCGGGTGCTCCTCAAGAACCTCTGACAGAAACTGCAAACATGGGAGATTAGCTACATAAGGATACACAGTGTAAAACAATTTGTAACAGCTAATCCACTTTATTACAGGCATCGTCAACTCTGTTCATTATCTAAAACTTCCGATACAACTGTTCCTGTTCTCAAAGACTACAGCCCTTGGCATATTTAAAGTTGCTTACATTTTCTTTTTAATACACTCATTTGGATTATTAAAAGCCAAATCGATTGATAGGCTTCTCTCTAACCCTTTAATATCGGGTTTCATATAGTACAATAAATACTAGAAATTAAAAAAAGAAAAACATTTAACTAAATAAACCCTGGTTTCAAAACACTGATACTTAGAAATATTGGTGAATACATGGCAATGTGGTCTTTGCTCAAGAATGCGAAAAGCTCTCTGTGGATATTTTAAATATTTACCAAATGAAGGGGATGTATATCAGGTTGCAGAGCTTTGGATTGCACACGGTTTTAAGAGAGGACAATTCACGTCAATCTACATCAGTTGGCTTGTAGGTTTGTTTTGTTCTTTTTGATTTCTAATTACATTTTTATAAACAGAATGAACACAAAAAGCCAGAAACAAAAAATAAAATAAAGGAAAAACTACTAGTGAAGGCACTTAACATCAGAGAAGGTTAGTCAAAAAACTAGGATTTACAACTACACAATAAACCACGGTGAAGTTCAGCTGACTGATGGTCTGCACTACTACGTGTTGAGCACCAAGGATAAAAGGCCAATTTCCCATTTGAAAATTGGGTTTTAGGAACTTGCAGCAGCCAGGCTGTAGGGCTGGGTTTTCACCCTCCAGTCACAGAGGGATGCCCAGTGCACCCAAATGGAGCCGTGGCTCCCGTTTCAACTACCTGAGCTCTCTGGTGGATGCCCGCACAGCCCCACTAAATGCAAGTGGGTCACGGCACCCTCAGCCAAAACAATCAGTCCTGAGCCAGATGATCTGGGAGTGAGGAAACCTTGTTCCAGCCCTCATGCTGCCCAGAACCTCTCCAAAGGCGAGATCTGCAGAGTGAACAGGACCTCGCACTGCCGCGGTGTACGGGCCAGCAGGATGCGTGTGGTGCCTGTCAGGTCCCTCCCTCCACCAGCACACGCTTTCTTCCCGAAACTTTCCTCAGGTCTTGAGATCCAAAAACAAAGCTCACAGGTCCACCTGCAGGCACTCTTGGTTTATCTGCTGGGCTCCTCAGATTTCCATAAATTTGGGGCCCCATGCTCCAAAAGCATGGGCAGACACTTCTCCACAACTCTGGAGGATCCTGAAAGCCTGCTGAAGAAATAAGTCAGAGCTGAGAGCGGGGCTTGGCATCTCCTGCAGCCCACAGGAGACCCAAGCTTGGCATCCAGTGTGTTAAAATGCACCAGCATTGCTTAAAGTTTCCTTTCAATCTCAGCACCTCCTCCGCCTCCATACAAATGATTTTTGAACTTTTTAGGGTGCCTTCTTTTCACTGCTGACTACAAAGGCTCTTGTTTCAGCTCACCAAATTATCTTGCTGCATGTCATTTTCACATATTTTAACTCCTGAGTGCGTGGGTACAAAGCAGACCCTCCCAAGAAAAGTACCGTGAAATAAGACCAAGCACAATCTCAAAAAGCAACAAGTTATTTCTCACCTTTCCCACCTGAGATGCATGTTCCCTCTTAGCAAGGTGTTGGTGCTGTACCTGAGATCTGACTACAGCACAGATAAGCAAACCTAAGCTAACTACAACCTAGGCTGATCAGCATTGCTGCTCCCATCAGTGAAGCTACAAATACCAGCACAGACCACATAAATCTAATCAGGATGCAGTGGGCTCTGACCACTGAACATATCACGATAAAGCGTCTGATATCTTGACTTCACGGCCACCACCACCTAGGCAGGCTTGGTTACAGCTAGCTGGGGCACTCGGACTAGAAATACCTGTAATTTACTGGGAAGGAAGGAGCTCCTTCCAGAATGAACTGAAAGAAAAGAAAAATTACTGGAAGAAATTCATACCTCTTAACTGCAAGCCCTTGGCTCCCCAGGCAGGCGGTGCAGGACGACTCCTGGGGCAGCTGTCTGGCCCTGGGATGGCACCACGTCCCACAGCATGCTCAGGGTTACGGGACCTGCCTCCCACCCCGACCCTGCTCACAAGGGCAGGGGCAGCATTTGCATGGAGCACTAAAGGAGGACAGCTCTTGGCAAACAGCTTTTCTACACCACACCTCCAGTCTCCCTTCCCTGTCCCGACGGCGTTACTGAGCTTCAGTTCCTCCCGTGCAGCAAGGAACTCGTTCTCCTACTGGTCTGGCAGGGCGGTGTTGGGATGAAGCTGCCTCAAAGGCAGAGAGAGACTGGTATCCTAACACGTAGCCAGAAAAACCCTTTGGTTGGTCAGGGCACACCAGCACCTACCTGCTGGAAAACCACCAACATGGGCCCAGATACTGGGGAGGGAAAAATAAGTACGAATAAAAGCATTACAAGTACCTAAGTAAATTGCTATGTAATGGTCTGCAATTCCCCAGGGAAAAAAAAAAAAACACAACGTATTATAATGATATGGCTCCATAGCTAATTTTGGTTACTGATCCGTCAGGCCTTTCTATAGGATGCTGGCATACAATGTGGAATGTATTTTAAGTGTCACTTTGCTTGAATATATACCTCCAACACATGCTAATAACAGTTTAAATGTAAAACCCTGCCACGTCACAGCTGCTCACATCTATTACTTCCGAAGACAGAAAGTAACTGCTAAGCATCATTCTTCAGAAATGGAGAGAGAATGTGGGAAAAGAGATGGATGGATTTGGCAAGAGATCGCAAATGCCTAGGATTTCTGTCTCCTGCTCACTGCAAGCTTGCATACTTTATTCCTTCTCCAGTTTTATTTTAGCACCAACTTTTCTGAGCGTCTTTTGCAAGCCAGCTCAGCCCAGCATGAAGTGCATTGGCACATTCCACCACCGCAACCCCGTCACTGTGGTCAAGCAGTCAAAATCCTCATCAAGTCGCATTTTCGGAATAGACGCTATGCCAGAGCAGCTGAAAGCACTCCCTGTTACACGTGGACGACTCCGGTGCAGCTTGTGGGAGGTCTTCGGGCACACCGGGAGGTGAGGACTGCCCGTGCCATCAAGCTCACCTCCCCATTTCAGGGGCATCTCTGAAGGTCTCTGGTCAAGCTGTAGCTCAAATGTATCAGTTGAAGGCTGAGTAAGTAAGATGATAAATCTAAATCTCTTCTGAAGCCTTGTTTTCCACTGTTTTGGTATCACTTCTCTCATTGAAGCTCTTCTTTTTTTCTTTTTGACAAATACTTCATCATCTATGATTTGCCTGTACAGGCCATAATTACCCCTTACAGAGAAAGGGTGAGGAATGAACAGACACACCATCCTTACAGACTGTACCTTTCTAACAGGTTTCCAGCATAGCCAGACTGATGGACCCTTTATTAGGAGAGAGCAGATTAACGTAATTGCCTTATAGTTTCAACTCTTTTTGTCATCTTCAGAGCAGATGTTCTCCGAGTTCTGCCCTATTTGCTAAATGCTGTCAAGTGACAATTCCCATCCATTTTGGGGAGGACTCCTGAAGCGAACTGCATGGATGTTTAAAGAGACTTGTGCTTAGGACTACTCCTTCAAAGGCTGCGAGGCTGGTTGCCATGGTTGCTGGAGGCTAAACCTGGCAGGGCTGATGTCTTTATCAAAGCCAAGCCGCAGGAACGAGCCCTGAAGGCTGGGGATGCTCCACAAAAGCACCATCAGGGCTAGAGGTCCTGGCAACGGGAGCTGGAAGGGAGGAGGAGATAAAATGCAGCACCTGGTTAGAAGAAGGCAAGTGGGATGGTCTGATCTTGGTGCAGTGGTAGGAGGAAGGAACTGCCCAGTGTAAGGGAAAGATAATAAGGAATCAGGCATTCACCTCCAAATTAACGTTGGTGGAGATGATTCCGAGTTTGGCACAGTAACAGGCAGGCATCAGCTACCCGGCGGTTCGGGAGCAGGCAGTACTCGTGATCCCAAATCAAATCCCACAGGCAGGGAGGATGGGAGCTCAGTGGGTACACACTACTTCTCAAGACAGCTCTGAGCCAACAGCCTGGAGGACCACCATGCCACTGGCTTACTATCTCCATCAAAGGTGTAAAAACCAAAGGTCGGGAGAATCCATTATCCTTCAACAATTCCACGTTATTCTTACAAGAGATGAAAAACTACAGATTAATGCATTTCCCTAGCACTTCTTCACCTCCCTAAACCCACACAAGGAAGAGAGGAGAAGAGCAGCGGGGGGGAATAAATTTGTTGCACTCTTTGCATCTTGGAAAAGATGGTTACTGTTGTCCTAAGCCATTTTGAACTCATCCTTCCTCAGCAAGCTGAAGGCCGTGAGCAGGGCTGGGACAGAGCAAGGAGCAGCTCCATCGCCACCACGTGTGGCGTGGCTCGACTCTGTTAGCGCTCAATGGCCTCTACTCCAAAACTCAGGTTTGGACTGTAATAGCAGTGCTGTAAAAACAAGACTTTACAGCTCCTTAGCACTGCTCCTGCTCTTTTATCCAGAGCAAAAACTTCAGGGCAAAAGGCATCCAGGTCATTCCCTGCACTGAGCCAGCTCACATCCCATCTGGTGACCCAGTGAAAACGTGGCAAAAGGAAGAAGTGCTGCCCACTATATCTAGCACTGCGCAAAAACACGGGCAGAAAAAGACAGGGATGGGACAGTACACAGCACACCCTGTGAGGTTCTTGTTATGGTAAATGATGGAGACGACAGATCAGGGTTCACCGTATACAAAGCACAGAATTCAGTTACTAAACTATGCGAGTAATTGGGTTTATGGATGTTCATGGAAGAGGCAGCAGGGAAGCCATCCTCTCAGGGCAGCTAAGTGCTTGACTTCTGTGGATTTTTATGTGTTTGTCAAACACTTAGATACTACATGCACTTAGAATCCTTTAAATAAATAAAATGCATCGGGATAGTTCAGCGCAAAAGGCGCGGTACCAATGCATGTTAACCGCTTCCAATGGAAATTACAACAGTGTATAGGCATAGTAAGTGCAGCCAAAGGGAAGCCTAATAAAAATAGGATAGCAGGGAGAAAGAGGAGGAAATTTAAGACTGACAGCATTGCTGCCTGAAAGAAATCAGGACAGTAGATCTGAGAATAGCTCAGATCATAAGATAGAGAGGGAGGAAAAGCACCTTCGTTTTACCACAATTCGGCCAGCTTACATTTCATTACAGGCAATCCAGGATAGGCAATTGTGTAATCAAGAGCCAGACGGCTTTACTCATTTATAATTAATTCAGAGTACTTTGAAAGTGAGCTCAGAAAATAGCCAAGTGCTTCCCTTTAAGGGAATCTCTCGTAATGCTTCTGCAGGGCACCGCAAGCAAAGCAGTTGTTCAGCTGAAGACAAAAGGGTTTCTCCTGACATAAATGAATAAAACGCTGCCTGTGGTAACAAAGCAGAGAACATGGCCCATCTTGAAGGAAGGCTTTAATCCAAACACCGGAGTTTTACAGTGAGAAACACCATTGTGGACATTTTTACACCGTTTTAAGGGTCGAGAGAAATCTCACTGCATTATGGACCGAGGTGGAGACAACTCAGTCTTCTATTTATTGTACGTGGCAAGCATGATTTTTGGCTCCAGAACCACAACCTGCGCTCCCATCTACCCACCACACTTGCCAGGAGCATAGGTGTTAAAAGCCTTTATGGTTGCATTGGCCCCCATATGTTCCCCACCCTCCCCAGCCACCCCACCGCGAACCGCCTCAACAGCAGAGCCCTGCGTCCCAGCGCTGCTCATTTGTTCGGATCCTCAGGTATTCATTAGCTGTCCTGTGCCCACACAAATAATTCAGAAAGTTAAATGCCGCCTTCCGTTTTGCGTGGTTACTAATTTATCTACACTTAGCTTTTCATCTGTAATTCACATTGACATTAATGGAGAGACAAATATGTGTGTAACAGAACAGAGGCAGACCTAAATAAATGAGAAGAAATGTGGTCACCAGAAACCAATTATACATTCAAAACTGCATAGTGGAAACCACTGGAGTGTTGAAATCAAGTGAGGAGGAAAATGTACCAAAAACACACTTAGACTGGGGGAAGGAGGGGGTGCAGGGACATAGTTTCTAGTACATACAATCAGTCTCAGCCTCATGGAAAAGAATATAAATATTTAGACATGAACAGACCTCTTAAAATACAGTTGCAGAGCCTGCTGGCACGTGGACAAACATACAATAAGCCCACCAATGTGGAGACACAAATCAGGTAAATCAGACATGAAATTGGCAGGCAACACATGCAAGATGCGTTTTGTAAAGGCAAAATGTGTTCACCACCAAATACGAAGATGAATTTTCCAAGACAATCTGAAGCTGAACTGTAAAAGAAATAAACATTAAATATTTAAAGCTGTTCACCTAAATGCTATCACTTGGAGCACATGGTGGCTTTTCCTTCCACCAGCATTCTTCTCCCTGCAACAGAAACCAAACTCTTTAAAGGGAAACACTTTAGCAGTCTTGATACTTTGCAAGCTGAACATCTGCCCAGATGGCCCTGAAAGAGTTAAGCGCTTCAGAGCTCAGATATTCTCCTTCCCATGTCTCAGGATAAGTACTAGAAGATTTATGTGCAATGAATTTCCAATTACAGATCTCCACCAGCTGGGCTGTCAATCAGCCTGCCTATCCAGCGCATGTCTTCACATCCCCATGTTCTTGTTGCTCATAGAGGCTCCTTCTCCACCCAGGAGCACACACAAAAGCATGTAATTCCCACATTCCTGCCAACCGAAGCAGGTTAAACGGTGCTTTGGTCTTCCCTTGCTCCTCCAGTTCAAGACAAACATTATTTTCTCACCACAGCATCCAGGAGAACTATTCCAGTGATGAATCTGAGACACCAAAACCTATTTTAAAAGCAGAATGACATTTCCTCCAAGGCTTTTCCCATTAGCAGCCACTGGAAAGGAATGCGTGGCATGAGGGAAATCTGGGAGGGAAGCCCTAGGATCAGGACACGAAATCTTCCTACAATGGTACCCAAGGTCCATATACAAAGTTTAAAAAGAAAAAAAAAATCCACTGCCCTAACTTTCATTATGTTAAGTCTTTCATTATTATTTTACCCAGGTAAAGAAGTACGAAGTTGTCAGAGAAGTAGGTATGGTAGCTTTGGGATCTCCAACATGCTCCTCAGATTCATCTAAAAGAGGCATTATCTCCCATCAATTACAAAATTACTTCCTGTGTCTCACCTAGTTTTTAGCTTAGCATACATAAAGTGTTCATGAAAACGGGTGTCTTGCTCAGGGTCACCACCCACCCCATTTTAATGGATTATCCTTTATTTCTTTAATACTCCGACTCGCTCTCAGCACCACCGCACATCCTTTACTTCATTTCTCAGCCACATGACTAAGGGAAACGCTGAATCAATAAACCTTTGCAGAGCAACACTAAGCAATATAACCAGTGATTAAATCTTGTTTTCAATGTAGAATTCTACTTGAAGAAACATAATTTAAAAAAGCTAACCACAAAGCTCTGAAAAAATATTTTCCTCCCCTGTTTGCTAAGATCTCACTAAGCCATACCCCTGAAATGAAAAAACCACAGACATGGCATCATCCCTGAGACTTTGCCTGTTACAACATGATATTACCCCAGGCTGTTGTTTTTGCACCTGCATCTCACTTCCTAACCTGGGTTACAGAGAAGATGATTCTTGAAAGGTTAATTAGCAGCTATGTAAACAGAAAATCCTTGCTATGCATCGGAGTGAATGTGTTTCACAGCAAGGGTTGAGCACCGTGCGAAGGGCAGGGCTTTGAGACGTGGTACCAAGCCAGGTCCTCCAGCAGAACCCGTAAGGTGTTTTTTTTTTGCCTGCAGAGGCCTTACCAGAGCTCTCTGGAAATTTTCATCCAGGCTCGACTACCTATAAATAGCGAAGTGCAGCCCCCGGGGGCTGTGTGGCTCTGTGCTGTGGTTGCTCCGAGTTGCTAAGGAGATGGCAGAGCGACGGCGTGCAAACTGCGTGGGGGAACCCAGAGGAGAGCGGCACCGCTCTGGGGCTGGGCCCGGAGCCAGGCAGGTAACCTCTGGATCAGAAGCCTCCCTTGGAAAAAAAAAATAAAATAAATGGATGGAGACTCTCTTTGGCTTCTGGAAACACTGGAAAACAAGCCTGAGAGAGGCCAGGCACGTGGAATGTCAGGACAGGCATTCCCATCGACAGACTCCTGAATAATTATTACAAACCACCAACTGTCTGGGTTCTTGCAGCATCTCTGCTTCCTCAGTCCAGACCTGGGTTCTTTATCTCAGAGGAAAGTAATTATAGCCTATACTACACAGCACCTTCCCAAAGCAAAAGGAATTTTTGAATCCTTTTAAGTTACTTCTATGTAGGCTTTACAAACATGACTGATATGCAAAACATCAAGCTTTGAACTGCAGCACTGGAACAAACTACCTAAAGGAGCTGAGACTACAGGATGACCCCTTATACTCACTCTTTTTCACATCTGAGCATGCACCCAAAACACTTGTTTTGGGCTAGATGATGCCTGAATAGAGACGAAGTCTGCTCAAGACACGTGAGGAAAATAAGGGTCATCCTGAATTAAGGTTAGACATAGATGTGACTGTCCATCTCAGCTGGTCGAATTACATCCCTAAATAGACGATGACTCGCAGTCGCTGTGATGGTAGCAAACTTCAGCCAGACGGAGTGCACACCCTGAGGAGAGGAGGTTTTGCATTTCCAGAATGAATGGAGATATGATTTTACAGGGATATATAAGGCTTACTTAAAGTTTATGCAGGAGCAACTTTGCAATTGCTCCTGGTGGACTGGAAAACAGCCTGGAGATAAAGGTATCTATAAAGAAAAAAAAATCTAGAGTAGTTTCTAAGAACAAAACCCAGAGGGAAACAGTAACAACGAAAAGGTGTAGGAATTCCTCAAAGAAACACGAATGCAAAAGAGCCAAGGTAGCTCCTACAAACACTGCAGAAATATTTTGTTTTGTTATCCGCAGTTCCTCATGCAGATTACTTGGTTGTGATAGAAAATTAAATGCTTTTGTTTTCCAAGACCCATCCGCAGCTAAAATGATACATCTTAGCAGAACAAAGGCAGTCTCTCTTGCCAACGTTGTATTAGCTCATCTCTCACAGAAAAACAAAGACTTAGCAGAAAAAGGTGTATTTTTCTCTGTGGCCACCGATGCTCCAAGCCACGGAAGTATCAAAGCGCATCTGACAGCTGCTCATTATTACACGGCTGAAAGAGAAAACTGTACTTTTTTCTTTTCCCCAAGACAGCAATGAAACCACATTAGGAATATTTGAAACGAAAAGCACGCAGAACAACCGAGTGATTTGAACGTACTGTCTTCCATCTTCTACAGATGATAACGCTAACAGTAACTCACTAGCAACAAATCGACGGAGAGAGAAAGAACAGACGATCGCAGCTTATTTCCCAGCGAACGTATTCCGTAACACAGAGGAGTGTATGATAGATCTGCCACCATCTGATCTCGACTGTTGTAAAACCAGTCATTCTTCCTTCGTCTGCCAAAAGAGTTCAGAATTACTGGGGATACTTTTGGCAACCTTACGGACACAGAAGCGCTGAGGCATACTCCCAGAGGACAGCTGAAAGTTTCTTAATAATTTCCATCTATTAGATGCCACTTTTGCACATTACTTGAGGACTGTCCAGTACGATTTTAAGTTAATTAAAGATGATGAAGATGGGGAAAGATGCCTCAGGTCTTATTGCTGCTGCTGCATTTCATTTCTACCCACAGAAGTTTTTTACAACAGCCTTAAAAAAATCAGAAATCTGATCTTGCATCCACTGAAGTTTATGACATAATACATTCACTGAAAAGCAGCTTACAACAAAGATCTGATAAAATATTCTTTGGTCATAAATACAAAGCTTAACTGGGGGAAAAAAAAAACAAAAACAAACAAACAAACAAAAAACACAAAAATGCACCCTCTCACGTATTAAGCAGAAATAGAAGTGGTAAGAGTCCTCATTCAATGCTATACACTACTTCATAAAGTCCTAACCTCTCATTTTGATTTCTGCAAATAAAACTATTTTTAACCCTATTTTAACTATTTTTACAGGAAATTACAAGCATGATTGAACTTATGTAATTTGACAAGAGGCTGAATACAAATTATTCTTATGAGAAATATCATTATGGTCACGAGGCAAGGGGCATGAACTGAAATACAGGAAATTCTTCTTAAACATAAAAAAAACCTTTTCCACTGTGAGGGTGGTCTGGCACTGGAAGGGTTTGACCAGATGGGCTGGGTAGTCTCCCTCCTTGGAGATATTCAAAACCTGACCAGACACAGCCCTCAGCAACCTGCTCGTGTTGACCCTGCTCCGAGCAGGGGCTTGGACAAGGAGAGCTCCAGCACTGCCCTCCCACCTCATCCCCTCTGGCGTTCCTGGAGTATTAAGTAGAAAGATTCCAACATAGTGGTTGTGGTAAGGCTGAAACTCACAAAATGTATTGAAACATATTAAAACTGATAATCAAGTATCACAGAAATCCGAATTGATTGTATTGCATGTTTGTTAGCAAAAGCAAAAGCAAACTAGAAGAGTACATCCAAAAGAAAAATACCATTTCTTTTTACATACTTGTATCTCCAACAAATGAAATGGTGTGTCAGGAAATCCTCTTTTTTCATCAAAGGAACAGATCTGGAACATGGATTCTGTATTTCTGTCTCCACATTGTTATCGTGTTGATGGCTATGGCTCCTTTTCTTGTCAATCTTTATTTTCTTACGTCCTTTAATTAACTGTCACACTTCCTATATTTCCCGAAATATTTCTTCCATGTCTCAAACTTCAGAAACTAGTCATTTAATGTTACTAAAAAACAGTAACACAGTGAAGCAAATAAATGACGCAGCCCTTTACAAGCATGGCAGAGCTAGCCAGGGAAGCCTCTTCAGCTTCCAGCTGAGTCTGAAAATGCCTCTCATCACTCTGAGACACTCGGTCCAGCACTGACTGTGCAATTCTACAGCTTTTACTTAGCCATCACTGCTAATGAAGAAGGGAGTTGGAACTAAGCGGCGTTAGCAGCTTTGCCATCAATGTCACCCATTCAGCACAGATTCGTAAGTGTCTTGGACAGGTCTGAGAGGTACAGGAGGAAGTGGGGAAGCTCAGCCTCAGCTGTGAGTACAGGGCTGAAGCACAAACAGGCAACCAGAATGTGAAAAACTCCAAACTATGCTGAACAGCAACAGCTGAACAAGCAATATCTGGGCACACACAAATCTGGAAGATAAGAGCACGCACAGCAAGCACAATGGTGCAAGTCACCGGAGTGCAATGCTAGAGAAGGCAAGTATTTGAGGGCCAGCAAATTAAATTCATAATACCCTGAATTCAGCTATTTCGACAATGCCAAACAAAGAAACCTTTCATGCAACATGCAGTTTTCCTTTAATACACAGATGTTAAAAATAGTTTTTAAAAAGCGAGGGAAAATTTAAAAAATAATCGAGTTAAAATATATTCCAGATAATAATGTCTTCATGTACATTGTATGAACTCTTTCAACACCTTCCACATGGGTGTACTCTGCACATTTCTCAGCCAGCCTACTAGGAGAGGGGGAAAATGTGGCCAGAGTCAGTATGACTTTCAGGTTTGCGATGTCTAAACTGCTGATTAGTAAAGGGTTTATTTCTCTACTGAAGCAAAACCCTTCACTGGGTTAAAACAGAAATAAAATTCCAGTAAGCATGAGGATTCATACAGGCGTGTTTGCTAAATGCTCTGCACCCCTGGACTCCTCTTGCACATCCACAGCCATCTCTCCCCAGAGGTTCAAGTCCTCACCACTGTCCTGCCAAAGCATCCGGAGAAAAATGTGCTCAGCAAACACAGTATTGCTGCAAATGGGCTTGCACAACTTTCAGAGGCTTGCTGCTGAGACTGCAAAGAGTTAAACACCACAAGGCATTGCTCTGATCTCACAGATCAGTGAAAGACCAGCAGCAACTCTACCCAAAGCAATGCTGCAAAATAAACATGAAGCTGAATAAGACCCATAAGTTCTTAAAAAGAGCCAGATATAGATATGGATTTCCCAAGGTGAACTCCTTTTGTACCAATGCAACCTCTAAACCTATTATCATTTAACCTTCTTCAGGATTTAGGGTTAATTTCCAACTAATAACTACCATTCGGATCAGCCATGTAAAGCAAATTGACAGAGCTCCCACATACTGAAAAGGGATGGCAGCGTCCAGTTGAAACACTTCGCCAAACCTCTGCAGAGCTGAAAAATAAAATTACTGTCTGCACAGCGGGCTCAACTTCAGTTACTCTCTTAGTGATAACATCGAATGATCCATTTGCCACCTGAAGCTGATGCAGGCTAAGAAACTAAACGATGAGACCCTAAAGGCACATTTTTCCCTATTTGGGGTGACAGCGCTTCTATTCAAGATACAGATAAAATTCTTAAAATTTCTTGCAGCATTATCACTGTCCATCTGGAGTCCCCACAGAATTAAAGTTTCAAAATCCAACCCCGTTTCTCCATCTGGAGCTTTTTGCCACCGTGACCAGCTGTTAAAGCTTAGGCATATCATCAGGAATTCAGTGACACAGCAAAGGTTTGAATACACACATACATTTCTGACTCCCAGCAAGCAGAAAGCAGACCAAAAAATTATGCCCATGACTAACAAGTCCCATCATGCCTCCTAAGCCTCTTCAGTATAAACTGATTTGAGAATGTAACAGTGGTCATAAACATTACATTCTTGTAGAGAGCTTTTTTTTTTTTTTTTTTTAAGAAAAAAAGTGGGTTTTTTCTTTTTGAGTTTAAAAAAAATGTATATCAGCATAATCATATGTGACAGAGAGACAGCCACTTGCAAAACAGCTCAGTCCTCTTCTGAACCTTGCAAATGCAACTAATTTGGCTTCCTGCATTACTGTAAGGGCAGAGAGAAGTCAGAACTGGATCACAAGTGTGAGCTGCTGCACGTTTTTCTCTCCAAAATAGCTGCCACCTGGGGGCATGAAGCCAGTCTGCCTCCACGCATCACAGCTGTGGTGAAGCTGTGGAGAAAATTGATCGGGGAAGGAAAATGAACAAAAATTAGTATCAAGCACAAAGCAAAGATTTTTTTTTTTCTCCTGAATGTTAAGCGTTACTTTAAAACCACTACCAAGAGAAGGAAAGGGAAGGAGTGGGATGTGTTACTCAGCCCTGCCACACGCCAGGGCAGGGCCAAGGCAGGGGCATGGCGGCGGGTCCTGGTCTCTGCCTCTGGCTGTGCCACCACACACGGGGACACCTGATAGGAGCTGACAGAACTTCCTTGCAGACACGGGCCGGGCCCAGACGCTGTCCCACAACTGACAAATGAAATCGGGTTTTGAATGTGAAAAGTGGGTCACGGCAGCAGAGAGGAGGACGAGCCCAGCACGGCGGCAGCATGCAGCGAAGGATGGAGGAGCGACCGGTGGGACCCCGAGGCCTTCATTAGTGGTGTTATTATGCAAATTTGGCAGCGCCCGTCAGCCTGTCAGTCCTGCAACGGGGAGCCGCCCTAGGTGAATCTCATTAAATGCCCCTTGCCCCGCCTGTGCTTATTAGTTCTCCTGTCACCCCGTGGAGGACGCGCTCCTCCTCACCCGGCACTGCCAAGCTGCTCATCCTGGCCCAGCCTCTGCTCCCTCCATTCCCCCATCCCTCACAGGTGATCTTCTCCTTCCAATAGCTCCATCTTCAGTGCCACATCCCCGGAGTGGCACAGAGGGGGGCATTTTGGGACAGGGGACACAGGGACAGCTGGCTTGTCCCCCACCACCCCTGCGCTGCGCTTGCTTTCTCACAAAGCCAAGGGATGGGGCCACACTGAGAAGTCTGGAAGCTTCTTTAAGCATTCGCTGCTTTCCCAAAAAAAGTTCGAGTCCCTGCATGCCTGGGGATCCCAGGGAAAGGGCACGTGTCCACCTCCACAATGGGACGTGTGCCCGAAGGACACAAGCACTGCAAGCATGCAGTGCTGTATGCAGCATCCTCATCCAGACCCTGCACTCTCCCAGCCCTCCCCTTAGTTATCGTTACCATTACCGCTCAAAAAATCCGGACTTTTTAAACAGTGCTTAAATGATTCTCTCCCCCAAAGAATTAAATTACCATTTATAGCCTATTCTTCTATTAAAAATTTATCAATTTATTCATCACTTCTAGAACTGAGACCTTTCATTTGTTTTACAATGAAGAAACCTTTGATCCGCAATTCTCCAAGGCTACCATTTTTTATTCTTTAGTTCTTCTCATTAAAAATAAAATACCTCTATTCTCCAAAACGCCTTGATGGCACACTCAGAATGCCCACTGTAACAATGAGAAACTTATTTTAGCCTTACCTTGTGATAGGCACTTCAGAAGTTTAAAAGGCTTCTTTTTCTTTTCCTTTTTTTTTTTTTTTTTAAATCATAACAGTGCTGTAACGAAAAAAAAAAAAAAAAAAAGAGGAGGTTTTACATCCAAGAATCACCAGGCTGGAAGACTGCAACCAGACATTATTTAGAGAATGAGCCAGAAGAACGCCTTTCTCACAATTACAAACAGCAAAAATACTGTTTTGCAGAATTTCACCCCCCCAGCATGCTGAATTGGGCTAACCTGAGGTGAGTTTGCTCTGCAACACCTCCCAAGAACCACCCCAGCCCTGCCAGGCTGCCTCTGAGGAGCAGCTCCTCTGCCGAGCCTGAGCCAGCCCAGGCATCAGGGCTCACAGAGGAACATTTGGAAACGACGTTTCAGCAATTCTGCCACCCCACACCGCAAGTTTATCCTGTTCTCAACAGCTGGACACACAAAGATCCCTCTCAGCAAAACAACCGTTAGCGCTTGGGTGTGACTATGACCACAGAAAGCAGATTTGCCCCTACCCGAGCTGCTAAACGTGCATTTCACATCAGCCACCTCAGGCTGCTCCTACCAACAGCAGGCTAAAATGTCAAAGTGGATTTGCCGGATTGTAATCCTGGAACATTTCACATATCACCTCTCTGAGGACCACACACAATCACATTTCTTTATTCCGTAAGATTTCTACCCCCTTACCTATCAATAAAAAGAGCTGTGGACCGTTTGCCCAGCCTCAGGTTGCATGGCACAGCCTGGCCGCGTCCCCCTACTTTGGCCCAGTATGAAGCACAGGACATCACTACTATCTGTTGTATGTCTTGTGGATCAAAAGTTCCAAGCATGTGCTTTGGATCAGAAGTTTGGAGTGACCTGATAGCTCTGTCAGCCCCTCTCAGTAGAGGGTCACCTTCATGCATGCCCTGGAGAAGGCTGCAGGAGGGCGTAAAGTCAGTGGTAGAAATTCAGCCTTTATGCCACTGTCCCATTGCCTATGGGGAATGCCCCATGCGCCAAATCTGTGCCAGGCAGCAGGCTAACACGTCTACGAGCTTGTTCTCCCCATTTAGCAGTATAGATGCAGCATGAAGGGCCACGCTTTGCTGCCAACCGGGTGTAAAGCCTACACGTGCAACGCCAAGTGATTCCCCAGCACAAGAGCATCTCATGAATTCGTGCAGGTCTGCCAAGCACAGCTCTGCATTACACAGAGGCTTGCAGGGCTTCTTCTGCATGAAGGTTTATGATCTTTTCTGATCTTTCAGTAAACCTAGCTGACAATTTTCCTTCAAATTCATTTTTCAAGGAAAATTTTGATTTTTATCCAAAATACACATTTCCCCACACTTGCTCTCTGGAGAGAGACTCCTCTCCAGTGCCTGAGGAGCAGAATGTGCTGTTTCCAGTTTGATTTTTAACACCAGAACATTTTCTATACACCGGAATGCTATTTTCTGCACACCTGTCACAGAAAGCTGAAGAACGAGCTAAAGCTGAACTCTGGACAGACACCAGACCCTGTTCCAGGCCTGGGTTCAGCTCACATGCAGTGCTGAATCAAGCCCTCAGTCATTTCCCGAGAGGTGAAGGGGAAAAAAAAAGGAAAATCTAAACCATCCAATTCCCAGCACTTATATTCAGCAACACCAAAGCAGAATGACCAGCTAACTTGGTAGAGAAAGAATAATATACTCCACTGCCACAGCAAGAGCATATCAGAGGATCAAAAACCACTTAGTGTCCAAGCCGCTGTTCAGTGCAAAGTAAACCCTCCAGCAGCTACAGGGAGAGAAAAGGCAGCTTTTGCCAGCAGACACATTTGTGTAGAAGCCCGAGCTATGACCACAGGACCCCACCAAAAGTACCTGTGGTCCCTCCTCATTCCCGACACTCAGCAGTTATCCGCACTAGGAGAGAGAAGACAAACAGAGCCAGTGGAAAGAGAGAAATCCAGAAAACTGCTCCGTAAAATAGCACGTGGCAAAGTGTAGCTAATTACGCTTTTGTCACCAAATACAAGATGGACCAAAAATATTACTGTCTTGTAAGTCACTTGCATATGCCAGAATATTTCCACTCCGCATAAATGGATTCCTTTCAAATATTGTGAAAATGAATTCATCCCACAGAAACACAACAGGCCTAACTGCATGTCACCAGATGTCACCCGGGCTATGATACAGCCACTTGAGTATGCTCTTCACCAGCATCGCATAGGAGCCGCGAATGTCTGATGAGCCCCAGGAACGCGGGCTTGCCAAGCGCTTGTCAATCTCCAGCGTGTGTTATTCCTCTCCAGTAATCTCATGCCGGCATCTTGTTCCTGTGTACATAAAAGCTTGCTCAGCGTGTTCAAATTGCTGTAATTCTGACAGCCTAATCATTTGGCGAAATGCTGCCATATTAACAGATAACAGCTTGCCCTCTCTGCAAACAGGAGGCTCCTACTCTGCATCACTTGTTCCGGGGACAGGACGGACGAGGGGGTTTCACCTCCTGCTCCTGTTGGTGTGATAATGTTAATAATACTTAAATGCCCATTACCCCCCATAGCAGTGCTCAAATACATCGTGGGGGTTGTTTTACTTAAGCAAAACAAAGCACACGGACAGAAAAGAGGCACTATTCCCATTTCAGAGAGTGCTTCACAGAGACAGAAGAGAACTTTATGTTACAAAGGAAACGCGTGGGCTGAGAAGGCAAACTGTATTCATCCCACCCAGTCTTAGTCCAAATAATCATAATATTATTGAATTAGTGCTCTGCTTAAAATGAGTGGAGATCAGCAGCTCACCAAGTGTGGTTTGTAGTTAACCTTTGCTCTGTGAGTCACAGGAATGACTGACAGAGGTCAGGCCAAAGGTTTTCCTAGCCCAGTATCCTGCTCGATAGTGGCCCACAACAGATGCGTATGGAGGAGGAAAAGCTGGCAAAATACACTGCAATAACTCTATGCCACAATCTAGCGATCTGCAGCTCCCACATTTCAGGAACTGGAGGGGATTTCTCTCTTTTTAAGAGCGTTTGATGGATTGCTTTTCCGGGAATTAGTACAGATGCTGTCTGTTGGCATGAAAACTTCTGGCATCAACAAGGTCCAGGGGCAGCAAATTGCACAGATTCACTACGTATCTCCATCAGGTCACTTTAAGCCTCATGCCTCAGCCTTGAAACAGCTGGAAGACCAGTCATGTGAAAGACTAACTAATCCTTCCCTTTCCAGCTAAGCAGGTTTTCCTTAGTGGCAATAGTTATTTCAGATCCCATTACTGTGCAGATAAAGTTAAGGTTACTCTTTGCACTACTTCAGGTCTACCCTGCAGACAACGTCTTGGTCAAAAATGCAGTGAAGTATTAAGGCAAATTATATATTTAAGTACAAGGTATATTTTTATGGATTAAATACATATACTTTTTGAAAAAGGCAGGAAAGTATTAGTGCCTTTCCCCTGCCACAGCACATGACTGGGTAGGAACGACTCCCATCACAAAAGTCTTGCAGCCGTTCCTCCTAGTACGGTAATTGCAAGGAAAGTGCTTCACTGTTTAGGCCAGTGGTTCCCAAATGGCCGCTTCTAAAGCATGAACCACCTTCACCCAATAGTGCACATTTACACAGAAATTCCTCCACCCGTTCTTCCATTAAATAGGGGATCAAGTTATTATTAACCCTGTCTTCTTGTTTCTTTTTGCGTTTTCTCCACAACTCCGATACTCATGTTAGTGCTCACAATATTGTCAAGTCCTAGGCCTCTCAAAGAGACCAGTAAAGGGAATACCTTCACTGTATCAACAATACATTGATCAATGTGCACGCTGGTTTGTACAGGAAATAAACAACCTCCATCCTGATCAAAGGTCCTGAACATGTTGCTTGACAGACTATAAGGAAGTGTTTTAAACACTGCAGGGCACTGTGTTTGCATTTAATCTTTTCTTTTTTATTACTTTCTTTTTTAAAACATTTTTCCCCAACCTGTCAGTGTTTGCTTTCCATGATTTGTTTATGCTATGTAAGCTGTAGGTTATTTCTGTAAGAGACCCTAATTTCCTCCTCTGCTGGGACTATGGCGATAGCCCCAAGGAAGTTTACACTGAAAGAGAAGAGCATGACAGGCAGTGAATTAAGTGGTTCAGAAAGAGATTCAATTAGCTTTCTCGGTGGAGGAAAATGAAGATTTAAAAAAAAAAAAAAAAGGAGATTCTTGGCTGTTCCACTCTAATGTCTCAACTTCTGCAAGTGGACACCAACAGACAGTCAAAGAAAATAAAAATAAAAATAAAAATTCAATAGAAAGGGTGATTTATCAACACAGGAAAAAATAATAAAATTTATCTTTTTTTTTTTTTTTTCTTGCAGCTATCACATAAGATGGAAAATGCCTCTTTAACCCCTCCCACTGAGTATCCCAGCACCAGCTACAGCAACAGATCTGCACAATCTGATTGGCAACACTCATCCATGGACACAACCTTCACAAAAGTGCAGCATCTCCCTCTCCTCTCCCCTTCGTGCCCCATGGTGAGGACCACTGCCAGGCTCAGAGAGGAAGCAATCCTGAACAGATATGATCTACATAATAAACAGCAGGAGAACAGCCAGTTACCTGCAAATGAAGTTACACACTTGTTGTCATCACCAGACCAGCCATGTGGCTGGAGCAGCCCTGGGCTGACTGACAGAAGCTGCAAAACTCCTGTGTCCAGGCACCACCTTGTGTTCCTGCTTTAGGGTCTGACCCGCAGTCGGGTAGAGTCTTTCACCCCTCAGGGTCTTCTTTTAGGAAGGATCGAGTTCTCCTGACAGTCTTTGGTCTTCCTCCTGTCCTGCCAAAAACGTCTGTAAGTTCCAGGTTTTTCCTTGGCAGCCCTCTCAAGAGACAAAAGCGTGAGGGAGGAGCTTTCCACCCTCCCCACACACCCTTTTTTTTTTTTTTTTTGGTGGCCAATTCACGGTCTGGCTGAATTCGATTCATTTGTTTCTACTGGATGTTTGCTTTTCGAGCTGCTGTAAAATTAGATGGCAGGAAGCCTAGAGCTCCTGTGCAGGCATCTTCCTTACCATCTCTTAAGCTGCAAAGCACAGAAATGGTGCATTCGTTCCAGTGAAGAAAGCCTGGCTAACGTTCCCACAAGCCTTAAAAATGCTTTGAAACCCAGTGTTGTAAGCTCCCAGGACTGACTGAGACTCGTGTCCTCCTGGAGAAATCCCAACCTAAGAAAACAATAACACCAGCACTGAGAAGGAGCCAGACCCTGAGAGGTGTTGGAGCCCTAAGTTTTGAAAATGCCAGATATTACTCAATCTGATGCCTAAACTACTAAGCTGTTCCATCAGGCACTAGTGGAGTATTTATTATTTTTAATACATGCTGCCTGCGGGCAGAAGCAAACAAAGTAAAAGAGAACGACAAGTGCCCCTTCAAAGGGACTGCCGGCTGAAACAAGAAAGCTGCATGTATAGTTTAGACTTTGTACTTTCGAATGCATATGCACCCACAAAGAGAGACAAAGCATTACAATCATGCTATTCCTGACTCCAACCATTTCTTTGCATTTAAAAATACACAGAATGCCATGAACATTCATTATTCTTTAATGGCACACTTTGGCTAAGAGAACCAAATGCAAGAAAATGAAAGACCCGGTTTGCTATTGAAAATTGAAGGCTTCTCATTAAAAGTTTTAAAAAAGAAAAGTGTAATAGTCAGGAGAAAGTGTCTACTTTTAACTCCCTTCTCTTGTTCCTCCCCAACTGTGCTCTCAGCCATGAAGATTAAGAATGTATTAAGAAAGAATGCTGAGGGAAACTTAAATAAAGGTGGCTTTTTCTTAAGAGCAGATTGCAAAAACTGTAAGAGAAGCTTAATCTGATTAAAATAATAATGACATTTTCCAAACCAGAAACTTGGTATTTAATAAGGAAGTCTACATGCAAAACAATAATTTTCACATTTTTTTGAACAGAAGACTATTTTATGATATACTAAAAAAGGCTGTGTTCAGCTGTCCTTGGGATTTACAAGATGCTAATAACAGATCTCCTGTAAATTGTTTACCACTCCAGAAATACATTTAGAGAAATGCCAGCATGGTGGATGAGTGACGTTACCCTAAGAGGGTTCAAAGTACCCTTGAGTCAATGCACAACCTTTTCACAGTCTTCCTTGGTAATGTCTTATCTGAAATAGGACAGACATAACAGTTAGACTGTGTTAGTAACTGCCAAGGACATGACACATGGCGCATGCAGTTCATGAAGGCTAATCCATGGAGAGACAGTAAATTACTCCCTCGTCAATCTGTTTTGTGCACCACAGAGTTTTGCACAACCGAAGCTGGCAGCGTGCAGCACAAATCTCCCAGGACAGACCTCAAACAGCCCAGCAAATGCCAAAGCTGGACCTTGTAGCATCCCAAGGACTCTGCAACAGGCAGCAGCTTTCAGCTTCCACTCCATTTCTACTGGCACACGTAACCTCTAATTCAGGAAAAAAAGGCTACAGGATGGCACACCCTCACCAGGTAAATGCCAACACCTGCTTTACAATAGTCCTTTTAAATTCCAGGATCTCTTCCAGCCAGTTTCGTCTAGCTTCCATTTCGTTTTATTTCTACAGTCTACAGCCTCTTCACTCACATACCTTTTAAGTCATTATTTCCCAAAGTGAAAGATAATGTACCGTTATTATCCTATATCTTAAGAAAACGGGATACAATACTAGATCGATATCCCAGCCTACTATTAAATGGCTGCACAGCCAGCCACAAATCTTCCTGTCCTTATCATTCAAATACTGAAATACCTAAGGTTCTTCTGTCCCGCAAAAAGCTCTTAAACATTTAATATCTTTTCCACTTAACAGCTTTATTTCTTCTTAAAGTTAGTGGCACATATTCTAATGATGCATTTCCTCTATTACTTCTCCATCTGCAATTTATGCATTTGTATGAATTTAACTCTGGTGAACAATAAATTCAGAGACAGCAAGCAGTCATCATACAAAATTCTTCAAACCCATCTGCTTTAGTTTTGGTACAAGAGCAATCAAACTTCTAGTGCTCAGCAGGGAACTATCCTCCGTTCCAGCTGACATACCACAAAGTCTCTGATGACAAGGCCAGCGAGAATAAAATTGGCATCTTTCTTGTAGGAAAGGGAACTTGAACCTTTGTCTGCTCCACACATCTCATGTGGGCCAGAACTGCCATCCCATGCTAGCAACCTTGATCCAGTGCTCTCCTGAGTCAGGCTTGAAGTCCTTGGCTATCCTATCCAAGGACTAAGCTATCCTATGCAGATGGTCTCATGAAATCAGAAACGGCTTGTGGAAGCACATGAGTCATGGACCTCCTTTTATATATGGAGAATGCAGCTCCTTAGGAGAGAAAAGGAACGGAGGCAATTTCCTATCATTGTGGTATTACAACAGTGTCATTAAAAACAGTGGTCACAAGGTATGAGTCCTCAACAGTCTTAAAAGTCAAGAAGCACCTAATCTGTCCCTTGTTAAAAAAAAAAGAATCCTCTAGACAAACTATGTTTGTTTTTTTTTGTTATTGCCTTTTTTTTTTTTTTTTTTTTTTTTTTTCTTTAACAAAAACACTTCTGGCTTCCAAGCACATACATTTTGGCTTGATCTGAAGAGTTCTTCCAGTCCTGAGTTCTTCCAGTCCTGATCATTTTCCTTTTTCTTTTTTTTTTTCCTCCTTTTTGTACTGCTTTTCACAAAACCATAGAAACACAGGGGGAGACGAGCAAGGAATGATTTAAAGTGCTAATTCCAGTTCTCAGGTCATGGACCTTCCTACCATATGGTCCCAGCAAAATACCATCTTACCATGTCTCTAGAAAACCTTCCCAGTTCCCGTATGGCAAACACAAGACAACTACTCCTGAAAAGTTTATAGCCCTCCACAGGGGAGCAGCTGGAGGTGCCATAGCTGGGGACCCAGTCCCAAAATGTCCCAATCAGCACCCAAAACGTCCCTATCAGCACCCATGTTTCTGCAGTGCTTCCAGGGGTGTCAAGAAGAAGAGCTCCAGCCATGCAAGGAATATTGTTGATAAACAGGAATTGCTCAGATGGCTCCATTCAGCCTGCAAGAGGCTGTGTGGAGCCTACCATTAGGGTCAGTCAGTGTGTAGGGAGGAGGAAAGGAGAAGAGTGTCCATCCCTGGAGGATGGCTGTCCTTCACCCAGAGGACACCCAGCACCACCACCATGTTTGTCCCCCCTTCACCAGGTCTGGGCCTGCATGGAGCCTTCCACCAACTTCCAGCTCCAGGCAGGATAGCAAAACCTTGTCTCGTACCTCAGAGAAACATCACTATTTTGTATTAATTTGTTGTAGCCTGTGTTCCCCAGGAGAGCAGGGTGGGTGACAGGCAGCGGGCCTGGCTGGGTGTGCACCACCACCATGACTGCTGCCTGCCCTGGCCATGCACTCTCCCCACAGATTTTGGGGACGCAGGAGTGGCAAAGAAGGAGACTACACAGGACACAGCTCCCAACACCAAGTATCTGCCCTGCTCCCCAGAAGGTGGGGTTTCTTTTTGACCGAGTGTCACCTATCCTAAAGTACTGTGCCAACACCTAATTGCAGCAGAAAACACCAGAGGAAAAAATTCTGCAATATCATAACCTGCAAATATTCAGGTTTCCTCACCCAGGAGTGTCCATGTGGGCACCACGGGGAGGTGAGGAGGTCTGGAGCCTCCTGCCCTCTCACAAGGCCAGGCCCCACCAGCGACACAGCTCAAGGACGGCTCTGTCCCAGACAGAAAACCTCCAATTTGGTTTCAATTAAGAGAAACTATTTTGAAGACAACTCAGTCCCAGTTCCAGGCACTGCAATTTCCAGCTCCCCGTTTTAGAAAGCTCCTTTCCAAATACCGCCGGTCCTTGGCCGCTGTACAAGCTGCACTCTTTTTAGGTTGTGGACGTTAATCAAACTGCTCCTTATTTTTAGATTTTCTTCATACGACTTTACGCCACAAACTCTATTAACGTTATGTCTTAGAACATCAAAGTTAATCACAGATCAATCAAACTGACAGAAAACGTTCCTCCTGCTTTGGGAAAACTGAACTCAGCTGGCTTTTTAATAGGAGAATCGGAGAGAAAATAATAATAATAATAATAATAATAAATCTAAAAAATACCCCACGCACTATAAATCAACAGATCAGACAACCTGACTGTGAATGAAATTTCTCCAAGGAGGTGGGGAGGGAGCAGAGCAGCAGTTTTTCCCTGGAAGTGCCTCTGTGCACAGGTTTCCCTCAAGCAGGATTAAAGGAAACTGAAAATAAAAAAATGAAATAACTTCAAATCCCATCTTTGCCGTTTACTGCACTGAAGCCTGCTCTTGAAAACAGCCCCAGTCCTTCTCTGCAAAACCAAAAAGAAGTCACAGGTCAGCATCATGTCCTGTACAAGAGGCTGCATTTTACCCAAATTTCCTCACTGGCACTCAGAAGTGCTGCAGAACCTTCTGCAGTGGTTTTTGTTGGCACCTGGAGGCACAGGTAAACCACAAATCAGGAAAATCTACCACTGCATATATGAAAACTGATAGAAAGGCAAATAAAAATACCTCATAGTACAAATTAAAGATTAAAGGTACTGCCAGCTAGCACCACAATTTCTGATTGGAAAATTCTGACCTGCTACTATTATTAGTGATACTTTTTAGATTATGTAAAAAGAAGGCTATTAAACACTTTTTTTTTTTTTTTCCCCAGGTCACTTACCCTCAGCACAAAAACAGAGCCAGCGACTCTCCTGAGTTCCCTGCAACAGCTCATATAATGCCACAGGCATCCGGAGTGAGACCTAAAGCTTTGCTGCACTCTCAGCTTCTATGGATATCAGCAGCTGTAGCATCAGAGGTACGCAGCGAGGTGTGGGCAACTACAGACCGTCTGCTCAGAACAAGCAGAACAAAGTTAGACCAGGAGTAATGAGACATCTCCCTCCCACACCCCTTTCAAACCAAAAAAAAAAAAAAAAAAAGACAGTAAGACGATGCTCTCACTGAATATTACAACACACCTTGATTTCTTTACATTCAGTGAGAATACTTCTGCTTTCTTTGCACCCATCCATTTAAGCCACCAACCATACCTGTGTTCTGCTACCATTTAAAAAAAACAAACAGGCCCCCCACATAAAAAGCAGATGAGGGAAAATGTAAAAGACATTATCTCAAGCCCTTGCTAAATTAATGCAGGCTAAAATTTCAACACAGAAAAAGGATACAAAAATTTGGCTATGCAAACCTTCCTCTGTCTCGAATTCCATGCACCAGAACGTAATTGGGTCAGTCTTAAGATTGCAAAAATTTAAATGGCAACTTTGTGAAAAAGCTAAAAAGTCTGGGAAAATTCTGTCAGCAGCAAAAGCAAGGTGACATTCTCCAACACTTCTCCAGCTTCATGTTTAAAATGAAAGGGACCATTCTCTAATTTCTCAGCATGAGCAACTTGATCAGGCAAACTGCAGTCCAGAAAAACACCTTCCTATTCAGAAAGTGTTACAAATTATCTTTGAGTTATCCTCCAACCCGGGGAAATGAACCGAAAAGCACCAAGCAGGAAGCTGTACGTTCACATCGGAAGCTCTTGGCAAAACTCCAAGAGTTCAAGAGCTTCCCCTGGCACTGCATGGCCCATCCTTGACAGGTTAAAGGCAGGATCCTGCACACAAACCACTGTCACACCACTGAGCAATGCCACACATCTGAATCCCAAGCATCACACCTGCCTTCAGTTCGTATTTTCCACAAAGAAAACTAACTGTTGGCAATTATGGAACTTTTACCATATATACAGATGGGAGGGAGAGTATTGAAGAAAAAAAAAAAAAGGAAAGAAAATGAAATCTAACTGAAGCTGGGCTTATGATTTAAAGACTAGAGGAAGCAAGTTTAATCTACGAATGTTTTTTGCCCTGTTACCAGTCAAGAATTACTGGTTCTGCCATGTCAAAGCACACAGGGCTTTTGTTATACTTTTCTGAAGTGTTATATTTACACATTCTGGCTATATTTTTTCTGGCTGCTGCTCAGATGCTTAAGGAATGATAAGGATTCTTTACCGCATTAAAGGGGTTTAAAATGCAATGCACAGCCAAGCAATTTGGGAAGCAATCGCTATGTTTCTAAAGTGAACTTTAATCTAGAAATGCTCATAAAAATCGTATTATGGCATACGGAAACAATAATGTTAATTAAATAATTTGCATTTACATAGCAATCGGTCCCAAGGGCCAAGCATATAGTAGCACAATTCACATGAAGTACACCGTGTGCTCAGCAGCAACAGATCTTAAAGGTTTGACCTGAAGAAACCCAAGTGCAAGCAACGTCTCTTGTATTTTGCACCTCCTGTCCTCACGTCCGAAGGCAGCCACCAGTTTTTGGCTACTTCAGATTATCAAGCTGGGCTTTCATTCTTGGTGATTAGCTATGTAAGAAGCACCCACAGTTAGTTTATTTTATATTTTAGTAATCTGTACCCAAATGACAACAGGTCTTTGCACAGCAAGGAGATGCTCCAACCCAGCACAAGCACCTTGCTCAAATCTCCATGCCAGGCCCTCTTCAGGTGTGTGCAGGTTGCTCCTCCCAAGGTAACAGAAGCACCCAGACTGTCCATCCTTGAGCCTCTTTTCACTTGTTTAACTCAAGCAAAGATAACTGTGGAGATATTTAACAACCACAAGCCAGCTCTAATTCAATATTCTCAGTCAGACAGGATTTGTACATGACAGAAATAGAACTAACCGCATTACAAGAGGAATGAACTCTTTCCAAGACACTGCCCATTTTAAGAGCAGTGCCAAACTCCTTATATTTATGTAGGTCTCTTAACGATTTAGTAAAGAATTAGTAGTGGCAAGAACCAGAAACACTAAAAGCACACTATTGTTTTTAAATGAGGACACTGTCAAGATAAATATATATATATATACACACATATACATAAAATGTAGACAACCCCATCTTCATTTGTGTTTTTTTGTTAGATTTTCTGCCCCATTTATTAGCTCTGTTGGGAAAGCAGCACTAGCTAATTTCAGTATTTGTTCTCAGCCAATTTGACTTTTTGGCTTCCTTCCTATGCCCTAACAGAGTTGCTCTGTTTCCAAAGAAGGGAAAACAACCATTGCATTACTGGAGATCAGATAGTCTTCCCAAATCTGCTCAGGCTCTGTGGGAGAAAAGCATCCCACCAGCAGCAGGCACTGCCACCTGCAATGCCACCTCCAGCAGGGACAAGAGCAGGCAATGCTATGGGACAGCTTGCTGAAGAGCTGGAGCTGCTGGATGAGTGAAATATCCCAAACACTGGATGGAGAAAAGGCAAGCTGTAAGCAAACCTGAGACGTAGTGCTCAGCAGGGACAACAGCCAGGTGTTGAGAAACATCTACACAGAATGGTGATTACCTTCACACACCTGTCCCAGTCTGCCCCTAGGATTTGGATTTGGAACTGCTCATTTAAGGTTTTTTGCTGCAAGTTGAAGCAGTGAAGGTTTTGGAAGCTGAAAGCTTAAAAAGAAAGTGATGTGCAAGACTAGAAGGCCTCTTGGTAAGTCAGAAGGACTGAGAAGTGGAAGTACCAGTGCTACATTTCAAGAGGGACCTCAGTTCTTGGAGATGATTTTGCACCATGAGATGGCAATGCTTGTTCCCACAGAGGCTGGAGCCCTGAGGCTTTGCTTGGGGAACATCTCCAGCCCTTGCCTTCTTCTGGCCACTACACAAAGTGCACACCATCCACACAAAGGGGCAAAATGAACTCCCTGCAGACTTTCCTCTTAAATGGGCACTTTATGTTGCATGAAGCTGAAAGACTTCAACTAGTTCCATGCAGATGCAACTTCAATCGAAACACCCAGTTCAACCCCGTTAAATCAAAAGGATGTTTTTAACCAACTCAGGTCTTCCTAAGCCTGGAGATCCCAGTCCTTTTGTACAACACCCATTTATCAGACCTATATTGCTTCTCTGTTTCTGGAAAAAAAAAAAAAAAAAAAAGCCCCCCAAAACCCAAAAACAAAATAAAGGATAAAGAACTAATAAAAGGTAGGCCTAATCTAAGTCTCACTACTTTCAAAGGGATTTGCATATGGCCCAGTGCTGCCATAGTTCTTTTCACATCTGTGGGGCATTAAAGGAAATAACCAAATTTTGAAATTAAAGTTGGGTGTCCCTCGTGGCAGTGCAGAGGAACTAAGCCTTTTTCCTTGCCCCTTCATTTTCTTTTCATCTTCAATTTTGTTTGCCACTGCTAACTTAATATACAGGAGTTAATTTCTTTCCTGACTCAAGGTATCACTAGGGGAATATTGTGTGTTACTGTGGCGGCTGGAAGTCATTACATCTATATAAAAATTAACCTGTGGCAGTACTCTAATCTTTTTTTTTTTTTTTTTTTTTTTTATACAAAAGCACCTGCCTTATTAATACTGCAGTTGAAGCAATTGCTAATGCAAATAACTGAAACCTTAACTACATTAAATATGCAAATACAAATCTCTAAGCATTTCCCTCAATCTGTATAAAAAAGATCTTAGTCCTTGAGATGCAGAAATACAAGGTATCCTAAAGCAATGCAGCGTGCACCAAGCAGAGATTGGTTTTCCATCCCACCCACCTTCACAATAAACCTTTTGTACAAAATCAACCCTCCTATTTAAGCCAAACTCACAAGCAAAAAGGGATACTAATATTTATATTTCGGAAACAGATATGAGACTAAGCCCTTAAGGAAACACATTAAATGGACTGAAAAAGAGGAAATGATAGACAGAAAACAATTGAAGTTGTTGAACACACTGAATATAGTGCTTATACAAATTCAGACATTCAAACCATTAATCCTTAAACTCCTCATTTCTGAAATAAAGTCTTCCATGCTGAAATACACACCAGGTCTAAACTTGGGGGGGGAAGCCACCACACCCCCAAAGCTAGCTAATCGGGCTATTTTTATGTATAACACTTCTGGAAGAAGTGTTCTGAGTATGCCTATACCATTTTCCTAGATGTTTAGTGCACACAAGCAGCAGGGAAAATCAGCCTGTGCTGAGCTCCATGCTGCAGTCGCTAGATTGCAGCTGGAACCTGACGCATCATTCAAGGCAAGATGAGGTGTCTGTACACTGTGGTGTATTTTCAGGACTACCATAGTCATACCTACAATAGGTCACCCAGTAAAGGAACAAAACTTTCGGGCTTATGCTCATCCCAGAACTGTGTAAAAATCTATTCAGCCATTGTCCATTCAAAACCGCCTCATCCATTCTAGGGACACAAAAAGCACACTTTTTAAGATTCAACACCCACAAGAGGCCTTATCAAGAAGCCTGGCAAGAAGTGATGATGTGCATTTACACCTCCTCCGACACCAAAAAATATATATGATGCCAGAGCATGGACAGCATAAAGGTAACAGAAGAAACCCTTGAAATGCTGAAAACAGAACAAGTTTTGTATGTTATCAAATGATGCCATCCCTAAGGACTACAGCAAAATTCTCAACCTATGGCAGACTGCTGTTTCCCAAAAAGGTATGTTCGAACCAGTGCCAAGAAATCAAAGAGCTTTTAATCAGAGAGAGATAAATCTCACTTAAAATTAACTCCTCTGAAGCCTGGTCCTGAAGAAGTCTCCCACCCTTTCCAGTGGAAACCAAGCAGAACCTTAGCAAGGCAACGTGCTCCATCCTGAAAGAGGTGCCTCAAAAGATGGGACAAGCCACTGCTGGGTACCAACCTTCTCTCTCCACACACGCAACATGCCTGTCTCCCTCCTAGCTCATAACTTGTGATGTTCAGTATGAGGAACCCGGCCTGGTGGACATCCCACTTCCTCCAGCAGCACTGCGCGATGGCAACACTCTGTAGGGCTTGTATTGACTCAGGGTAGAAAAATGAAGCCTTGGGGGGCAGCTAAATGTTGTCCAAAAATTGGACGTAATTAAAAGCATAGCTGTGCAAAAATGTGAGGTAAGCAAAGGTGGGCAATTACAGTATTTCTGACAGCTTTTGTGTATTTTGCTACACTGAGATTAAAGGGCAGGTCACTCCGCTGCCAGCGCTCAGAGAGAGGGACGTGTATTTACCAAGGCACTTACACAGAGCCTGCTACAGCTGGGAATGTAACGCACTACCAGTCACCACCTTGCTTTACCCTCTGACAACCCGAGAAGTTACCTGACACTCAGAAACAGCAACATTTGGCAGGCCGGCGCTCCCTTCTCCTGCAGCCCTCCTTCACCACTCACCGCCACACTTGTACTCTTCTCCGGCTGGAAAATCCTCTGCCCAGGGAACACATCCCTGCCCTTCGAGCACAATATGAATAATGCAACATCTAATGGTGCACTGGCACAAATCTAAGTGCAACCCAAAGGGCAACACTAGACCTGGAGGGAGATAGGAGACAGCATCCCCAGACTGCAGGGCAGGAGGCAGCTCTTCATCAAGAGCCGAGCAGAGCTGCTTCTGATGCCCCTGCAGAGGGACGGGGCGTTTTGGCCAAGACTACGAGCTGTGCTTCAGACCTGGTACTCTTCCCCCTGGTTTGGCCTTTGGGTAAAAGAGACATTGCATCTGCCTGCCATCACAAACCATACACCAAGTCCCAACGTGTTGTCTGAAATGTATCCTTGCTGTTCTCCTCTAACGCAATAGCCTTGTTATTGTTATCATCCGTAAATGAAAACTATCAAGCGGCAGTTCGATACTATAGATTTTTTTATTATTATTTCACAGGACCAAGATTTTACATACTCTGTTTCAGCCAAAGCTCTGACTCATCCCCTGTCCCAAGCATTTGTGCTGCAGCGGATGAGAAATCAAACACTGCAGCACCTAAGCACCTTGAGGCTAGAGCCTGAACTTGAACCTGGCTGCTTTCTTCTCCTAAAGCTGTTTCCAAAGCAGCTTAACAAATGAGAACTTTTTAATGTATTTAATTTTTGCATCCTTCTCAACCCTACCTCCCTTCAAAAATACGATCCTTTACAAAAACCTCTACGGATCCCATCTTTTGATTTATTGGAATAATATTGTAGTGCAAAAGTACAGTGTCAGAGTTTGGGGATATGAAAAATGATACAACTTCTGTTCCACTGACTCTCCCTTTCCTGTAATAAACTACTACTGCACTACCCAAGGATAATAAGACAATTTTTCTCCTGCTACTCTAACTGTTTAGCATCCACCCACAAGAACTGAACTAGATACCTCTTTTTGCTACCGTTGTTTGACATCTTTCACACTGCCACAAAATCTGATGAATTTCAAAGCATTTTAATGAGATTTAGGTTTCAGCATTCAAGGTGCTATGAGCACAGTTTTGATCATCACTTAAACCATTTTTTTATAAGATAGGGTCCAGTCATTGTATTCATTACAGTCAAACTACATCAGCAAGCTTGCTACTAGTTGGACCCAGCAAAGAGGTGAAAATGAAGCGAAGCAAGGACTACCATGAATGGGTGAGAAGACAGCTCTGGTTTATGACCTGACAATACTAGGTTTTCTTAGGGATGATGTTTAACCAAGAAACAGTTCATTAACTCAAAACCCTAATTTCAAAGAAATTCAATTTCCTTAGAACTATGCTGCAACCTGTGGTTCTTTATCACTGCAGAGTAGGAGGACATCAGATTTCACATAACCTATCTAACATACTCAACCAGTAAATGTACTCTAGATTGCGGCATCTATTTTAGGAAATCCTACTTTGACAGCCTACCTGTGATAAAATCTCCATCTTTTCCACTCCCAATCTACAGATATCTAATACTGGGGTTCATAATGAAGATAGCCTGCTCAGTATATAGAAAATGGGAACCCTTGTTCAGATGCAAAATCTGCAAAGCTAGAATCTTTCCATCACATTCCCTGCTGCACACACTGAATTTACAAACTGCTTGTCTGGTAACAACTGGTTCTTGTGTGTCCACACACCTGGGCAGCTGGACTGCCTTTGGTTGGGAATGAGTGTTTGATTCCGCTGAAAAGAAAATCACTCCCTTTCTCCCAGAAAAAGCAAGCCAGGAATTTGCCCAGGTCAGAGAAGGGTCCAACAGAACAAGAGACATGATGTGCACAGGCTGGGCTGAACCTACCTCTGAAGGCCTAAAGGCGTAAGAAAATTAAGCAAACTAAAGCAGGTCAAAATTCGAGCCCGTAGTCCAGTGAGATGTACAGCAAGCAGGATGTGCAAACTTCCTTCCTCTCTCTAAAAACGACCTGCCAGTCTTATAAAAGCAGCAGCATTTGCATTCACACCTCTACGCTTTTCGATGTAAAAGGTTGCAAAATAGAAAAAAAAAACATAAAAGAATACATAGCAGACTGCCCTTCTTTTTCCAAATTCCACAGAGTTACCTCTGGGCTGTGGAGACAGGGGTCAGTGCAGCCAGAGCCCCCAGCTTAGGGCTTCTTGGCCCATGCCTTACATGTGAGACCCTCTGATGCTCTTTCTGGATGCCAGAGAAAGCAAACCAAAGCAATTCCTGTGCCGTGAGCGAAGGGGCACTGTGCTGCTTGCAGGTGCAGCGTGTTCTGTGCTGCTGCCCAAAGGCCAGGGATACTCAGCTCCGTTCCCCTGCAGACACGCGATGCTTTTGTTGTGTTGGCACTGAAGTTTCGCAGAGGAACCAACTGGAAAGCAGTGATGGCTCAAAAATTAGAGACCTCACAGTCTACCTTTAATACCTAATCCCACAGACCCTATCAACACAAAATTACTGCTGGCTTTGACAAGTCATGCGTAAAATGCATGCTGCTGGTGGGAACAGAAAGCACCGAGTGCAGGGCAGAGATCTTGGGCGATTGTCATCCAGGGGGCTTATGCTCTTCCCTTTTGTTGGGTGATTTCAGCTCCAAACATCACTTCTGCGGGGAAAGGTCATTGCCAAGCGGTAGCTAAGCAACAGCCAAAGGGCTGTGGCAGTCAGGAAAAGCCACGGTGTTTTGTTTTGTCTAAGTTAACTTTTTAAAAAGTGACGGGCAGTCCCCAGAACAGCCAGTGAAGCCCCCCACAGGAAGCCACTTAAGGTGATTTCTTTCTATTTCTTAAGTAGTTTGCATATTTGAGCCGAACGAAGCTAGGAACTAATCCGGAAAAATACTGTATAAACACAGAAGAGCTACTTGAATTTCCCCTGGTCATGTTTTACATTACAGCAGAAACTCCCGCTTGCAAAAGACAATGCTGGGAGGCCGGGGCTGCTGCTGGGAGGACAGCTCGCTCTGTGCTCCCCTCCGTGCTGCTCTGCAGCCCCCATCTTATCCGGACAGGGCAGTGGAAATCGCAGTCTGTCTGCATCTCACACCGTGCTGGGGGTGCTCAGCAGCACCGGACCCAAGCCCTTCTGTCTCCCAGAGGGCAGGCTGGCTGGAGATCGTCCACCCTGCTCACCTCGTGGTGCACGAACGCAGACCTCAGTCACGGCTGCTCATTCAGGGAATCCAAGGGCTCCCCAATATTCCTCAGATTACCTGGGTAACAGCTAGATGAATCCAGGCTTGAGAGACTTCAGACATGTGGAAGCCTCAAGGTGTACAATGAGTGCATGCAACTCTGCCATGCACTTTCTTAATCATTTTCATTCTTTTTTTCTCCCTTTCAATGAACACCTCAAACTTTATGCTACAGGGTTGGGTTCCTGCTTTGTTTGCTTTTATCCCAGCCCTTAGATTGCTGGCTACAACAGCTTTAAGAGGAGAAAACGGAGGTCTATGTCCACACAACGTGCAAAACACTGTTGAAACGCAGGTGCTGCTCTGCTGTCAGTGCCCCTAGGGCCAGAAGGCCTTAAATCTGTGTCCTGAAGTGCTTCCTGCAATTCAAGCTACACATTGAGCACACACTTGAGCTGCAATAAAAATAAAATAATAAAAAAAATTAAGCACTCTTGCACTTCATCTGTGCTTTGACTCACCTACCTGAGGCATTTACTCTTGGGCACAGGACAGTCTTTACAGTCTGCATAATGCTTGGTGCCCAGTCACACCAGGAACCTCAGGTCCTCATAAAAATATTAATAATAAGAGCAGGGAAATCAACAAAACCTTCCAGCATCTCATTCCCAGTCAGCTCCCATAAGGAAAGGGATGAGCAGTGCATCCAGCCTGGTTAGAGCCTTGGTGCTTTCAGCTCTCAGCACAGCCCTATCAACACACAAACAAACGCAAGCAGGGCGACCTATTTTCATCCATCTGTACTCCTCCCTTTTCACAGAGTACAGTGCCATTGTGGATCCGCCACTGAATTTCAGCTTCCTAACGATGATGAGAGGAACCGCGAGCTGCCACACGCTGTGCGACTAATGGTGCAGCCCACCCCACGCCCTCAGCATTGCTGTGTTCCCCTCCATCCCATCCAGATCTGCCTTTACACCTATCCCTGAAGTTTCTTCCACATCCCCTCTGCCTCTGAAGATCTTTACACCGCTGTCTCCCTGCTGCCTGGCACGGAGATGAATGCACCATTAATGCCACAGCCAGGCAAAGCACCACGGCCCAGCTGCAGCCACTGGTTTGTGCTGCTGGCAGCAGAAACCCTAGAGCCAGACATAAGCTCAGATATAAATAACTCTTTGAGCAATTTAATTTAAATAGGAAAGGCTGGTGCTTGAAATGACAGAACAGCCTTGAAATGGTTTGATGGGTGCCTAAGTGTGGATTTGGAAGCCTAATTTTAAGCACCTGAGCTTCATAAAGCTGGCTAGGAGACCACATAGGTGTCCCAATATCAGCCGTGCAGCATCTGCAGCTCACACCAGACAGCCAAGCTTCCTGCAGGCACAAACCTGCTCTGCACCTGGAGGCTGGTCCTGCAGGGTATGTCTGCCCAGGGGCAACCCTGCCGGCTGTCCCCACGGTGCCTCCAAGCAGAACACCTCCAGGCAGTTATCAGGCAGTGCTATCCCATCACAGCATCCTCCCGTCGCCTCCGAAGGGGCTGAGCTCAGCCCATTTGCACAGACGTGTCCCTGCTGCAACCAGGGCTGGCAGCTTACACATAGCAAAAAGCCTCAGGTTTGTCTGGGCAGGTCCAAGCTCTGGCACAGGCTCGCAGAGACCGGACCATTTCCAATCCTAACTCCTGTTCATCTGTGGGATGGATGAGCTGGCTGGGCAGCCTTTCCTGAAGGCTGATGACAGCATCTCCCCTTTACTACCATTTCTCACTTATCCTTGCAGACCTAGGGAGACCTTCAAGTCTGTAACAGTAGAAAAGAAAAAATCCTAACTTTAACTGTCATCTTCAAATGGGGGTCTATTATGCTAACTGTAAGGCAATCGTCATCCAGTGCCTCCACATAATATTAAATGAAAGGCTAATAAGGACAGAAGCCATCCCAGTGTTACAAGAACAGATTGATCCCCAGTTGATTTTCTTCCTCATCCTACGAGAAGAGAATAAGAAACAGTCCTAACCCCCACCAAACATTGCATCTAAATCCTGGTCCAGATGCACTGAAGCATCTTTTAATGTTTTGTAGTTTGATACCTACTGGGACTAGCAGAGCTCCCTGGAGCACTCCTGCTTTTTTTTCTGCAAAGGAGCTTGTTGTGCAATACCACATTGGTATTGCACAGTCCCCTTCCTAAAAAACACTATGCTATTAACCTAATTAGCTGATTAATCTTTTCAGCTCCACTTAGCATTAAATAACCACCTGGCTGCAGAATGCTTTCTCCTGAAACAAAGTGCACCCCAAGTGTTTATCTAGCACTTTAGCGCAAGGGATACTACCAGCAGTCCAACTGGTTGCCAAGACAGAAAGCAAAAAATACTGCTGAGCACACCAGGGACAAGCAGGTAGTGAGAAATACATCACAACAGAAAAACACGAAATGCATCCCTTAAAAAATACCCCCTCCTTAGGATGAGACAATTACCATTTTCTAACTACAAAATAACTTTAAAGGAATATATTGAAAATCCACACCTAAGATTGATTCACGGATGTGTCTCACAGAATTTCAGGCCAAGAGCACACTGCTTGACTCATCAGTTCAGTTCTCCTGTACAGGTCATGGATTTCCCCAAATAATTCCTGGATGCAGCCTACCATTTCTAACTGAGCCTCAGCACCTCTTTCAGGGAAACACCCAATTGTGAAGGCAGGCGACAGCCACACATCATGCTTCTGGGTGAGTTCTTCCCAACAGGCAATTGCCCCCACTGTGAAAATAAAAACTCAAGTGTGTCTCCTTTCTTTCAGTTCTGCTTTCCATAACAGTACAGCTTGTAACACCTCCACCTGATAAACTGATGCACCACCTCATCTTGGTAATCTTCTCCCTGTGGAGGTACAAACAGACTATGAACAAATACCTTTTTCATTATTACTTTCACTCCCTTTCCATCTGCTAGTGGGCTGCAGGGCTTTTTTGGTTTCTCTGAAAAACAACGCCTACTTTCCGGCTTGGAAAATTACAGGGTTTCGTCATCAGGTGAAGTTTCCTTAAGCTCCCAATTTTCATTCGCGTTGCCTCCTCCAAAGCTTTTGTTTTGAAATCACTTGTTCATATAGGGTGTAAATGATATGAGATGCCAAGACCCTCTTCCCATTTTCCAGATATCTGGAACATGCGCAATGATCCAAAAAATACAGAGCAATACACAAACAAGTGAGCAATGCCTGTTACTCATCTCTAATAAAATGCTGGTTTCTTGTGTATCTTAAGAGAAGTGAAACCTCTGTTACCTTCACTGAAAGATTTGCCTGAACCAATACGTAGGGAAAAGTCCTGCTGCAGTGTTTTAAAACTTACTGTCAAATTGTAAAAAATAAATAAAATAAGCAACCAAAAAAAATTAAAAAAAAAAAAGAGAGAGAGAGATAGAAACCATTCACGTCCACTTTGCAAAGTTCATTAAGAAATGACAGCTCAAGGTAATTACTGCAGGTAGTACACTACCAGTGCAGCAGCACTTTCTTCTGTTCTTCACTCCTGGGCAATGCTGCAATGTAATCCAAATGGCTCTCGTAACTTTAAAACAACCTCACTTTCCACTTTTAAAGGGCTCTTAATAAAAAACTCAATATTTCAGACAGGAAAGCTCATCTTGTATTCCCTTTCACTTCAACCAAGCATCAAGGAACAAGATGAAGTGGACGTTAAGTACCCTGCCTCCACGACAGACGTCACACAACACCCAGAGCACTCGCACGCCTCTCCCCTTGCACTGAGAATACAACATCATCAATTACCAACATTATATTTAGCTTATGCAACTAGCTCAGCTACATGCATTGGCCAGTAATGAGATCTTTGGAGCAGAATTTCCCCCTGTCACTCATATAGGGAGGAAAAAAATCAAATTAATTTTATTATTGTAAGTAAAAGTAACGCATGCCAGAACAGGGAAAAAAAAAAAAAAAAAAAGTGATATTCAAGCAAAGATCTACCTCCCCATTGCCAGCACTTCAAGCAAAACAAATAAATATACAAAAGAAAAAAAAAAATCACATGCTCCATCTTGTCTGCCACTTTTGTTGTTGTTGTTAAGTTTCAGCAAAATCCCTTCAGGCACATTAGAGCGCTGCAAGGGCATAATTAAACCCTCAATGACCCTGAAGGATATTACCTTTCACAACAGGAACGGGAAAGAAAGTCCTATCCTTCTCCGAGGACCAGATCTGCTAAGTGTAACACTTATCAGCCCCTGACTTAAGCCTGCATCACGTATGTGTAAGTAACAGTGATTAATACTAAACATATGAGATATAATGGAAACCTTCATATCCCTGCAACACTGGGGTACCAGTGATCCCAAAAGGATCACCAATCTATGCTACCATGCATACACCTCTCCCATATTCCCTGCAGAAATTTCCCTAGGTTGGCAGGAGCTCTCTCTCCCCTATAAGAGAGAATGCCCTACGCGTCTCCAAACCAGTGAACAGCTCAAGGACAAAATCACAATCTCAGTGCGATACTGATCTGCGTACTTAGCACACAGCTAGACAAGCACACAGTGTAGTGGGCAAGCAGCTGCCTGACAAGTCGGGCTCAAAGGGTTATGGTAAGTGGGGTTACATCAGGATGGCAGTCAGTCACTAGTGGGTTCCCCAGGGCTCCATTTAAAGACAGTTCTCTTCAATGTTTTCATAAACGGTATGGATGCAGGACTCGTGTGCTAAGTATCTTTTGTCAACAATAAATCGGTAGGAGCTGTCAACTCCCTAGAGGGTAGAGAGGCCTTGCACAGAGATCTTGACAAATTAGAGGGCTGGGAAATCACCAATGATAGGAAGTTTAACAATTGCCAAGTGCTGGATTCTGCATATGGGACAGTGTGATGGTGGATATACCTACAGACTGGGGTATGAGAGGCTGGAGAGCGGCCCCACAGAAAGGGATCTGGGGGTTTGGGTTGACAATAAGTTGAAGATGAGTCAGTAGTGTGCCCTGGCAGCTTAGAAGGGCCAACCGTATGCTGGAGTGCATCAGGTACGGCATTGCTGGTGAAGGGAGGGATTGTCCTGTTCTTCTCTGCTCTGCACTGGTGTGGCCTCACCTCGAGTACTGGGTGCAGTTTTGGATGCCACAGTATAAAAAGGACATAAAACTATTAGAGAGTGTCTAAAGGAGGACTATGAAGATGATGAAGGCTCTAGAGGGCATGACATATAACGAGCATCTGAGTTCCCTTGGTTTGCTCAGCCCAGAGCAGAGCAGGCTAAGGGGAGGCCTCATGGTGGCCTGCAGCTCCCTCACGAGGGGAGGGGAGGGGCAGGCGCTGAGCTCTGTTCTCTGGGGACAGCGACAGGACCCGAGGGAATGGCATGGAGCTGGGACAGGGGAGGGTCAGGCTGGGTGTTAGGAAAAGGTTCTGCACCCAGAGGGTGGTCGGGCACTGGGACAGGCTCCTCAGGGAAATGGTCATGGCACTGAGCCTGACAGAATTCAAGACGCACTTGGACAATGCTCTGAGCATATGGTCTGATTTTTAGGTGGTCTTGTGTGGAGCCAGGAGTTGGACTTGATGATCCTCGTGGGTCCCTTCCAGCTCGGGATACACTATGATTCTATACAGTGATTTACAGACTCAACCCGGAGGCTTTTCCCTGATTTCTTCTCTCCATTCCATGTTTGTAATCAGCTTTGGTGGACAGTCTCACAGCACCCTCATGGTACCTTTCTGAAGCCTGAGGAACCTACCAGGCACCTGCTGCATCCAGCCAAAAATCCATCCACCTGAGCACTAGAAATGAAAAAGTACAAAACAAAGCCAGCCTACCATGCCTGTCTCCATAGGGTGATTTATGAACTCATAAAACTTGAGAAGTGAATCAACAGGTAATGAAGTAAAACAGCAACAATGACAGGCTGCTGGCTGTCACTGACATGTCTGTGCTGAAAAGATTCAGTTCACTTACTGAGCTGAGCTCTCGCCCCCTGACAAATGCTGGTTGATGAACAATGCAAACATGCAGTCTGGTGCCCAAGCTTTAAACTTTTTAATCACCTCTTTGATTTTTTTAGTTTTAATTGAATTCCTGAATTACCATCTGTCTGAGCATTAGTAAATTCCATCTTGATTTATCAAGGCTCTAGTTTCAACCAACATATTTAATATCTACTCCTGTTTTGTTACCATTACTAGCACCAAAATCCTTGTTGCCTACATGCTTATTGTCAGATTGTTTAGTCAATGTGGTGGATATAATGAGGCACAACGCATTTCAGGGTCATCTTAATGTTAGAGAAAGCCTCTGCTCCACATAATCACTGCAGCATGCAGGCATATCTGCAATAGGGCTTGAATGAGGGAAGATCTAAAGGCTGAAACTCAACATATCCCCAGCTTCCATTTATACCATCAACACAATCATCTGGTCATTTCTCCTTTTCTTTGACAGCTGTAATATCTGCAATTAAAATCCAAATCAGTGGGGGCTATTTTAAGAACAAAGAAGGTATTTCAGCTCAGTGGAGCACTGCGAGATTGGGTGGGATATGCTACAATCAGCACTGCAGCTCATTAAAGCAGCTTTGCCGAGGACTGTTCGTTCGGAAAGCATTCTACAACCGTATATACACAACACAGGAATCACTGAGCACCAGCGTTTGCTAAAATCCAGCCAGCTCAAGACTGGAAGCAGAGCCCCTGCACAAAGAAAGAACAGGACACAACAGCCCAATGCAGACAGATGAACGTCAACTGAAGTCAAGGAGAATTTGAGGGAGGCAGTGCAATTTCTAGCTGGGGACTGGGGATGGTAGCACCCTCCCCTCTCGCACAAAGCATCACAGGAACATTGGTCTAGCAACCAGTCCCAGTCAGGAATTTGGTCCATGTTTCATCCAAGAGGTATCATAGAATCACTTAAGCTCCAAATTCCTCCTCCAAAGCCGGACACAGCACACCAAATCCCTGTCGATAACTGAACCCTCCACAAGAAGGACACCTGCTATAGGTGGCCTTGCTTGAGTAGTGGGTTGGAGCAGGTGACCTCCAGAGGTCCCTTCCAACCTTAACCATTCTGTGAATAAAAACAGAGGGGTTAAGATGACAATTTTTAGAAATATTTAAGAACCATAGTTCAACTGGACTCTGGTAGCTTAATCTTCAGTATTTCAGACCCTAAAGGCACATCTGCACTGCAGAGAGAACCCCAAACATCAGCTCCCCAGCAGCTGGATATGCATAGTGTGGGGCAGATGTGGGACAGATGTGTCTCTTCCTCACTTCTGAGCACATCCTTGGACCATCTCCTAGGTGAGGCAAGGGGATTCAGCACAGGGGATGCTGCTCACCTTCACTTGAACAGAGATGTGCAGTCACGCTGCACACACACCAAAGCACATTGTAAATTCAGCCATTTCTGACAGCATGCCAGTACACGTCAGGACTTAGATATGCACATGAGCTGTCCAATAAAACTGGTATAAAAAACTACAATATCTTTTGTCTGTAAAGATAATTACCAAATGTGGAAAAAAAGAAAGTCAAGATCTCAAGAAACATAATCTTGCTTGGAAATGTTTTAATGCAGTACTTGGAAGCACAAATATTCATGTTCAAGAGGGAAGAAACGTGTAGATCCTGCGAGCTGCAGGACTTTGGTGCAGCTCAGAAAAACACAATAATAAAATAATTAGGTTTTGCTTCTCTCATGTTGGGTATCCAGGACAAGTACTGAATCTAAATCACTACTTCTATTTATCTCCCTATTCCACCTGTTCAGAAAAATCTGTTCATGTAGGACCAGATGCAAACTGCCTGCCTGTAATGGGCTTACATGGCAATGGTTTGGTAGCGGGGGGCAGCAGGGGTAGCCTCTGTGAGCAGAGCCCAGCAGCTGCCCCAGGTCAGATCAGAGCCAGCTCCAGACGGCTCCAAAAGGGACCCACCGCTGGCCAGAGCCAAGCCATGAGTGAGGCTGGTTAGGCCTCTGGGAGAGCAGATTGAAAGAAGGGGAAAAAAAAATCCTGCTGTGCTACAACAGCTGGGAGAGAGGGGTGAGAGCTGAGAGAGAAGCAGCCCTGCAGCCCCCAAGGTGAGTGCAGCAGGAGGGCAGGAGGTGCTCCAGGCACGCAGCACAAGTTCCCCTGCGGCCCGTGGAGAGGCCCCTGGTGGAGCAGGCTGGCCCCCTGCAGCCCATGGCTCCCACATGGAGCAGATCTCCACGCTGCAGCCCGTGGAGGAGCCCCCGGTGGAGCAGGTGGATGTGGCCTGGAGGAGGCTGTGGCCCATGGAGAGCCCGCGCAGGAGCAGGCCCCGGGCCGGAGCTGCAGCCCGTGGAGAGGAGCTCACGCAGGAGCAGGGGGTCTGGGGGGAGCTGCCGCCCATGGGGGACCCGTGCTGGAGCAGTTCGCTCCTGGGGGATGGACCCCGTGGTATGGAGCCATGTGGGAGCAGTTCTTGAAGAGCTGCAGCCTGTGGGCAGCCCCCGCAGGCTCAGTTCGGGAAGGACGGCATCCCGTGGGAGGGACGCCACGTGGAGCAGGGGCAGAGAGTGACTGTGAAGGAGCGGCGGAGACGAAGCGTCAGGGACTGACCGCAGCCCCCATTCCCTGTTCCCCTGTGCTGTTCAGGGGGAGGAGGTGGAAGAAGGTGGATGGGTGGAAGGTAGTTTAGGTTGTTTTTAGTTTCTCACTGCTCTAGTCTGTTAGCAACAGGCAATAAATTACATTCATCTCCCTATGCAGAGTCCATTTTGCCTGTGATAATTGTTGAGTGATCTCCCTGTCTTTAACTCAACACAGGATTTTTTTTTTCATATTTTCTCCCCATCTTTTTGAAGGGGTTGAGCAAGAGAGTGGTGTGGCAGAGCTTAGTGGCCCATCAGTGTGAAACTACAACACTGTCACAGTGCCTGATTAAGACAGGGAGGGAACTTGGGAGCTTGGATTCTTTTCTCTCATTTAATGCTGCAGCTCCTTTCATTTATTTTTCTGGCTTCCCTTTGCTAAGATTTATTTTAACAATATCCAGTTATTAAATGTACCAGATAGCATGAGACTAGAGATAAGTTTCCAATACATGACAGCAAAACAAATTAAAATAATGGAAGATGTCAACATACACCTAACTCCTCCTGTGTAATGCCAAACTCCTGTCCTGCGGCTATGGTACTCTACTGAATGGTTAGATACATGCACACCCCAACAGATTTATCACTGTGAACTTATTTTAACACGTTGCTACCTTCCAACTCACCTTTATTGCACTTTCTCCAAAAAAATAAAATATTGCTACTTCCTGAACAATGGATGTATTAAATTAGAATCAATGGATCAGTATCAAATAAATTTCTGTTATGCCAGGAAAGAAAAAAAAATGTAAAATGCCACTCTACACTAAGATATTGACTGCTTTTCCTTCTTCACATAGCAAGTTATCATCTGATGTACTGATACAAGTTTCAGGTGCCCAAGCACAGGAGTACAGTAACACGAGAGACCCATGCTCTTCTGTACCAATGATGATGTGATAACTTAAAGTTCCCAACATGGCTGTAGATATCTGTGTTTAGGCAACCCAGTTCCAGCCTTCATGCCTATTTAAGCATTGCAACACTCAGTGAGCATTGCACCAGTTGGCTTTGGGCCTTAGTCATTTGCGTGCTCTCCAAAAAGAGCCCATGAACACTGCCAGGACAATGGGAACCAGTCAAAAGCTTTTAAAAAGGAGTCGAGATGGAAGAGGAATACAGACTGCATCCAGCCATTCTCACAAAGACAGACAGCTGATCAGATCATTCCTTAACCCAAAGGAAAATAAAATACTCATGAATTTTCATACTGCATAAAGTCATTACAAAGAGCAAGGTTGAGAGGACGTGGTCTCTGCCAGCATGGGTGTACTGTTTGGGTCCCTGCATTTGGCACCATCTACTGCAGCCATCAGTTGTCTTCTAGGAAGAGATTAGAAACTGAAGCACGGAGGACAGGCTTTCACTAAATTAGCTCGCAATTTCTCTTTTGCTTGCAGATCACATCAGTTCAGCACAGAGCTAAGAGGGCCAGAAACGCACCAACTCGGGATGTGGACAGTCTGAGGTCAGGCCCCTGCACTACTTGATTCAAAGCAACCAGGATGACAAAATGTGCTGGAGTCAGAAACGGTCCATTAACTACAGTTCCCTGAGACTCCTGATTTTATGGAAAGGCAGGGGAACAGAGGGTGTGCAGCCTGGTACAGTCACGGCAGATTTCATTCTCTGCAAGTTACTGAAAGCACAACTGCATTTCTGCAGTCAGCTCTCCCCTTCCCAGCGGAGTTAGCACAGATAAGAGCACCTGGGACTAACTCAGCGGTGCCAAGTTGCCACAGTCACATTGCCCATATGTCTATATAAACCTGTTTGGCTTCCTTTGCTTTAAAAGTCCCTGAGTGAGTAATCACAAGGACTTTTTCATTGCTGGGTCAAGCACTTCTCTGATTCTCTGCCAGCAAATCAGGAAATTCATCCATCCCTTAAGTTACCTGGGGAAAAATGCAAGAAAGCTCTGGATTGCGTATCAGTTCTCAGCTGGATCTTGCCCGAGCCCTCACTGAGAAGCGGGAGGGATACCAGCTCGAGCGAAGTCAGAACATGGACTCTCAGCCATCACCAGCACAGCCAGTTGAAAACATCACCGCATTCAAGCACAGGTTTCCTGACTGGGCACAGGAGGAGACACAGGATTATGAGCAAGTCGGAGGCAGCATGGACTCTGCAGCGCAGCATGTTCCCAGCAAGCTGGTCCAACCCTGCTGCCTTTCAGTCATGGAGAAGCAGCTCGGGTTTGGTCAGCACGAGCAGCAACGCTGTGCACCTCAGCTACATCCTGAGGTCACATCTCAGGACTCCACCTTGAAGCCAGAAAATCTAGTTCCAGTCCCCGTCTGTGCAGCAGCAATAGCTTCATCACAGCAGCCCTCACCTACAGGAGAATAATAAATCAGCACAGGTAAAGTACCAGCAACACTCACTGTCAGAAAGCCACCCAGAAAGCCACCACCAAGAGAGACCACCACAGTCAGCCTGAATGCTGTCTGTTCAAGGGCAGCTCCTTAAGTAAAATATCTTCTTTAAAGAATGAAAATTAGCAATTTTTTCTCCCTCTCTTTTTTTTTTTTTTTTTTTTCCTCCATAAGATTTCCATAGCGAATATCAGGTCAATCTCAGCTGCTGTTCTGCCTCCTCAACCTGCTTTCTCACCTCCAGTGATATTCTCTTAGGTGGCAAGATCCTAATTAAAAACAAGGAATTAGGGTCACAGTGCCAGTGATATAAATAAATAGTAAATAAATACTTTGGCAACAGACCAAGCACCGTAGCAGACAATGCATAATGTGAAATAAAGACTTCTTTTTGCATTACATTTTCTCTGATTTAAAAATCTTAATAACTTCATGGGCAAAGTGATTTGCCTCAATAGCCCGTGTGTGGCACCCCTTTACAGGGGAACTCTAAGCAACCTTGTTTCACTGCTCCATTACCCTGTCTCCTGGCAGAAACAATAACAATAACAATAATAATAACAACAACAACTATCAGCAAAGTCATACAGAGAGTATATTCAAGATGCAAAGGAGGAAAGGAAAACGTACCACACCACAACTTGGGGTTCACGCTCCTCCAAAAACGACCTCCTGTCAGTCCAATGGCAGTGATGACCATGCTGCTCTCTACATTTCAACCGACCCACAAGCTTTTGTTTTAACTACATTTCAGCCATGACGTAGAGAAGTTTGGGTGGATCTGGGACCTTTGGTGCCTCACACAAGCAGGAGCAAGCATTTGCTAAGCATTTAAAAACAATACGCCACAGAAGTACTCATTCATCTTTGGTAAAGACAAAATCCAACGCCTCCGTATCTGCCATAGTCTCCTCTGCTGCCCTCAGATTCTCATACAGAAAATAAACAGTTAACTCTCTTGCATGCGTTCCTGAGAAGCATTTTGAACTACATTTTGCTACTGCACGCAACAGCCAACCTCTCCTCATCTCATTAAGGCTGTGCTGATGTGCGACACAGTCACAAAACACAACCGCACTCCTAAGTCTTGTTTTATTTTCATTCAGTGCTGTGCAAAGCTCAAATTTAAGAAGGGCACGACATTTTCTCCAGCATAAACACAAGTGAAAAATAACTTAAAAACAGACTACAAACCCAAAATGTTATTGCACTTTTCCTCTCTCGAGTATAGCACTGTACAGTAAAAAAAAGTCTGGAACATTTCCACAATGAAAATATGTAAATTAATTACCCTCTTATGTTGATTGATGCAAGTTATTTTGGTTGAGAACAATGCAAGTCACCTGCTGTTTACAAAATAGTATGTCAATAAAATGAGCTAGACCTGCTGAAGAAAATATTTGTTGTAGCCTACAGCTATTTTTGCACATGCATAACCTTGAATTACAGTTTTTAGAAAAAAACATACCACTTCTGATTAGCAACTAGTAAGTTGAGACTTGCTTTTCCTCAAGTACTAAGGAATCTATTAACGTACCAGACAAAAATACACCAAAAAAAGGTTAGGGAGCATATTATCATCCTTCACAATCCTAGCAAATGAGAAGTGACAAAACTTAAAAGTTTACAGGAAAAAAAGGGTTTTATCACAAAAAAAAAGTAAAAAATAAAATAAATAAACACATTTTTCACGAAAATAAAAATGGTTCACGGCGTCAAGTGTTACTCTCTCAGCATGTTTTCCTCCCCCACCCTCCCTCACGACCCAGGCAGATTTGCATTAAGAAAAAAATAAATAAATACTAACCTGTACAAACAAAACATCACTACAAATAAAGCTTCCGCTGGCATCAAACCTTTAAAACAGCATCTTCTGGAAGAGCCATCAATGATTGCTGCTCTGGCCTAAAATGTTACACATGTACAACTCTTCACCCTGGCCAAAAAAATAGGATACAAGGCAAACCAGGGAGGGCAAAAGGTTATAATGAGTCATAAACAGCTCGGGCTTGGGCAGCACAAACTGGTGCAGTTTTGTACCAACACCTCAGATGCGTTAGTACAAAAGGGATTCAAGTAAGTGGTAGGGATTGATCAGTGGTAGATCAAGTACCTTCACACCATTTTAGGTGTGACAACTCTGTAATTATCTATAGGGTGCCAACAGTGAGGATCGTCGGGTATGTCACCTCCCAAGCTGTGGGTAAGACATGCTGGACCTTCACACCTGAGGCGCACAGCTCAGGGCACGCAGGTCTTGAACCAGCTACTCAAGGATCCCACAAAAATTAAGGGGCTTGCTTGTTTGCTCTTTTTCAAACTTGGGCAAACTAAAATGAGTCATAAGTACCAAAAAGCTTCAAATATGCAAATATGCACCGCAAAGAATCAAAACATTTACCCAACACCTGCTTGCTGGAGGATCCAACTCCGTCAACAAAATTCTTGGGTAACTCCCGTCTGAGCACCCAGCTTCTTGTCACCATCTCGGCTTCTGGGAATGAAGGTTCTGGGACTTCTGTCAGAAAACTGTCTCCAAGGCCTATCTATTTCTTGTGTTAACTTTCAAGAGCGAGATGGGAGAAAACTGTGAAGTTTCACGTTCCTCTCCAATCCAAGTTGCTGGAGAAAGCTCACTTTCTCACCTCCTCCCCTCTTTCTGAGCTTTTCCTGAGAAAAGGAAATCTGTACACACTCCTCCAGACTTTCAGCATCCTGTGTTACAACCTCTCTGGAGGATAACTCTGGCATCACTCTGTGCTGCTTATGCTCCCCAAAAGGCCAGCAGCCACGAAGGGGAGCAGGGGGACAACTGCCAGCCCCCCAGACACAAAGCTCCCAGCATCAGCTGCAGAACAGACCGCAGGTCTTGTTAACTTCACTCTGCAGCTGCTAGGAAAAGTATTTCAGCTGCTGATCTGCATTACATTAAGTTGTTTCCCTAGAAACATAAGCGATATTACAAATTCAAGTTTCAAAAATGAAATAAAATAAAATTACATTTTGAAAAAAAACTTAGCACCTTCCTTTATACCTTCCCCCCTCTCCTCAAGTTCCTAAAAGGCTTAAAACCCAATAAATGCATAGAAAACCAAAGAAACACAAGAAAAAGCCGTCCAATTACAGACAGGCAGCAATTTCCAAGCACTAATAATAATACCTGCGTCTTTTTGGACATCATATTTAAACCTAGCAAACTAAAGCACTTTTTGCAGTGGCGTTTTATTATTCAGGTCCAATTAACAGCGGATGTAAAACTGAAATGAGATAAACACCACTTTATGCTAGCAGTCTTATTGAGTCTGTGACATTACCAAAGATCAAAAGAAGCATCTTAAGCAAGCTACTCTCACTGCAAAATAAATAAATGCATTTTAATGAGAAGGAAAATATCCTGTGTGTCAAGACTTTACAATCCATATGTGGAACAAGTCTGCCTGTAAAGGAAAGGACACCTTAAAAACATGAGATTACTTACCAACTTGCAAGAATAGCTTCCTAAAATTTGAGACACAGAAAAAAAATGTAAACTAATATATATTCTATTTCAGCAGAATACCTATTTTTTCTACTCACCTCCTCGTAGACAGATATTATTTCTGTATAGGTGTATTATCCCTCTGTATTTCTATTTCCAGAAAGTAATATAAAAAAATAAATAAATTATTAAGCCAAGTTTGACTCAGAAACATGAAAAAAGGGTTCCAAAAGTCACTCCCCCTCCTCTGAATTTAGACTGAGTCTTTATTTACCCACCACAATGTCAGAATTAGGGCACTAAATCAGAAGACCCAACATTTTTAAAAGGCACATGTGATGTGATGGTTTTTCCGTGGCTTTTATATGATAGGGAAAGCAAAGAGAAAAACACCAATCTCTTTAAAAACATACTAAAAAATGACTAAGTAAGATCACACCTTATGAGGTACACCTTTACTGTCCAAAAGCCAAGACAAAAAAAACAACAAAACTATCTTTCAGAGTTCTTTCTGCACACTGACTCGCTGAAGCCACAAAAGGCAATACCAGGCAACAACCACAAAAAAGAAAGGCAGATCTCTGTCTAGCTGCAGCCTGGACCCAGATTAGAAATGCTAACACTACACGAGATTAATATCCCCACCAAACCATCCGACACCATCATTCTTTATCCATTGAGCTGAGGATTCCTCCTGAAGTGCAACACTGGTCTGGAGCTGTGCTGTAAACCTAAGGATATCACGGTCTCCAGTTCTTCTTGCTTCATGTCATGAATGTGCAAAGATGCACTGCAATTCTCCTTTCTACTTTAGCCTAATATTTTACTATAAAGTTGAAATTTCTCTCAGACATTTTCATCCCATAATAGGTATTTGCTTAGGATGGTTTTTCACTTGTATTTGTGCGCTACCACCTAAAGCATATGTTTTTGCACAAACATATTTTCATGCTTACAACGGTAAAAAACAAAGAAAAGAAAAAAGAGAGACTGATCCAGGAGTACCCAGCCTGAAGAAGCTAATGCTGTGTGAGAGAAGTGATATTTCCAGCTGGATGCCCTACCTCAGGTTGAATACACAGCATTGATGAAAAGAGAGGAAGAAGGAAAAGGAACAGGCACATCCTTTTTATTGTGAATTCATTACAACAGCAAACAAAAACAGAAAGATATGAAAATATGACACTCCAAAACATCACGTATTTTTTGAGACAGTTGTGCGGTGAGGTAGATCAAAAAAACCCTATAGCACGGGCTGTAGAAACAAGATCCCACGGCAGATGGATTGCCATTCCCCTCCAGAGGCAAATAAGCCACATACACTCCTCTAACCATTTCTCTAATTTACAACTTGGACTAATTTATCCTACCACTTCTATGGATTCAATCAGCAACTTAATGAATACTGAATTTGTCTTTTAGCCCCAGTCTTCTGGTGGCCTGACTTTCATTACTGCTGCAATTGATTCCACCATACAACTGTATTAAATGAAGAATGATTTCTTCTCTGAAACTACCTGCTCCAAAATATAATCCTGTAATGCACCAAGAAATTATTTTACTATGTCATATCCTTTTAGCACTGCATTACTAGTTTTACATATTCTAGAAGACTCTAGAAATTGTTTGCTTAACTTCCTTAGCCTAGAAAGCAACAGGTGACTCAGTTAATTTATTTACATTTCTTGTAATTTAGCATTTCAGCCCATGGAGACTTTACTTTGTTGTCATCTCCACTCACATTCTGCCTTGTTAGTGTCTAGAGAAATCAATGCCATGCAGCACTTCATTTTTATAACTTCATCTTCTTTCAGCGTAGATCTTCATAAATGTGAAAATTGAACAGGTACACAGCTTGCTGTCTCTCTAGGCCTTAAGTGTATTTATAAATAAATAAAGAGAGAAAAAATAGATGAGGATACTTGTTAATTCAGTGCATGCACACACTTATTTTTTATTAATGTGTCCCATTCGAGTTTATGAAAGTTTTTTACACTGCACAACAACTGGGCAGACAACCCACTCTTCTTTGTTATTTCTTTTCCACTTTGTCCCCTAAAGAATGGAAAAAAATATATACTGAAAGAGTCAGAAAATGGGAGAAGTGCACTCAGGTTTTTTTTTAGAAGGCTCTGGGGAGACCTTACGGTAGCCTTCCAGTACCTAAAGGGGGCCTACCCGGTCTGGTGGGAGGTGTCCCTGCCCATGGCTGGGGGTTGGAATTAGATGGTCTTTAAAGTCCCTTTCAACCCAAAACATTCTGTGCTTGTGTTGTTCTATGAAAGAAAAATAATTTTAAAAATGAGTGGTTCCAGAGCACTTTCCAAACAATGCGTAACTTTGGTTTTCTCTCATCACCTCCCAAGGTATTGCAGGTATGTGCCAGCACTCAGCCCCAGCCATCCTGCTGACCAGCATCAGTCCCACCCAGTGCTGTCCTTCTAGCGGCATCCTGTCCCCTTCCAACAGCAGCTCAGTTGTCACCATAGTTCCCCCAGTTGTTTCAAGTGTTTTGGACTGAAACTTCACTGTTTTATCCCTCACTTAATGAACAGATTTCTACATAAAAACAGGTTATTAATATTTTCTCCCTAAAAAAAAAGGATTGTTAGTACTGATAGATTTATTTAATTTTTATATTGACATTCACATACTCTAAACTGTGAATTATTTTCCTCTTTGATTACCCTAGGATGTTTCCAGAAAAGCTTCACTATACAGTTAGTCCCCCCAGCAACTCTTCCTACACTACCCTACGTGATCCCCAGCCATACCATGATGATCACTGACTCTTTTCAAGCACTTTAAAAGCTCAAGAGCCAGAACTTCACTCATAACCATGTAACCAAATAATGAGGTTTCCCGTGCAAAATGGAAGCATGAGAACACTCCCTTTCTTCCCTGCCAAACTCCAGTCCCTCTTTCAGCAACCTCCTCATTATGTACAAAATAATTGGACTCCTATCCTTGCGATCATAGGAGAAAGGGGATGGGTGCCGTCACTCGCCCAGCACACAAACGGCTTCTACAAGCTTCAAAGCAGGGCACCCCAATCCCAACCCCGTGACCACAGCCCTGCACAGGGGGGGTCCCACCACACACACAGCAGCACCCTTGCCTTGTACAGGACACACACAGAGACACCACCACACGCCAAGGTTAGCAGTCACATGTGCTACCCGGAATAATGTTGTATGGCCTCAATTAATCCTCTCTAGCCCCTCCATCCATAAAACCCAAAGACAACGGGTTTGGCTCGCTCTGCGTGGGAATGCAGGGCTGACACCAGCTCCAGCTTTATTTTCAAAATCAGGATGTAAGATGCTTTCTGAAGTTTTGACTATGCATCCAGTATTCTTTGCTTTACACGAGTAACTCCTGATTAAATCACTGCCTCTGCTTCAGCATCTTTCTTCCAGCCTCACTGTGTGAGAATTACAAGTCTGTCTAAGGTCTCTCTCAGCTCACTGACCTACTTATTACTACAAAGACAGACATTAATAGACTTTTCTTTCTCTTTTAATTTCTGCTAATTCTTCTTTTCTAACTACTGCTTTCCAACTAGAGACCCTCTGGAAGTTAAGTGTGCTTAGCTTTGTCAAGATCTTTGGTCCAAAACCTACTTTCACAAAATGCAACGCCTACATGCTCTCAATAGCAGACATCTTCAGCAAGGCGCATTAGCAGCTGCTAACCACCCTGGGTCTTCAATTTAAAAGAAAGCTACTAATGACAGTCTCTCTTTTTTACCTACAAAGGCCTTTCTTTACTATTCGTTCACCAATATCCTTTTCTAACAGCCAACAGTACAGTGGCACTGCCAGAGAACACTGAACCCACCCAAGATGAAAAGTGTGGAATCTGTCTCATACGCTTTCAGCCAGCTAAATGCTATATAGCTAATGTAGGTTAGTCAACACCACCGTCACTGTAGTCAAGAGTGGACTGAATCACCTACTGCAGGTGCCCTCCCAGATACCTGGGAAGGAAGGAATCCCATTTGGAGGTGCTTATCATCAGCCCTAGATGATAGCAGTCTCTGCTGCTAGGCTGGGGAACCAACCCCTCAAGGGTAGGATTCAGTTATCTCCAACTATGCTGATGATAAGGAGCCCGGAATTGCTTTCTTTGCTGAGGGTCCTCTGTTTAGAGCCTGGATTCAGATGAATTGTCCTCAGTTCATCAACTGAGTTGTTTCAGATGATGATGCTCCTCTACAGACCAACCCCTAAGTCTCACAGATGGGATTCCAGACTACCTTAAAGTCTAGCTCAAGATTCTACTTTCTCTGTAGTATAACCATTTAATTAACTTTAATTTTTATTCTGTTATTAAGTGTTCTTTACAGGAAAGAGAAGAGCAGGAGGGAATTCTCGAGTTAAATCAACACGCACACCATGCTAACCAGCATGATCTTCGCTTTGCTACCATGATGGAGCTGGGCCAAGATTACACAAAGCACAGATGAGGACATAGATGAGGCATGCCCTGCTGGAGTGACTCAGGATCTACAAGGAGATAAACCGGGATTTCTTCTTTTCCATCTTCCCATAAGTATAACCTTTTCTTTTGTATATTCCCTGCTATACACATACATACGTACTCTGCACAATGTAAAGTCCAAGACAGTGCAAAACAAATAAATAAAAATGTCCAGAGGAAAGGGAGCCCCAAAGTTTGACATCACAAAGCTTTGTTTTTAGAGAAACAGCAGCTAATTCTTAATTCCAGTAGAACTGGATCAGCAGAAAAAAAATGGTGGCAGCAGATGTCGTGGTCATCAGGGGGTCCCCTCCAGGCCACATCCACCTGCTCCTGCGTGGGCTCCTCTCCACGGGCTGCAGCTCCGGCCCGGGGCCTGCTCCTGCACGGGCTCTCCATGGGCCACAGCCTCCTCCAGGCCACATCCACCTGCTCCACCGGGGGCTCCTCCACGGGCTGCAGCGTGGAGATCTGCTCCATGTGGGACCCATGGGCTGCAGGGGGACAGCCTGCTCCACCAGGCGCCTCTCCACAGGCCGCAGGGGAACTTGTGCTGCGTGCCTGGAGCACCTCCTGCCCTCCTGCTGCACTCACCTTGGGGGCTGCAGGGTTGCTTCTTCCTCAGTTCTCATCCCTCTCTGCCAGCTGCTGTAGCACTGTTTTTTTGTTTGTTTTGTTGTTTTTTGTTTGTTTTGTTTTTGTTTTAAAAAAACATGTGAATCCGATGCAGCAAAGAACAGGGAGCAAAATCTCTTACACCCACCTCTGTGCTCTTCTGACCCTAAGCAAAACCAGCAAGCACGTTAATTATTGGTTTAAATGGAATGAAGTGGTGTATCAACCAACCTATGGTGAAAGGGAGATGAGGTTTATACTCCACACAAAAAAGGTGTAACAGCCTGCAGTACCAACAAGCTCACCCCAGAGTTTGTCACCTCCTAGACCCACCAACTCTGTACTGTCACATTAAATAGAAAGCTCCCACCCAAAAGAAGACAACCACACAATACCTCGAGGCACCTTTCCCCCCCCCGGGGAAGAATTACTGAGCACTGCCTGTAGCTCAACAAAAGTCTGAAGACAGCAGGGCCTGTAACTTGTTTGCCCACTATTGCCTGTGTGACCATGAAGCAAATCAATTCAACTGCCTCTGCCTTGACTCCTTTACTTCGAAAATGAGAGTGAATAAGGATTCTGTCCTTACTCATGAAGCTTTTTGAGATTTAACAGTGAAATAAACTACATGTTTGTGGGCTGAAGCTGTATTCCCAGTAACTAAGTACAACTGAGCCTCCTGAAGAGGCTGGCTGTGAAGCCCTGCGAGCCAACACCAGACAGCAGCAGTTCAGGGCAGTTTAGCAGCATTTTAACTCATTATCAGTCATTCCTATCAGACTGCTCCATAAAACCCCTCCTTCTATAGAAGGCATCTTCCTAAACATGCACATGTTGAATACCAAGATACATGAAATGTTTTTGGAGAACTCATTAGAGAAAGCTATCACTGGAAGAAATCAGAATCTCATGTATTTACAGTACCACTTGAGGTCTAATGCAAGTCTGTCCATTTAAGTAAAGCATGCTGGTTTGTTACTAATCCCCTACTAAAAGATACAGTTTTCGGAATTACTGCTAAGGGTAAGACAAGCCCACCAGGCCAGCACCTGCATTGAAAACTTGTCCCTGAAAGAGTTTGCAAAGTTGTACACGCCAAGACCTGAGGGTGACAGGTGGTAACATCTCTCTACATGTGAATTTGGGAAATCTTCCAAAACTTGTAAGGGTTTCAGGGTTTCCACCTCCCTTCGGTTTCTTGTTTCAGTGGTCCACACTGGGAAGAATGCCTGGCACGCAGACAAGGATGGTGAAATGATTTCCTTGGGGGAACTGTTGGTCTGCAGACTTATTTCTTCATTCCTTAACTACTACATGGATATCTCTGGCTGGATTTGAGAGTCTGTGTGTTAGAGAAATAGACTAACCTTTATAATGTTCACAATACAGACAGCGATGAAGTCAGCTCCATTCAGGGTCCATGCTGAACGCGGAAAGAGTTATTGCTTCTGGAAATGGTGGCAAAACCCTCACTTTCTATTCCTTTTGTCCTCACAGAGACCAATGTCAAAGTCAATCCATTAATGGCCATGAAAAAGATGCTGAGACTTAGAACAGAATCAGTACAGGAAAGCCAGCCAGAAAAAGTCTTTTCTTTAAAATTAACAGATTGACTAGTCCATTGACTAAGCCCACAGGCTAGTGCATTTTTAGCCTAATTCTTTGCTTTGTTTGGCTTATGATAAAATAACATTAATTAAAATGAGAGGCTCTGATTAGCAATCAGGAAGAAGAGATGAGTACAGTCTATGGTGTTTCTGAACCTAGATCTCCACAACCGAATTCCTCGCACCTACACCTGCTGGAAGAAGCTGTTCAAGTGCCTCTACTTGCAAGGCAGAACATGTCAGACTCCATGATGACTGGTTTTAAAATGCTGCTCTGTAAAGTGCAGCAGCTCAGCCATCACTTTGCAAAGAACTCTGCTCCCACCTCAACCCAAGAGATGAGCCTCAGCCTTATGTTCACAGTATCACCCAAAGAGAAGAATGGAAATAGCAAGCTAACCAGCCAAATCTCCCTCACGAAACTTGTCCAAAGTGAATCCATCTTTGTCATTTTCACAGGATCTCAGCCCTATGACTTCCTAACAGGCATCTGAAAGAGAGATGCTCTCAAAGATTTGATTTTTTTCTTTGGATGTGAAACCTTGCACTGATTTTATTAAGACATATTTGATCAATGCCATGCCACAGACAGGCACCTCTGGCTCTACAAGGCTGTTTTGATAGACCTACTGCTGAATATTACTGCAGTTAAAGCTACCCTAAAATCCATCCCTGAGCTGTCATTCCTATTACACTCAGAGCTGTATAACCAAGCAAGGCCTTAAATTACAGCCCAGGCTTACATTTTTAAATATTTGTTATAGTTACCCCTGGATACTTTGCTGTGAAACTTGATCAACGTGTTGATATATGCAGAGATTAAGTCATCTAGCCTTTACTGGCAGAGAAATGAACACTCACAAGAAGAAGTCACTATTCTTTTTGTCCAAAATCCAAAGAATTCTTAATCTCAGCTTCACTGCGGTGGATTGAAAACGACTACTTGCATGCCAAGAACTACTTAGCTGAGAGGACAGTACAAACCAGGACTTCTGCTGACCTCCAGCAACAAATATAGTTATGCAGTCAGTACAATAAAGAGAGCCCACGCATAAAATGCACCCTGAAGGTGGCCAGTCCTATTATGAATAACTTTACAATCACATAAGAGCAGCATTATTTGAACTCTTTAAGGATACACCATAGTAACAGACAAAATCTTCAATGCACACACGCGCTGCAAAAGAACTCCCACTCCACACTGGATAATCATCTACATAATTTCTGCTTAATGATTCCTATTAAAGTCAGTGTGTGTCTCTGTACAGCCCCTGAAGGGCATCTGTAAGAATGGCCGTGAGCACAGCATGCCCTGTGGCCACGACAAGCTCCATGCCCAGCCTGTCTTTTTGCACACAGGTGCTGTTAGAGCCCTCAGCTGCCCAGGAACACCAGCACCCACCAGGTCTACTTCAGTTCACAAGCTCCTGACTCAGTGCAGAGCTGACCTCTAGCTACAAGAAAGCAATTTTGGTCCTGACAGCAATATCTGAGTAACCCTCACGATATGGGGCTGACGTACCCAACAGGACTACCCAAATGAGTAGTGATGCTCCTAAAACTCTAGCAACACAGAAATCAAGCAACAAATTATTTTTGATGTAAAAGGCTCCTTGACACTGGTAAATGGACTGGGAATGTCTCACCATGGCTGAGCACTGGGAGAAGAGCATATGGTAGCTGAAAAGCAACAGAAGCAAAAAAGCTAAATTATATGCACAAGAGGCGATCATTCTCCCCTCTTGCCAATGACTCTCTTCATGCAGATGTGATCCATGCCAGTAGGACAGCCTAACACCTTGGGTGTACACTGAAAGCTGACTGTGAGATGGATCCGTTACGTATGCAGGGGTAATGGAATGCTAAATTCATTTGATGAATGCTCTGGCTAAAAAATACATGACAAATTATGAAGTCAACAGAAAATATCTCAAAAGAGTTACTGCAAGAAGTGATGTGATTTTCTGCAATAAACATGCTCCTTTAGCCTTTGCTTGCCTATCACAATAACTACTTATTCAAAGCTTCTTTTTTTTTCAATTAAAATTCCCTTTATTATTATTATTATTCTCTTCATTTCTGCAGATGAAAAAAACAAACTAGTAATGTAAGGAAAAAGACATGCAGAAAGTTACCAACACTTTTATAAGAGTCAGAAATTCAAATCTGGTTTGCTGTCAGCAAGGTCATTTTACATTTTTGTCTCCCAAAAACTGTGTGCAGACACTCTTCCTGCTTGCAGATACAGTTAGCTGATGAAAAACTAAGTATGAAAGCACACTCTAGGCTTGCCTGTCTAAGAACACCAAACAAAAACATTAACTAAGACATTTTAGCTATGCTGAAAATTTCAAGTAGTTATGAGAGCTTAAAAACATTAAACATTTAAAGTAAAAAATAATAGGACTAAAACTCCTCCATCTTTCTCACCCTCCCTATTCCTCAGACAGGTATGTAGCATAGTCCAGGATCCCAAAACTTCCACATTCCTTTCCTCAGTAACCACCATCAGAAACCAGCACCCTCCCACCATTTCTTTGCACATCCTTTGCTCCTCAAAGTTTGTTAACCTTTGCCTAGACTAGTATCCTCTATCCATTCCTTATTCATCTTGAGATCCTCTCTCGTCCCTTCCACTTTCTCCCTAGTCTCCCAACACGTACACCCTACACATGAAAAGATCAGTAGTGGGGACAACTGATACTTGTTGATGTTCAAGAATCATTTTAGCCATCACCAAAAAGCTCCAAACAGTGGGAAACAGCTCTGGGAAGGATGTCCCAGGATGCATGTTCTGGGAACAGCTAAGGAGTAAGAGAGAAAAGGAAAAGAGCTTGCCAAGGCATTCCCACTGCAAGCTCAGAGGACCAGGGCCCCAGTGTGAATCCAGCTAAACCCAACAGTGTAAATTCACCCAAAGCAAAGCCACTGCAAAAAGACCCACCACTTGTTGGAGAGAGCCAGCTCTCCAAGCCCCTTCAGCAGCATGCACACCTCACCGTTTATTCCAGACCTCACGGTACAGCTGCAAAAGCAGAATATTTGCTTATGCTCCTATCTGTATCACAATGCTCATTAGTAATGCAATAAACCACACCAAAGGAGCCTTGTGGGCATCTTTAAATATTCCCTGCACAAACCACGCTGGGCAGAGAGCCTCCCAGGCAGACACTTGCTGTGCAAGGCAGAGGGAAGGAGGCCAGCAGCCCACTGCAGGGCAGCACGGTGAGCCTGCAGAGCACCATCCAAAGAGGTGATCCAAAGCTCACAGATCATTTGGTGAGAGCTGCATCCACGTGCAGCAGGTCAAGAGCAAGATTTTAAAATGGTCCACTTCATGAAAACTCACAAGAATGATGCTAGTGTCCAATAACACACACACACACACACACACACACACACACAAATAAATAAATAAATAAATCCATCCAGGTCCCTCAGAAAAGGACACTGGCTGTAGATGAGGTGAGAAACTAAAATGCTAGAAGGCCTACCAAATCTGCCTGTCAGATGCAAACAAAAAAGAGGAAAGCCCTCTCTCTGCATTCAGAAGAACAGCTAAACCTTGCTGAAATCCCCCGTGTTGCCCAACCTCGGGACTCCTGCTTGCTGCCCAGCATGCTGCCCTGCATGCTGCCCCTCGCCTCCGCACCGTCCCTCCCGCTGCTTGGCGTCTGATCACATTGAAGCCTCTTGGCTACTGAGAAGTAGCAGCTGCTTTTTCACTCTGTTTGCATCCTGGCCCTGAATGAAAACCTCCAGCTTAAGATAATAACAGTAATAATACTTATTATTGTTGTTCCGCCCAATCCTCTAGCTTCTTTGCCAGAGGAACATTTCCTTCTGGGTGGCATACGGTTTTTTTCTAGCCCTGGACCACTACAGTAATACGGACACCCACCACCAAGGGCAAAGCAAGAACACAAAATGGTATTTTTTCCAAAGTGCAGGAACAAAGGAAAAGGCTGGGCTTCTCCAAAAGAAACCAGCAATTAGGGTCCCTTGAAGATCCTAACTGTGAATAGCGGTGTTTGAATTTTGGCTAAAAAAAATCACAGCAAGCCTTTGGAAAAAAAAAAAAAAAGTCCATGTAAAACCTCAGCTCTGGATTTATTGACGGCCTGTGTATCCATCATATGCATCGCACTGCAGTGAAAATCCATAAAGATAGGTCATCCCAATGAAACACCAGCTGGCAACTCCACCTTGCATGTGATCACACCACAAAGATGCAGCCATGCAAGCCGTCACTTAACTCACCTGACCGCAGCGTGAGCTGCTGTTACTTAATCATCACATAGAGGATACAAATGAAAGAATTTCAAACACCACATTAAAAAAAAACAAAACACCCCAGACATGTAAATGTCAAAATTATTAACTAATTATTTAAATATGAAGAGTCAACAAACAATTTCAGCCTGTGGCAGAACAGAGAGACATCCTCTTAAGACTCTGGGATGCCGTGATTTGTTTAAGCAATATGGGACATAATCACGTTTAATATTAAAAAGATACCAATGCAACATGTCTGATAGCAAAACTGACATTTATACTGTCATTATATGCACTTGTCACTACATTTAATCTGCATTATCATGTGAAGTGCTCAGATGGTTTGAAGGCAAAAGTGTAATGTATGTTCAATGTTATTTAGGAATATTAATAAGCTCCTTTATTTTAAAATGTGAAACATTAATAGTTGTTCTGAAGAGGGCTCACTTTTAACCTTTAACAACACTCAAGTGGCTGCAGTTTTTATCAGATTGTTTAGAGTTTGATTTAGTTCAAGTCCTGAAGCCACAATTAAACTTGCAGCTACCTTCTCTCACTAGGCTTCCTCTAACAGCTGGAATAAGCTTTGAAGTCTGCAAAGACACAGGGGAAATGTTATTTACAGCTGGTTTGCACAGTACAAGCAGAGACAAGTTGTGTTGCGCGTTTCCAAGGCTGGTGACAGACCATTTCTCACCAGCTCTACAGGAAGTCACCGAAACTATTTTCCCTTCCCCAGATGCTCTACAGGCTAAGAAGCTGGAAATGGTGCGAGGCTGGATTTTAAGAAGTGCCCAGAATAACCTGAAAACAGATGTCATTACAGTCAGCATTAAACCCCACCACTGGCTCCACTGGAGACGGACGTGGCCCAGCTCACAAGCACAAATTCAGGCTTTTAAGCACAAATCCCAAGCACTAACACAGGTTAGGCGGAGAATGGATTGAGAACAGCCCTGAGGAGAAGGACCAGGGTGATGAGAGGCTCAGCATGAGCCAACAATGTGCACTTGCAGCCCAGAAAGCCAACTGTATCCTGGGCTGCATCAGAAGCAGTTTGGCCAGCAGAATGAGGTAGCGGATTGTTCCCCTCTGCTCTGCTCTCCTGAGACCCCACCTGGAGCCCTGCGTTCAGCTCTGGGACCCCCAGAAAAAGAAGGACATGGACCTGTTAGAGTGAGTCCAGAGGAGGGCCACAAGGGGCTGGAGCACCTCTCCTGTGAAGACAGGCTGAGGGAGTTGGGGTTGTTCAGCCTGGAGAATGCTTCAGGAGACCTTACAATGGCCTTCCAGTACCTAAAGGGGGCCTACTACAGGAAAGCTGGGGAGGGACTCTTTGTCATGGGTGCAGTGATAGAACAACAGGTAATGGCTTTGAACTAAAAGAGGGGAGGTTTAGATTAGATATTCAGAAGAAATTTTTGACTGTGAGAGTGGTGAGGCCCTGGCATAGGTTGCCCAGAGAAGCTGTTGATGCCCCATCCCTGGAGGTGTTCAAGGCCAGGCTGGATGGGGCATTGAGCAACCTGGTCTGGTGGGAGGAGTCCCTGCCTATGGCAGGGGGGTTGGAACCAGATTATCTTCAAGGTCCCTTCCAACCCAAACTATTCCGTGATTCTGTTACTCTAACTCTGACTGCTGAAAGCCACCCACGTGGAAAGCCCAACACTTCAGTGGGATTTTAAACCCATTTAAAAGTAAAAAGTAATAATAATAATAAAAAACCACAGATGCATTTTTTAAGAGAAAAACCCACTCAGATATCCAGTAGGGGAGGAGGACTTCAGCCCAGAGGAGCCACCCCACATGCTGCCACCTTTCTCCAAGCAGCTCACCAACCAAGAGACAATACCATGGCCTCTGCACAAGCACATAATGACCAAGGCAACATTCTCTGATGTCAAAGGAAGTTACACTCACAGACTGAAAGCTGTACAATTAATAGAACGTCATCCAAGAGAAAGAAATAAAATAAAGTGTTCTCCCAGGCAAAGCCACTGGTGTTTTCTGTTTGTGTTAACTTGCTGTAAGTGCCTGCGGGGTCTGTTCTTTGATTAACTGGGGATGACTGGCAGTACAGGCACAGACACGTTTAGGTAGAATTATTATAGTATCCAAGCTCATACACCAAGAAGGGCAGAAAAATCAACAACAGCTCAATAAAAAACAGTGAATTTTCCAACACAAAACGCTACACCACACCAAGGTCTGCTCTTGGTGCAAGAGAAGAGAGTGAAATCAGGAGTTTCTGAGATCAGTTTTAGCATTGCTACTAATCCCATGGAACACCATTTCACCCAAAATGACTATTTGCCTGTTTTTGTATAAAGTTAATCGAAAGACAAGCTAAGAACACTGTCTCTCAAACCACCACATGATACCACCACCACTCTGGCCCAGCACACAGCAAGCTCCAGCTCCCAGGTCAGCCCTCCACTACAAGAACACTGTCCTTACGGTTTCGGCAACACAGAGGGCGAAGGACATTAATGGTTATGATCAACTCTTTGAACAACTTGAACCACGCTTAAAAAAATGGCAAAGGATGGAAGTCCACACAGACCCCAGAGCTGGGGTGTGGACAGCGGCCCAGCGGGGCTGTTCTGCGGCCTGTTCACAGTGCTGCCATCTTCTGCGTCCTGACAGTCCCAGCAGTGTCCAAACCCAGCTGCCACCAACACACTCACCCAGATGTAGCACTGCTGGTATGACTTTTAGGGTCTGATTTGATGCCTGGTACAGTACCTATTATTACCTATACCTGCACAAAATGAGGCCTATACGCTTATCTAAATGAAGTGAGAATTGGGATTGGTTTAGTGTGGATGCATAAATTCTCATAGAAAACAAGCTAAGAGACACTAACAAGCTATAATTTATAACTGTTTAAGATATCCTTGTTATGCACGTCTCTTACACTAAGGAGAGAGATGCACATGGGACTGTCTACTCTCTACTCACTGTCACATCTGTTTATATTGTCTTTTGTCATCATACATGAAGAAAATGTCTAAAAGTTTTGGGTGAGTGCATGGTAAAAAAATGCTTAGCCCCCCAAAACTGCCTGCCCTGGAATTACAGACACCTAAGTGTTCCCACCGTAAACTATTTTTTTTTCAAAACAAATAACAGACAGATCCAAATACCCTAGTCCCTGTCAATATTTTTGTTGCATACTAACCAATCCTCTTGTATGCCACTTGAAACAACACATTCCTGTTGAGAAGAGTAGTTTTATTGCATGGCCATGACCTGGAACAACTTTCAGCCAGCACTCATTAAATGCAAATTCTGATATGCTGCACCACACACCTTCCACACAGAAAAAAATAGTATCAAACACTTCACATTTGTCTCTGTCATTTAATATAAAACATTTATCTGGATGCTGGATATATGAAGTGTCTCTGAGAATAGCTCTCCAGATCACACACACAGAAGAAAACTCACTCAATGTGCATGGGCTAAGTGGAAATGAATTAATGAACGTACCATTGCTGCGAATATTTAAAGTCTGTCGCTAAACTGATAATCTGCAAATGCAGAAGCAGAGATGCCTTAGCTGCAGCCACTGCTGGCTCTCCCCAGTGCAGTCCCAGAAAGCTTGCAGGTGAAGAGTGCCTGCTCCTTCAATGCTCAGGGACAGGCTCAGGACATGAGCAATGACACAGCCAGCACCTGCCCACGTTTACTTCCACTCTTATTTGCCCTGATTTCCTTCCCAAGAACGCCTTGCTTGTGAAAGGCGCAGCATGACATCCTAAGCGATTTGCACCCTCCCTGCACCGCCAGACACAGTCTGGGTGGCAGCAGAAAAGCAAAAGCTCCCCTAGAGCACACTCCATGATTATCAATAAGGGAGGACTACTTCTGGACGGAAGCTTTGGCCCATTGTCATCTATGGCAAAATTCCCACTAAAATCAGCGTAACCAGGATTTCACCTCTCCTGCAGTGATCTTGTCTCCCTGCCCGTTCTGCCCTGGGACTTCCAGCCAGCACAGTAAGGGTGGTATCCGTGCCAGCAGCTTTTGTGTTGTGGGCTGCAGGCAGAAGTCGTGAAACCCTTCACATAAGCAATCAAAGGCTCATCAGGCAGGGAGAACTTTTAGGCATTCCCAAACCGTGCAGGATTCCAACCTGCATCCAGAAGTAGGATGTTTCACATTGGCACATCACGCTAAAACAAACCTTCTTCTAACCAATTTTCTGTCCTTCAGAAAAACCTGACTGTAAATACAAGAGGTATGAGTGCAGCTGGCATGTGTCAGAAGACATTTGAGAATTCGGCACAGAAATACATCTGTAGTGGAACAGCAGCTACGAACTCCTAACAAGCAATGGCTGAGCACCCTAACTCCCTCATAATTGCTCCCTTCATTGTATTTGACAGAAACCATCAACCACAGTACATCAGGTCACAGCAGCACAACTTCATGGTGGGTGACCACACAACCTGATGTCCTCGTGTCAGAAACAGAGCAAAACAGCACGCAGGGAAATGGGGTAGTCAGACCTTATCTCTGCACAGACTATAACCACACAGTAAAGTAACATGCATTTAAGGAAGCATCCTGTGTACCACCAACACACAGGTACAGGGCACAGTCATTAAGAAGCCACTGGATGCTACATCTTGTTAAGAATCAAACTTAAAAATAAAAAGAAAAAAAAAAAAAGAAAAAAAAGAGCAAAAGTGAAGAAGTAAAGAAAAAGATGGTATGATTTGCTGCATCAGGGCAAGTACAGCCAACCTGCTGATTTTCTACAACTCTAGCACCACCAAAGGATCAGGCAGAGGGATATTCCCAGTTTCCAGCCCTGCAGTATGCTTGCTCCTACCTGGCTGTCTCAACAAGACTCCAGTGATTTTTGGGTGCAAAAATCACAGCTGTAAGCTCTTTCTCAGCAGCACTCTCCAAAGGCAGGCTGGCTCCGGAGGGATCTTTCCTTCTCTCCTTGTTTCTGCCACCAAGTCCTTTCCAAGAAAAATAAGTAACTTTTTGTTCAACTGAAAGATAAGCGCTCTGTATGTCAGCAGGAAGAAAAAAAGGCAGCTGAGACCTGCCCAGGGTGTTTTGCCATGTTCTGCTTTCCCAGCTAGCGCTTACACCCTCTGCACAACTGCTCCAGACCAGGAACAAGCCCTCAATGAGCAGAGACAGTCCGGGCAGTGGCTAGGAAACGGTGCAGCACTTCTCCACATTTCTCATAGCTCACCCTCTCTTGCTTCCTTTGCTGAGAACTCGAACCAGATTTCATAAAGCAAAGCATCTGCTAAATGAGAGAGAAGTTAAAACGCCTATGCCTGTGGAGAAGACTTTTTTTCTTTTTTTCTTTCTGCTGGACAGAGATTGGTTAAGGATTCGCAAAACCCCGATCAAATGGTGCACCTCTCTAAGCCTGTCTGACAGCGCTGCAAAGGCAAAGCAAATGAGTAAGAAGGAAAGCATTCATTTCTACGAGTCTCTTCCTTTTAACCAGCCTTGATGCTTTAGTGCCTCTGCCGGGATGCCAACGCTGACTTCCCTTTATGTCCCATTTACTTGCATTTATTTTAATTGGATCTGGGACTAAGGACACTCGGCAACCCTTAATCCTCCCAACAACAAAGCAAGGGCATGAAGCCACCACGAACAATAACAACAACAACAAAAAAAAAAAAAAAAAAAAAAGAAAAAAAGAGGAAAAAGACACCCACTGATGCATTTCTCGGAGCAGCGCGGCTCTCTCTTCCTCCTGCAAATAATCCAGCTGGGTTCAAAAAGTGGGCAAGGAGAGGCTGGATTATTTCCTTTAATAGCACAAGTTGGAGCTGGGAGAGCCACGTTTAACCCATCCCCGGCCGGAGCAGGGGTCCTCCGAGTGCCTGCGAACAGGGAGGGCAAGGCGAGCCCTCCCTTTCGGAGGCATGTGGGGAAGAGAGGGAGCAAAATGCGACCAGCAGGTCCTCCGCTAACATCCCTCCCTCTCTCCCCGGCCCAAGCAGCTGCAGCCGGTCCCCAGGCTCGGCCAACAGCAACTGCAGCTGAAGAGCAGCGACAGACACACACACACATACACCCCGTTACCCTCACCCTGAACATAAACAGAGAGAAAGAGGGGTAAATTTCAAAAAAAAAGCAATCAGGAAAGATTAATACTATTACCAATTCTATAGGAATATGCGCTGGTCTTGCTTGCATGGGAGCTAAAACCCGGTGCAAAGCAAGGAGCGAGCCGGGGAGCGGCCGCTGCACCTTGCAGGGCAAAGCGGGCGAGCACCCCAAAAGAAGGGGCTGCGGCTGGGGGGAGCCTCGCAGGAGCCGCAGCCGTGTGGGGACAGCGTTAGGGTCGGGGCTGCAGGGGGAGCGAAGTTTTCCCCGAGAGGCAGCCCCCGTGCCCTGCCGAGCCCGGAAGGTGGAAAGTTTCAGCGCGGACCCCCCGCTTTACACCCACCCGCCCCTTCTGGCACATCCCCACCGGGTACGCACCGGGCGGCTCAGCTCCGGGGGCTGCCCCGCGCTCCCCCCCGGCGGGTATCCATGCGGGCAGCGGCGGCGGAGACGGGGCGAGCGGGGAGCGGAGCGGAGCGGAGCGGAGCGGAGCACAGCGCAGCCTGCCGGGAGCCCAGCCCGCACCCGCCTCCCGGCCCGCGGGGAGGGACCGCGCCCACCCCCGCCCGCCCACCCTACAAACCCCCAAACCCCGCTCCGCTCCCCGCCCGGAGGGGCTGCACCCCAAAAGTGCCCCCCACACACACACCCCCGTGGTTGGGGTCGCCCCCTGCCCGTCCTGCGGGAGGCATCGCTCCTCTGCCCCTGCACCGGGAGAGGGCTCCGTGGTGGTCCTCCCCCGGCTGGGCTAAGAGGGTCCCGGGGAGCAATGCTCGAGCCACGGGCACGGCCACAACTTGCCTGGGGGCTCCTCGCCCTCCACCGGGCTGTGGCACATCTCCGCTGGAGGTACACCTGCCCCCAGAGCACCTCGCTTTGGGCTCAGTGGCCAGGGAATCGAGCAAGTGCCGCCCGTGCCCCTGAACTGATGTCCAAGTTCCAGTCCTGCCTCTTTTCGCAGGACGTTGTGCTAAGGAGCCTGTTCCATCGCCAGGCTGTTTCCTCTCCTAGTGGTGGAGCCCAGGCCCCTGCTCCACCAGGAACCTCATCCAAGAGAGAAAGGCAGAGATCACTTTTACATCCTTTTTTCTTTTTAAACGCCGGCCAGCTTCAGCTCTCCCCTCCTCTGCGAGAGCTTTGAAGTGCTGCTAATTGTGTTTGTTTTCTGGTCTGCTGCTCCTTCACTTTGTCCATGCCTCCCGTTTGGCTGCAGGTCACAACCGCAAAACCAACGTCCAGGTACGAAGTTCCCCATGAGGACCAGCACCGCAGCGCCCTTCGCTGATCCTTGAGCACACTTGCGTGCCCCGGTCAACCTGGGCTGTAATTCCGTGTGAAGGTGAAAAAACAAACGAGCAAACCAAACCAACCAGCCCCCCCATGCTAATCACACGGAGCCGGTTAATAATCTCAGAGGAGGAAGGCACGGTCTGCACTGTGAAAAATGAGAAGGGGAAAAAATAAATAAATGCAAAAACCATTTGTAAAATTTGCTAGCTGGAATTAAAAGCCCCAATGTTCTGCAATGGAAGCGTGTGACAAATACTGGCCTTGTCTAACACACACAATGGAGTTAATGATTTTATACCCTCCACCTGGTTGCGTTGATTGTGGAAGGTGATCCTGTGCAAGTCACCTTTTCTAGCGGGTTCTTACCAATTACATTTAAAAACTATCTAGAAGTCACGAGAAAAGCTCAGAGCCTTGTCGTGTCAGTCACTAAATAAATACGGCGAGGGGATGTCCTACTCCAAAAAGCTCATAATCTGCATTGGCGAGACAAATTTAGAGTGGGAGGAAAATGTATTATACTGCAGATGGTGCTGAGAAAGAAACCGATTTGCCCAAGGTCATGCAGGAAGTCTGTGGCAGAGCCAAGATCTAAACACAACTCTCCTGAAAACCAGTCTAAAAATAGTGCTTGGTAATTGCACATGGGCTCCAGAAAACACAGATTACACAGATAATCATCTTTGGACCAGCCTTTTGGAGGTGCTGGACACTATTTCATTATAATTTTCAACCTCATTGATAACCAAACAGTCACTTCCTAAATTTAAACCACATTATTTGGAAGCCCCCAGAGCAGAAATTCTGACTGTGGGACAAAAGGCGCTAGCGGACAGCACTGGGGCTGGTGCAGATGCTTTCCCAGGGTGCCTGCTTCCACTGCCCCATTTCTAGGGGAAGGGGAGGGTGCCCAGATCTGTACCCCCATCTTTGGAAGGACAAACCTTGCTCATCAAAGTGTTTTCTTGGGGCTCCAAGGGGCCGTGCTGTACCCACACTCTGCCTGGCAGCAGGAACCTGTATTTGATCCCATGTTCCACCACCTCCTGCTTAGCCCCTTTAAAATATTCCCTGGAGTACATCTGTCATCTGCTCTAAAGGAAAACCTGTCTCAGGCTGCACAAGGTGCCTTCCTGGGGTCTTCCTCCTGTCCCGACTGCCTCTTACTGGTTTTCTTACCCAATACTGAGTTTTTTCTTGCAATACAAAACCCACACAAGCAGAAAACAACACCAATATCATGTGGCACCCTTCAGGCACCCTTACATGTCACTTAGGAATGCTATTTACACATAAGTTTAGTGACTGTTACAATGTATAAATGCTAATGAGTATTAGTAGAAGTGGTTAATGCAGTTTTCCTTATTAATCAATCCTACCAGCATGGTAATGATTTCTGTTGTTCTTCTTGAGCTTCCTCCAGCAGGGAGTGAGCTCTTGTTGATTAGCAAGACCATTTTGCATGTGTATAACATTTTGTTCATCCGTAACAATCCTATTACTGTTTTTTTTTTTTTTTTTTTTTTCTCAAGGAGGTGAGCAGTTCCCAACTTACACTTAAGGAATAACTGGGGCAGAAGGAATTGTGTCGTCTCCCATGCCACAGCTTTGCAGTCACCTATCTGTCAGGTTCAGTACTATTACGCCGCTGTGCAGAAGAATGGGGAGAAGGATGGCCGAGATGCCCCAAATCAGATAACAAGTCAGGGACAGCCAGGAGCAAAGCTCCCAGCTTCAAAGCTCAGAATAATTTGCTATTTTGCAGCTGGTTCTTGAAAGGTAAACAGCCTCGAATTACTATTGGAAGCACAGTAACATAACCATTGTGTCTGATTGATAATGTCATTGTGCTCTACAGATCCAGACCAGGAAGCAGCTTTTAGGCTCCCACATCCTGAGTAGCAAGAAGAATCTCTCCTCATTTTCATGCCAAGATGATCGGATTCAAGAAGATGTGAGTAAACCGCTACGACAGCAGAGCATTTCACTTCCTCTTAACTGAGTAATTTACATTGAAATGGTCATAAATAATTGAGCTAATATAAATAAAAATAAATCCAAGCAGAAAGAAAAGGTTTTCCCAAAGATTCAAGGTTCAGAAGACAGGAAGACAGGTTTTAGACCTGATGCTAACTGAACCTGCAGTGAGCTCTTGAAGCTGAATCTCAGCATACTATCATAAATTATGAAACATTGACATTTCACTTTGAATTAACGCAAAGGGCTATTTATACACTGTTTCAGAGTCAGTTGCCTGGGCAAATTAATACGCTTTTTCCTTCACCAGGCCAAATGTTAGCAACACTGCTATTTTTCAAAGTATCGAACTATTTGCATATTGAAAATGTTGTTTAAATACAAGCTTTCCCCCAGGCCTGTTGTATGAGCTACTTTGAAAAGGTAATCAACCATAATTCACTGGCTCCTTGATCCAAAATCTGACTTGATTCAAAATACTACTGATTATTTTCAGTGTGAGAGGTTGCTTATTGTCTGGGAATTGCTTTCTGCTTGTAGGGCCACAGGCTACCAGCATAGGAAAAGCCGTTCAATGGGCTACAATTGCCTTTCTGGGCTTGCTACCAACAAAGGGTCTGGACAGCAAAGAAAGTCCTCTTTGGCAGTGGAAGAACTAAGCATGAGCAAATAATAATAAAAAAATATTCACTATATTTGCCTGAAATTTGAACTTTGGATGTGACTACATATTGAAACATCAGCGTATTGCTCACCAGCATTGGCAATGCTTTTGTTTATTAAAAAAATAAATAAATCAAAAAGAAGGAAAAAAAATACCATTCTGAAGTGACTTTTTATGAGACCACTTTTTACAGACCAAAGTTTTAGGCATCATTTCAGCAAAGCAGTGGTGAAGAATGTGCTTAAATACTGAATGGTTAGACCTACAAACATACTTAAGTGCTTTGCTGAACTGGGGTTTACCATAATTGAAATACTTATTTGAAAAGTCATCCAGTGGTATGAAAACAACTCCTCACTTCTAGCAAAATCCATGGTTTCCAGGTCCATAATTAGGAACAAGATACTCTGGTACCTCCTGCTCGGAGCCTTTTATTTATCTCGGAGAGAAACTCTCCCAATTCAGAAGCGCCTCAGGACTGATGTGAACAAAAACACAGTCAAGAAACCCGCAGGTGGGTTTCTGTCTGATTGCCTGATTCCCTTTAGAGAGGCAGGCTCCTGGCCACACCAAGGACTTCTGCACAAATTTCTTATCTTTTATCTTTTTCTTTTTTTTTTTTTTCTTTTCTTTTTTGGTCTCGTCTCATATCCCATGGTAGTGGATGACACTGGTGTGGTATTAAGGAAGTTAACACATTGTGACAGTGCTCATGCCCTTCTGTAGAAACATGATGTGGCAGCGCGGGACAGCTTGATGATGACGACACCAGAAATTTGCTTTGAGGCCATTCTTCATGTTTCTTCTAGAAGTGAGCCTTATACCAATGTTATTCAAGGATATTGCATGGCCCTGCTCTGCAGGAGGATCTGCAGCAGATGCTTTTGCACCCTGTGGGTGCTATCGCCGTCATAAGGAGGATGGGTACGGCACACGTCTTATCTCTAGCTGGCAGTGCTGTTCAACAAGGAAGATTTCCTGTTGATGCAAAAAACATTGCAGTTAGGTTTTGCTGGGTCTCTCCATCTCGTTCAGAGACTGCAGTGAGATCACACATCACGAAATCCATTTTGACAGTTTGTGTTGAAGCATTTCTCTCCTGTTATGCCAGATTATGCCTTACAGCAGGACGCTATTAGCACTTCCAGCAGCAGAATGACAGAGGTTTGACTCAAGCCCACAGCAGTGAGGTCATTCTGCGTAAAAGAGAAACATTTGCGCCAGTGTGCATGCAAAGCCCACCATCTCAAAGATGCAATGTTTGTGGCAGGGTTTGCTTAGATTAATAGCTTTGATTATTTAAGTTTGCTCTTCTTTTCACTGTTTAGCTCCCCCTGGCCATATCCCAGTGTCTTTCAAGGCCAGCTGCTCGTGAGGAGCAGTCCAAGAGGGTTGCAGTGTCATCAGAGAGCCCAAGGCAAATAGCAGGAGGTGATATAGGAATGCGTACCCTTCATCGGAGTAATATGCTACATCTGATAGCTTGATCTAACATATCAAATCCTGTTCGGAGAAAACTGAGAGCAGGGATTTGTGGCTTTTTTTTTATGCTTTTTTTTTTTTCTTCAATTGAAACTAATCTGAGAGAGGAACGGGGTACTGTGTGGAGCCAGAAGTTTTCTGTTCTTACAGCCCTGCCAGGGAGTTTCTAGGTAGCCCTTGACTTGCACCTTAACCCCCTTGAGTTTGATTTCCCATTGCAAAAAAATAAGGTGAGAGAGTTGCTGTGTATCATAGGACAAGAAAAGGTGATCTTTTAGTGAAGTAACTGGTCAGATATAGTTTAATTCCCTATTATCTTGTGAGACTAGACAAATCATGGGTAATCTCTGCGCCTCAGTGTTCCTGCGATACAAAAACAGAAACACCTTTGGCCTGTCTCCCACTTTTAAACAAATAAAAATGCCATTGTTATGTATTTTGCAGTGATTTACATTCTAGAGGTTTGACTTTGACTGAGGTTCTGTAATTTTAATAACAGGGTGAGATAAATAGTTCTGAGGTTTCTCCTTGGAGCTCTCAGAGGTTAGTGGGAAGATGCTGCAGAAGCACGTTATCTGAGTTTATACACAAGGAAGAATAAAATGAAAGCAACTTGATTGTATAAAAATCATGAAAGGTCCTGCAAACAGACAATAGAAACCCCCCAAGGATTCAGGATATTGTACAGCATCAGGAAAGGACTGATCTTACCCACAATAGTTTTGTAAAGCTTTTTCTGTTCATTTTACCAAGCACCGGCTCCAGCAAACATTTAAACATGTGCTTAACTTGACAGACATGAGTAGGTTTTTGACTTCAATTTTAATGCACATTTAAGCTTACGCATGGCTGTTTGCAGGGTGGGGATTTAGTTTGGGATTCCCTGGTCCTTTACACCACATGATTTCATTAGGTGTTGTCTGTTTCTGTAGCACTGCCTTAGGGCATGAGCCAAGCCCAGCTGAAGTCAGGGGGAATCTATACAGATTTTGATGGCAGTTGGACTGGACCCTTTATAGGAAACAAAAACAGATTTTGTGGAACATGAAAGCCAAAAAATTTGTGGGGATAAAATACTCATTTCCTGTTTTAGGACTAGAGACTTTATAAATCAAGTTTCTAACCAGAGCAAAATTTTACCAGCTGTACTATAGACCACTGAAAATAAGGGGAAAGTATAACACTCCCTGAGTTTTAGCTGAGCAGAAGGCATTGTTTGGCTGCACGTAGCAGTGAAGCAGGAAGTAATGACCATGTTTATTTGGGTTCACAGGTTCTTTTGCTGTTGTATTCTTTCATGGTACCTGGTTTAAAAAGTACACGTGACGAATATATTTATGAATGCTAGCCTATCTGTGGTTTCATGCCATAGCTGTCATCTCACATGGGGTGAGATGACTTTCAGTTGCCATGTCAATCTATCCTAGCTTAACTTGTGTCATAACTTCACTTTCTGCTGTTGGCATAAGCTTTTAGTAGAGCTGCATGATTAAAAACTTGTCATTCCTGAAAGACTTCTTGGTAATGAACAGAGTTTGAGACACAGAGTTGGGTCTGATTTGATAGCATTGTTATTCTCTCTTTTTTTGGTGGCCACATTAATGACAAGTTGGCAGGTGCGCTTCATATTACTGCTGTTGGCTTTGCATGCTGCCCTCTGTCCTCTGCTTCCAGCTGAATCATTCCCAAACCACAGTCTTGCACTCGCTGCTTGCACTCAGTGAGATGAAGTAACAAATAGCAATGTTGGAAAGCAAGAAGAGAATAAAAGAGGAAGAAAGGAAAAAAATAGCTATCCACTGGCCAAATAAAAACAACGTGCCAGTGGTGGATGACTACAGTAAAGACAGGTGAGAATGGTCAACTATCTGTTAGGACAGAAGGGGGAATACTGGAGACCACAGAGGATGAAAGAAATGAAAAGACAAAACCTGACAAAAGTTAATCAAGACAAGGATAGCACTGTCAGGTTGGTGTGCTGTTGGATTGTGCTTTGAGAGCTCGTACTTGTTGAATGCCTGCTGCCACACAGCTCCTCAAAGCACCAACTGGACCTATGAAATCAGAAGTCCCAGCTTGAGAAAACATCTATTTCTTATTGCTACCCTTTCCCCATTTTCTGGCAGATAGCTACAAAGGTTACTGTTGCTGCCACTTGCATCTCCAGAAGGTTAGTCTCTGTCTAGGGGTTAAAGGAACGTCCAAGGGAAGAACAAAGGCTGAGAATGTTTATAAATGCCTAATTACAGATGCTGCAAGTTTTGTAGGGCAATTTGCAACAGCTAGGAAGGGACCTGGTTAATTGTGGGCTGTTCAATACCAGCTAAAAATCAAGAAGCCCTATCATTCCCTTGCCGTCTGGGCAAATGAACCATAGTTGCAGCTCTTATCCTGGGGACACACGGGCAGAAATGGATTCTCTGGTTTCTATTAAGATGCAAATTGAGATCTTTTCCACTTTAGAGAAGTGATAGTATCTCTTTGTAGAGTGAATTTCATTGGTATCTAGTAAGTCTGCTTCAATCTTTTTATTCTTACATATATTTGTAAGTCTTATAGGAATTTAATATCTTTGAGATCCCTATCCTTCCAAACAGAGGTTCAAAAGTTTTGGGGGCAGACTGACTGACAGTCTGATGCAGTGTGACTGAACCAGACATTTCCTCAGCAAGCCAAGCTGCAAACACAGAAAGCTTGAAGGGAGCGCTGCGTTGAAATCTGAACGGTGGAGACCCTCACTGGGTTGACACATGCAATTTAAACCTAATGAAAACTGGGCCCTTGACTGAAGTCATTTTGCTTTCAGTCCTACCTCAGTGGTGAAACTGTTGTGGTCTTTAGTGAGATCAAGAATTTTGCATCGTAATTACCATGGTAAATAATTTGGTATCACAGAGCACCTATCCAAACATATCAAAAGCAATGTTACAAGAGGATTTGCACTGTAAACCACTGAAAACTGCAACTCTTCTCTTTCCTCACCCAAATACACCTCACCCACACAACCTTCCACACAAACATAACTCATCCCTCTAGAGACAACACAAATCGAGGCTCTTTCATCCCACACAGCAGAGATCCCCTCTCCTCTTCCCTCATCATCCGCTTTTCAGACATAAAGATGTTTCAGACTGAGCAGCCTGTGAAGAGACTATGGCTATTTCAGGCTGGTGGAAGAGGTAGCAGCCCATGGTAAAGACATTCCCTGAAAGTTCAGTGGCTTCTGTCTTACATCCAGGAGGCTATTTTACAAAATCCCCAGTCATTTAAAAATATTAAAAAAAAAATGTTAAAGAGTGTGCTGTAATGCAAAAGGCAATTCTGTTCCTATTAGAAAAATTTCCAGCCTTTTTAAGTTTTCTGTTACACTCTGCTGTTGCTCCATTTATTCCACAGGGCTTCTGGAGCCATTAGGGTGTGTAATATGCATACAATAAGTTTGTCAACCTACTCTTATTTCATGTACGTCAGTTAACTGTGGGGATTAACTTCACTAGGGAGAAATGGCAAGGACAAACTGAGGAACCGGCAAAGGAGAAGCTCAGCACAGCAGGAGAACAAGTGTAGAGATGGAGGAGCTGAGATTTAAGAGGCACACTTTGGAGAGATCTGGAGAAAACAGAAAAGAGCTTGAGGAACACAGGTTAGGGGCTGCCTGGAGAATGATGCCTCTGTGATAGACATAGTAAAAGGCTGAAAGAAAGTATAACCTGAGGGGAGTGGTTGAAGCACTTGAGGCATGGCCTGCAAGAGAACTCAGCAGGTAGTTTGGAAGACTGAAGGTTGTTTGCAGGGATGTGTGCCGCCTAAAAATGGCTTATGCAATATTAAAAGACAGAGAATCATAGAATCATAGAATTATTAAGGCTAGAAAAGACCTTCAGGATTATCTGGTCCAACCACCAGCCAATCATCAATATCATTCACTAAACCATGTCCCCAAGCACCAGGTCCAACCTTTCCTTGAACACCCCAGGGACAGTGATGCCACCACCTGCCTGGACAACCCGTTCCAATGCCTGACTGCTCTTTCTAGGAAGAAATTTCTCCTAATTTCCAACCTAAACCTCCCCTGGTAAATCTTGAGGCCATCCCCTCTGGTCCTATCACTAGTTACCTGTGAGAAGAGGCTGACCCCCAGCTCCCCACACCTTTCTTTCAGGTAGCTGTAGAGAACAATAAGGTCTCCTCGGAGCCTCCTCTTCTCCAGACTAAACAACCCCAGTTCCCTCAGCCACTCTTCACAGGACTTGTGTTCCAGGCCCTTCACCAGCTTCGTAGCCCTTCTCTGGACATGCTCCAGGGCCTCGATGTCCATCTTGTAGTGAGGGGTCCAAAACTGAACACAGCACTCGAGGTGCAGCCTCACCAGAGCAGAGTTCAGGGGATGACCTCCCTGGTCCTGCTGGCTACACTATGCCTGATACAAGCCAGGATGCTGTTGGCCTTTTTGGCCTCTGCCCATCAATCCAACCTGTCCAGGTCCCTCTGCAGGGCCTTCCTACCCTCTGGCAGATCGACACTTCCCCCCAACTTGGTGTCATCTGCAAACTTAGTGAGAGTGCACTCAATTCCCTCCTCCAGATCAATAAAGATATTAAAGAAGATGTGTCCCAGCACCAACCCCTGCAGAACACCACTTGTGAACAGTCGTCAGCTGAATTTAATTCCATTCACCACCACTCTCAGCGAGTTTTTAACACAACAGAGTTTACCTGTCTAAGTCATGGGCTGACAGCTTCTCCAGGAGATTACTGTGGGAGACTGTGTCAAAGGCTTTGACGAAGTCTAGGTGGACAACAACAGCCTTTCCCTCATCCACCAGGTGGGTTACTTGGTCAAAAGAAGACCCAACAGGTTTTATTAGAGTCCCAAAGCAAAAGCTGAGACTGTAACCTTCTGTATCATAAGTTTCATATAAGGAAGAAATTTTTTATGGTGAGGGTGATGAGACACTGGAACAGGTTGCCCAGAGAAGCTGTCTATCTCCCATCACCGGAATTATTCAAAGCTGGGTTGGAACAGGTCTTTGAACAACTTGATCTAGTGAAAGACATCCCTGCCTGTGGCAGGAGGGTTTGATGAGGTGATCTTTAAGGGTTCCTTTCAAGAAAAACGGTTCTATGTAATTCACCATATTGTTAGTGTCCTCCTCACCACCTGAAAAACAGGAGCCTATTGCTATTTAATTTGCTATTTGAAGGGTTTGGACATAGCAAGGAAATCACTTGAACTAAACTTATGCAAAACTGAAAAAAAAAAATCTATATAGTTGTTTTGGTAAGCATAAATTTCATGGGAAAATCCCTGGATTGACCTTCATTGGAGATCAATCATTTGATAAAGTGAAGTGCCACAGTTCATTTATGCATTGCAGTAGGAACGGAGGAATTGCTAGACTCGACCTAACAAGATACTGGTGGGACTGAGCAGCCTGTCTTGGAGCATGTGCCTCCTGATATTTTGCAGAGAAAGGCAAGAAGCACCCTAATATATGATAAGAGAATAACTTGTGCACAGAAAGTTTCTTCTGGATAACTCCAGACAGTCATTGATTGGCTTTTGTCCTGAGGCATTACAATTTATATCCCTATTATTTTTTTTATACTGCCTAATAAAACTGTTGGCTGTTGCCATTACATGGGTAATGGACATTTATATAAAATTCTTTATGAGCTGTAGATGGAGATCATCCTCTTCACCACACACATGGAGCCACCTCTGGAGTAAAATGCAGCAGCTGTTTAATAGTCTGGTTTTATTAATAAACCCCAGTAATATTGAAGAGGAAGAAGGACTCCACATCAAGTGGAGATTACATGAGAAATTTGGAAAAATGAGTTTTTCCTTCTTCCAGAAGAGGTTAGACCACTACAGGCCCTTTCTATGCTTGCTGGAAGTTACTGACTCCAGGCAGTTCAGGCTTCAGTTGTATATTGCCTTTAGAAAGAGAGAAAACCAAAGCACTTTAAGTGTACCGTGGCTGCTGCCCTAAAGGGGTAGGAAACAGCTGCTTGGCTCCCCAGACCCGGTTTCTGCAGCTCTGAGGAGTTCCTCTCTGAGGGTCATCTACCATGGATTGATAGGGGCAGCAGATTCCAGCATCCAGTGAATTATTCCAAACATGTTTCTTCAGTGAAATTTGATGTAGAAAAAGGTGTCTACTTGGACACGTTTGTTTTTTGTCATGTATTGTTTTGTATTCTTCATTGCTAGAAACATTTTCTGTATTTTTCTTTTAATGCTGGTTCTGCAGAAAACAAGAAATTACTCCTCTAGGAATGAAGAAGAGTCTTCATTGAAAATAGAAGTGATAACTGATTGCCATTTCCTTTCACAGAAGCATTGTTCAAAAGACAGAGAGAAAAACACCTACAGAAGTTATGAAGTCCCCCTGTACTCGGCTCTGGTGAGGCCGCACGTCGAGTACTGTGTTCAGTTTTGAGTCCCTCACTGCAAGAAGGACATCGAGGTGCTCGAGAGAGTCCAGAGAAGGGCAACGAAGCTGGTGAGGAGTCTGGAGAACATGTCTTATGAGGAGTGGCTGGGGGAGCTGGGATTGTTCAGCCTGGAGAAAAGGAGGCTGAGGGGCGACCTTATCGCACTCTACAGGTACCTTAAAGGAGGCTGTAGCGAGGTGGGGATTGGTCTGTTCTCCCATGTGCCTGGTGACAGGATGAGGGGGAATGGGCTAAAGTTGCATCAGGGGAGGTTTAGGTTGGATATTAGGAAGAACTTCTTTACGGAAAGGGTTGTTAGGCATTGGAATGGGCTGCCCAGGGAAGTGGTTGAGTCACCATCCCTGGAGGTCTTTAAAAGACGTTTAGATGTAGAGTTTAGTGATATCGTTTATTGGTTTAGTGGTGGACTTGTGTTAGGTCAGAGGTTGGACTAGGTGATCTTAGAGGTCTCTTCCAACCTAGATGATTCTGTGATTCTGATTCTGTGAAGTCCTTGGTTTTGTCAAAGGAAAGGAATGTCTGAAAGAGATGTCGATGCCTGATTTTTTTTTTTTTAAAAAAAAAAAAACAGTACAGGCAATATTTGTGAAGAGTCTACACAACATTTCAAGACTCTAAGAGAAGAATGATTTCTAATTTCTTTTTATTTTATGTAATATATAACATTTAATGCAATAATCTATTTCAAAAATAAATAGATTTTTTTTTTCCTCTCCTTGCGTTTGTATACTTAATAGTGTTCAGCACTCACGTAAAAATTATCTTCAAAAGATGAGAATTAGTTAAAAGCATTAACAGACTAATCTCCATAAGGATATATATTTACTCTAGGATAAATATTCCCTTCATATGTCATTTGGGGAAACTGAGAACTAATCTTAAGTGGAGTGCGGAGGGCGTCATGTAGCTGAGCCTGTGTTACAATGGTGGAGTCCTTGTCTCCCAGGTTTCGCTCCTAAAAAGGCAGAAGGTGGTTGTACCCACACCATTAATTTCCCTGTCTTTCTTAAATACATGCCATCATATATTTTACCCATTTGAGTTAATTGGATATAAAACATTAACTTTTGCAGTGGTATTAGAGCTTCACCGAAGAGCACTCACAGATATTAGAGTAACATGAAATTTAACATGGAATAAATTTAGTCCTTTGGTTTAAATGGACATGGAATTATTAGAATGAGTCCAGAGGAGGGCCACAAAGATGATCAAGAGGGCTGAAGCACCTCTCCTACAAAGACAGACTGAAGGAGTTGGTGGTGTTCAGCCTGGAGAAGAGAAGGCTCCAGGGAGACCTTACAGCAGCCTGCCAGTACCTAAAGGGGGCTACAGGAAAGCTGGGGAGGGACTCTTTGTCAGGGGGTGCGGTGATAGGACAAGGGGGAATGGCTTTAAACTAAAAGAGGGTAGGTTTATGTTATATATTTTAAAGAAAATCTTCACTCAGAGGTTGGCAAGTCACTGGTCGACCAGAGAAGCTGTTGATGCCCCATCCCTGGAGGTGTTCAAGGCCAGGCTGGATGGGGCTTTGGGCAACCTGGTCTGGTGGGAGGTGTCCCTGCCCATGGCAGGGGGGTGGAACTGGGTGGGCTTTAATGTCCCTTCCAACTCAAACTATTTTGTGATTCTATGAAATGCCTTCAGTGAAGGTTTAAGATTTTCCCATCACCACTCAAGCACTTCCTTACATGCACCCTAATTATCGTGCTCCCCTTACTTACTGGGCTAGTTACCTTTCCAACATAAATACAATGCTGGGAATCTTTCCTTTTGTTCCTGATGGTTTCATCATTCAATTGAAAAAAAGAAAGCGTCAGTGTTTTTATCAGTGTGGTTTATACTTTCCTCTAGATATTACCTATAACATTGTGATGACTTAATGTTTGTGAAGCTTCCCTTCCTTAGGGCAAAGACTGAAAATAAATGCTGATATGAGAAGGATTACTGGATGGGGAAGGCAGCATTCATTAATACATCCCAATCAAGCCTGATGAAAAAGCCTTGCATATCGAAATTGTGGATTAGCAATGAAATAGGATAAAGCAAACATTTTCCTGCTGGTAGAAGTGATAGTGCTACAAAGGCTGAGGGCTTTTTCGCTTGTAGCAAATAAGTTCCTCTCCTCTTGTAATGCACCAGGGGAAAGGAAAGTTTTCTACTGGCAGACTACAAGAGATAGTGGGGGTGGAGGTGAAATTTAAATGTAGCCATTAGCACATTTCAGAGAGTGGCAATCAACATGAGCTTGATACATGCACCCACGCCCCATTAGATACCAGAACGTGCATTTTATAAATTTTTGCAGGTGACCTTTCATGTGACATACTGATATAATTTGCCTGGACCCCTTTCAACAACCCACTGGTAGGTCTCATTTTTAAGCAGCACTGCTTGTATGGTGAATGCATGATGTGAAAGAAAGATGCATCTGCTCGGAGGCTCTTGCTGGTGGGAGGAAGGGAAAACGAATTAGCTGAAGTGAGCATCAGAAGCAAGGGTGCCCTGGGTTGGAAGGCAAGAGAACTCTGGGTCCAGAAGGACTCAGAGTACATAGTAAAGTCTGACCTTGGAGGGACGTCAAGAGCCTTTTGGTGTTTCTTTTTCCTGGGATTAGATTAGATTACCATAGGTGGTGTGAGGGTGTAGAGTAGGAATACAGAGATGGCAAGTGTACTGGGGAGATCTAGGGACTGAACTGGGACAAATAAGGGGGAAGGTGCAGCCAGGAGCACAGTTCTGCCTGGCAGAAGAGACGAGAGACAGACTGTGGCAGGGAGACAGTGAGAAAGAAAATGGACACAGGAAGTCTGGAACTCATCTCAAGCAGAAAGTGACCGTATAGAAGAAAACAGGTTTAGTCAGTTCTTGGTCAGGTATATTAATGGGAAAGGGCCCCATCACCTGTTTGAAGAGGATATCATCTATACCTACGAGGTATTTATTGAAATTTGGACACCTTAGTTTTGAACTGATTTTTTTCCATCATGTCTCAGAGCATGAACACAAGGTTGTTAACTGAAGGGGGAAGCTCTTCTCACTTCCAGAAAGGGAAGTTCACTTGGTGGCTGGTCAAAGCTGGTGGTTCTCAGCGATGAGGCAAATGCACATTTCTGAACCTCACATTGTCTCAGCTACACAGGGAGTGATGAAAGCAGTTCCATGCCATGGCTGTAGCAGTTTGCTGTGGTTAGAAAGATACCTTTGGCAACTGGGAAGAGGGCTGGAGTTTGGAGTCTGACTGCAGATGAGGTACAAGAAATGGGGAAACAGATCTAGAGGAAGAAATTATATCAGAGCTAGGAGAGATTGTTCTGTTCTCTCACAAAACTCTACCTCCTTTCAAATAAAATGTATATAACAGCTTGAGTCCTCTTTCAAGAAGAGGTCATGGTGATGTTGTCCAGTGCAGAGGCTGATGGCAGAATCAGCCTTATGGCTTATCTCAAAACATGATATTGCAAATTGTCAACGTTATAAATGGTCTGGGGCTATGAGGCACTTGAAGAGTACCAGCACACAAAACTGGGATTGCCTCCAGGGTACAGGGCAAGCTTGCCATAGTGTGGGTTGTCCAGTGGAACTTCCAGTCATTCTCTTGAGCTGCATGTAAAGATGAATGAAGCAAGAGTGGGAGGACCTGTATGGGGATACTTCTTTCCCATTTCTCCTCCATGTGTTCTGTCCCATGCTTCACAACTTCTCTCAAAAAGCCAGGTCATAGAAACACAGAGTCACAGAATGGTTTGGGTTGGAAGAGATCTTAAAGCCCATCCAGTTCCAGCCCCCTACCATGGGCAGGGACACCTCCCACCAGACCAGGTTGCCCAAAGCCCCATCCAGCCTGGCCTTGAACACCTCCAGGGATGGGGCATCAACAGCTTCTCTGGGCAACCTGTGCCAGGGCCCCACCACCCTCTGAGTGAAGAATTTCTTCTGAATATCTAATCTAAACCTACCCTCTTTTAGTTTAAAGCCATTCGCCTTGTCCTATCACTGCACCCCTGACAAAGAGTTCCTCCCCAGCTTTCCTGTAGTAGGCCCCCTTTAGGTACTGGAAGGCTGCTGTAAGGTCTCCTGAAGCATTTTCCAGGCTGAACAACCCCAACTCCCTCAGCCTGTCTTCACAGGAGAGGTGCTGCAGCCCTCTGATCATCCTCGTGCTCCTCCTCTGGACCCCCTTTGTCCTTCTTTTTCTGGGGGTCCCAGAGCTGAACGCAGGGCTCCAGGTGGGGCTTCACAAGAGCAGAGCAGAGGGGGACAATCACCTTCCTCACCTTGCTGGCCATGCTGCTTCTGATGCAGCCCAGGATATGTTTGGCTTTCTGGGATGCAAGCGCACATTGCTGGCTCATGTCAAGCTTCTCATCCACCAACACCCCTAGGTCCTTCTCCTCAGGGCTGCTCTCAATCCGTTCTTCACCCAGACTGTATTCATGTTTGGGATTACCCCAGCCCAGCTGCAGTACCTTGCACTTGGCCTTGTTGAACCTCATGATGTGCACACAGGCCTACCTCTCAGGCCTGTCCAGGTCCCTCTGGATGGCACCCCTTCCCTCCAGCGTGTCAACCACACCACACAATTTGGTGTCATTGGCAAACTTGCTGAGGGTGCACTCAATCCCACTGTCCATGTCACTGACGAAGATATTACACAGCTCCAGTCCCAATATTGACCCCTGAGGAACACCATTTGTTACTGATCTCCACTAGAACATCAAGCCATTGACCACAAGATGTGCTTCTTTTCCTGCAGAGCTAGCACCAACAGGAGGTACTCCCATGCCCCCACAGCACCGTCAGCCTTTGGTCTGGCACTGGGCAGCAGTGCACAGGACATGGCCTCCCTCCCTCTGTGATGGCTGCTGAGACTAGCTGCAGGAGTACTGCTCCATCAGCCTGGGCTGTCTCCGTGCTATTAAAACTATTCAACTCCTTTTTTTTTTTTTTTTTTTTTTTACCTTGTAAAACTGGGAGGCTGCTGCCAAGCTGCCTGTTGGCCTTTAGTCCATGCTAACATCTGCTCCACAGCTGACAGAAGGGACTTGGTCTGGGATGAGTGATGTCAGGGACTCTCCAACCAGTGAGCATCATAGAAGACTGAGTTCCAGCACTTGGGAACATTCCTGGCGCTGTTTGTAAGCAGAAGTGTATATAAGTTCATAAGCATATGTGTAAGCATACTCTCTAACTACTGTTTCCCCACAAACCCTGTCATCTTTCAATGATCCTTCATTTATTCGATCCAGATAGAAGCTGGTTCCTTTGATTTACATTTTTTACACTCTTTCATGCTTCTGCATATTTTAAATCTGGAAAGTGTTTGTGATCTTCCAGTCTGATTGCCCACGTAACACTGCATTTCCCCATCAGTCGACAAAACTGATAGTTAAATGGTTAAGGCATTCCCTTCATAAGCAAACAACCTGTTCTTTTGGCGCTTATTGGTGCACTTGGAAATGCTCACTGATAGATTTAAATTAGCAGGATACCACTTTGAATGCAAGTATACCAGCTTTTAGCCTGCTTTCATTCTGAAACAAGGCTTCTGTGCTCAGATTCTGTGTGCATCCATCTATCTGTCACTCTCTTCCCCAGGGTTTTTTGACTTGTGCAGTTTCAATCACATTTAGCAATGGTCCCAAGGAGATTATTTTTTGACAAGTTCTAATATAACAGAAGGTGGATTGATGAGAGAGACACTGTTAATATCCCTAGGAAAAGGGCCACAACATGAACTCAAGCATTATTAGGCATCAGAGAGTACAACCACAAGGTACAGGTCCATAGGAGACCAGGCTTCCCCAGTTACACTGCTTGCTGTGATGCATGTTGTATGTTTTGTCCATATTTACCAATTTAGCCTTAATATATGTCTCCTGGATTGTCTTCAGTCTTATTTTCAAATTCACTTCCATTGGGAGTTCAGGATGAGTGGGATCCCTGCTTTTCCTGCTCCTATGCAAATCTGAAGATATTCCTGGATCTGATCCCAACAGGCCTTTTGCTTTGGAAATGGCTATGATCAGAATATAGAATTAGAATCAATAGGCCGTCAAAGCTCAAAACTTTTTTTCTCATGAGAATGAGTAAGATTTTTTTTGGCAATTTTCAGTTTGAATGTCTACTCTGCTTATGGATCACAGCAGAGGGGGGTTAAAAATTATTTTTGGAGTTGAATTAGAAATGGAAAAGATGTTCCAGAAATCACCTCTGTATCCTTGATGGTCTCTGGTGCTGGCACACTGTGTCTCAGGACTTGCTGCTTGGTTTTTAAACAAAGGATATAACCTGGAAAAACTAAGGCAAGTTGAACTCCTATTCTACAGCATCTATGCACTGAACTGTGTCCTAGCATGGCAGAACAGTCTTCTCCTGTAGCAAGTGACAGAATATGAAGCAGCTGGTAGCACCAAAAAAAAAAAAAAAAAAAAAAAAAAGTTAGAAAAGCCTCTTGCAAACACTAGTGAATCATTCCCACAGGCTTTCTGCTTGCCCAGCACACTTTCTGAGTGCCAAGACCAAGGAAAATCACATCACTTCATTAAGGTAAGCTGCTTTCCAAAGGCAAGCCTGGCATCTGCACACTCTGACTGAGGCAAGGTGTCACAGCCTTAACCCATCACGGGAAGGACCAGATGATGGCGTGAGATTTTTGAACGTGCAGCACAGAGTGAGCCCCAGCATGCAGGAAAGCCTCGTCCCCTGAATCTGTGTTCTCACTGCATAAATGCACGCCAGACACTATGTAAAGTGCCACACAGATAATTCTTTATTTCCAGCTGCACTAGCAGCCTTTTGAGTGCTATTTCACCCCATTTGGGGATAAGAAGAACTTAAGGGCTCATCTGATAGCAGCAAATTGAGTGGGTTCCCCTGCAGGTGGGCTGCTTTGGGAGGTACAGGTGGTGGTACCTAAGCTGTACCAAGGAGAAGGAAAACTTGGAGCACAAGCCAGAGCTGGGAGCACATTGAGCAAACATACAGGAGGAGATGGGCTGAACTCAGATTAGGTCAGAAGAGAACATATGGGGAATTTTTGGCATTTCCCTTAGTGAGAGTATCTTGAACGGGATATGGCAGCAATATGTCCTTGCCACAAAGAAGGCTAATGGTGTCCTGGGCTGCATTAGGCAAAGTATCACCAGCAGGTTGAGTGAGGTGGTCTGTCTACTCAGCATTAGTGAGGCCACATATGAAGTGTTGTGTCCAGTTCTGGGCTCCCCTGTACAAGGGAGACCTGGACCTACTGGAAAGGGTCCAAGGAAGGGTCACAATGTAGAGAAGGGACTGGAGCACCTCTCCTGTGCAGAGAGGCTGAGAGAGCTGTGGTTGTTCAGCCTGGAAAGAGGAGGCTCGGGGAGGATCTCATCAATGAGAAAACACCTAAAGAGAGGATGCAAACAGGACAGAGCCAGGCTCTTTTCAGTGGTGCCCAGTGCCAGGACAAGAGGTAATGGGCACAGACTGGCACACAGGAGGCTTCCTCTGACCATCAGGCATCACTTCTGTGCTGTATGGTTGATGGAGAGCTGGCACAGGTTGCCCAGAGAGGCTGTGGGATCTCCTCCTTGGAGATCTTCAAAAGCCATCTTGAAGTGGTGCTGGGCAGCCTACTCTGGATGTCCCTGCTTGAGCAGGGTTTGGACCACATTGACCCCAGAGGTCCCTTCCAACCTCAGCTATTCTGGGATGCAGTGAAGTTCTGGGATCAGGATTGCTTAAGAAAAAAACAAAGGCACTTAGTTAGGCTTGTGTCAAAAGCACAAACTATGGGATCTTTAACAGGCATTCGGTAGGTCAGCCCAGATTGGGATGAGTAACACTCATCTGGGAGACACAAGTGGGTGGGCTATATCTCCACTCCTTGGAGCTGGCCACATTCTTTGACTTCCTGCAGCTTCTTTGCATAAGTGGTTAAGCATCAACTCAGAAAGATGTTCCTTTTTTGAAAGGCATCAAGGATGGTTAAAAATGTTCCGTCTGTGCTATGTGTAAGAAATGTTTATGTTGCTTGTATGCAATGATGATTGCTGTAGAGCTCAACAATAACAAGATTCCCCACACAGAACAAATGTTGAGAAAATTAAGTTCATATTTTGGGACACCCAGTACCAACAAAGACTTTTCCAGACACCAGAAACAAGTCCTGATGAGCATTGCCGATACACTAAAATGAGTCGAGTGGAAGAAATGTCTCTCCCTTTGATACCACTGCAGTTTGTCAGTAAATAGATTCTCAGTTTCTGGAAATCAGTAGCTAATTATCCTGAAAAATCATGATCCTTTAAAAGTATAAATATCTTTAAACAGCAATTAAAAAGCAATTATAACCCAAAAGCAATCAACAAATTTGTGAAAAAGAAAGTCATTCTGGCTGGTAGAATACATGCTGTGAATTGAAGAAAAAAATTTTGCTTCAGATTTTGTTTTAGTCCCAATTTTTCCTTCTGCTACGGGTTACCTCTTCGCTGACTGCCCCCTGACTGCGATTAAGCAAGTGGTGCCAGCCAAAAGGCTCTGTGACCTTCGTAGCATGGATGGAAACACATCGCAGTTTCTGGGATTCATACTTGTATTTTGGGTCACAGCCACTCCAGCAGGCTTTGTCTATGTCATTGCTTTTCAGAGAAGTTGTTTTTTTTTGAAAAAGCATGTTTTTTCTGCCTGTCAGATTTACTGAGGTATTTTTAAGAGCTAGACAAGCTTGAAATTAAAGCAACAAGCAATGTATTTACAGGATTAACTGCTTAATTATGAAATTGGAAGCAAGAAAAAGAAGCCTGTGGAAGGCAGTCCTTGATTATACTTAAATCCACATTCCTCCTTAGCTATTTTAGTACCTCAACTGATGAAGAAAGATGCAGCAGCACTGAATTGTGCCCACTATTGGTCTGGTTTCTCTTTTGAGACCTGAAGCTCCATTTGCTTTCTTTCTTTATTAAAGATAGATTCTCCCTCACTTCTGTTAACCTGCCTTTCTCCTAACTACTCCCGGTTGTTTTTAAATGGGAATATAGTATTTCAATTTATACCACATACAATTGTGATGACTTGCATTTTTTTCCCAGGTCACTAGGACTGTGTTTCCCAGATGTCTACTATTTTTCTTGTAGTTGAATTAGAAAATACAGTAAGCTGGACCTTTTTTTGACTCTCAAGGTGTTTCTTCAAATCTACTTCTCAGTTTCCCACTGGAGTTTCACATTACAAAGAACATGGCCTCAAATATTCCTCTCCCTTATACTGAGAAATTTTGCATCCCCAGGCTGTGCTGTGCTGATTCTCCTCCTGCTGAGAGAGCTCTTGTGGGATTGCCCTGTCAACTGCTTCAGGAAACTTTTCTTTTCATCTGTGCAGCACCTTGCATTGTGAAACCACATCCTTACATGTTAAAAAGGGTAACCCGTGTCCAGCCTTTTATAGTTGCTTTTCATATTTCTGCAATGTCCTGAGAACCAAGTGAGGAAACCAAGCGAGGACTAGATTAAACAAGTATGTAGAGACATAGCCCATTTGAAATGCACTTAGGTACATAATCTCAAAGTCCAAAGTGCCTCACACTTTCTTCTTGAAACTTGCTTGCAATTCATGATTTCTTTTTGGAGTGGGGTGGGGTGACTAATACGCAGCCTCATAGTGCCACATACATAAGCAAAAAGGATTCAAACACTGGAGACAACTATGATGAATTGTGTTTTATTCTTGTAAGAGTCTTGAAAATAGCCACTGTCCTCATGTTTCTCACAAGCTGTGGGTGAAAGTGTTTTCATAAGGCACTTGAGATCCTTTCCGGCCCCATTTCCTACAATTTCTATAATATTGTTAAAATTATTTCCCAATTTATCCTTGGCTTTTCTTTGAAAAGGCACATATTGCCTAATAATATAGATGGCAGATAAAGTATTTTGAGGAGTTTTTTAAGTTACCTCCCTTCCCTGACAAGTACCTTCTGTCAGGTTTGGGGTCCTGCCATCACAGCTATATTCTTCAAACAAGACAAAAAGAATTGGCTCCAGCTTAAAGTATGAATCCCCTAAAAATATCTCTGAAGCCCAGATTGCAGATCTATGATGCCAGATTTGCATTTGTTTCTGCTTTAGTTCAGGCTCTGAGGTTCATCGCTATGGGCCAAGATTGGCCCTGACCTGTGCCTCCCTGTCTGTCTGGAGAGGAGTGACAGGTTCATTTGGACAAGCTGTTGGGTACTGAGCAGGTGAAAGGTAAAGTGCTTCAGCCAGACACAATGAAAATGTCTGTTGAGCCTTTAGTAGGCTGGATTGAAGCAATTCTGACAGCAGGCAAAGGCCAAGATTTTCCAAATGATTGGAAAAAGACATGGACTGAAGCATGGCTGCGAAAATTTAAAAAATCTGTGTAGCAGCACCAGAAGACCAGGAGACCTGAGAAGAACAAAGCAGTGGGTCAGAAGAACTGCTGAGAAAGCTTGGAGACAGCAGAAAGAGGTCCAAAGACAGGCCTATGTGGATGAAAAATACCTATGTCAGCATGAAGCCCAACAGGGTAATTTTATCATTTCAGCTTTTTCAAGAAAGTTTCAACCCAAAGGAGTGACTTCATATTGACTATATAGCTGCAACTGCGCAGACCCTTCAGGACTTGCCCTAATGCCAAACTTGATGTCTAGAGCTGTGTTCCTTCTTGCACAGGGGAACCTTCACTCAGGTGTTATGTCAGTGTCTTAAGTCAGGGATGTCCACTTTCATCCCTTTGCCTTGGACTCACAGCAGCAGAGAGGCTTAAAAATTAGAGAATCTGATGTGTGGAAGAGTGTCTATAGCAAGGGAACCTTATTGAGTCAAACCTTAGTTGTGAGCAGCTGAATGCAGAGAGCTGAAGGCAGGAAGGGACCAGTAAATCTCTGAAATTCCTTCACATAACAGTGTATTGCATTTCATTCAGTTACCCTGCACCGAGCCCCAAACTTGTGTTTGTGTGAGGCATAGTTTATGGAAAGGAGCAGAGTCTTGCTCCAGAGGCACTGAATGATGGGGAATTCACCACTTCCTTTGGTAGTTTGTTCAGGAGGTTAAGCACTCTCAGAGTATTAAAAACGTTTGTCTTACTGTATTCCCAGTTTGTATTTCTTCTCTTTAGCTTCCATGGGTTCATGTTTTGCCCATTGCTGCTAGGCTGGAGGGCTTTTTCTGGCTCACGTTGGGTACTCTTGTTGAGCTGTGCTGCTTTTAAGTCACTTCTCAATTCTTCATTTTGATCAGCAGATTGAACTCTGTCATTCTTTTACAACTAGATGTTTTCTCTGGCCCTTGCATAATTTTGTGTGGCCCTTTCTAACGAGCAATTTTGATATCCAAGCACCAGACCAAGTTATCGGTGTTGCCTTGTTAATGCAATGAATGGGAAGAAAAATATCCTCTTGTCACCTGTCCTGTTCTTACATATACAAAGACTGTTAGATGTATTCTTCAAGCATTGCTAAGCATTGCTCCAGGGAACAATCCGTGGCCTGTAAGCGCAGGGTAAAGAGTGGCTCATGTATACACAGCTCAGGGCGATGCCCTCTAGAGAGAGTCCACATCTCCTCTGTATAGTGCTTGGTCTAGATTTCTTCTGAAGCACTTGAATTTTTTGTTGTTATGCTTCTAACTATGTTGTAGAGAAATGGAATTTAAACAAACAAACAAAAAACAATCAAACAAACAAAACAAACAAAACAAAAAACCAGACTTAGCATCTTTATTTTAAAGAGGAAGGATGTATTTAAAAAGAAAGGGTGGAACAGACTTGATTTGAAGTCAGCGTAGATCATCTGTAACTGATCATCAGAAACTTTAAAGTCAGATATAAAGAATACTAAGCTGATCTGCAAGACAATCAGAGTGATAAAAAATTATATTTTCCCTCAAGTTCTAATTTTTCTTTAAATTAAAAGTACAGTATATTTGTGGTCTTTATATAGATTTTGGTCCCACCAGTACCAGCTCAGCTCCATCCTGCCTTGAGGCAACCCATCACAAGTATGAATCTTTTCAGCTGCTGCTTTCTCTCCACATTAAAAGTTAACTTTTCTCTAAGCTTTTGCCAGTGCAATATCAAACCATAATAGCTACTAATGCAAAAGATTTGGGTGCCTTTCCTATTGCTGCTTTCCAGGAAGTGTTTTAGCCCCATTTACTCATTCTTTCACTGTATTAGGAAGATCTATACCACTGACAGTGGTAGAGAACGGGGATATTTAACAGAGAGCCTCATGAGTAAAGGAACAAGTGAATGAGTTGTGATAAAGGCAAGGTAGAGAGCACTTGCTCTTTCTTTGCCCAAATGCCTCTGTAGCTTTCTGCCATCTGGCGGACCCTTTCCCGATGTAATAGAAAGGAGATTGGCCTCATTGAGACCCAGAGGGCATATCTGGGGGCCTTGTGGAGATCACAGACCAGACAACTCAGCACCACACTGCCTCTGTCTGTACTGTTGGAGCAGTATAGGCACTGATGAGCAGCTTTGGGCAAAAGTGCTTAGTGCTGATTTGCTGTGGACTGGATATTCTGGTTGAATTGTTCTGCTGATACATCTGAGATGCTTCTGGAGGTGACTCAGGTGTTCCACCCAACTCAGCATCGCCCCATGGCAAAACATCAGAGCAGACGGGTGAGGCTGGCTTATCAGCAGCACATGTACTGGAAAGCCACACAGGCTGCTCCTTTGCATGGTCCTCTGGGCATCACTGAAGGACTATACCAAAGGGAAAGGCACTCAGCGCAAACTGTGGAGAGCTTCATATGCTTCCTGCTGTGCCTTGGTGGGCCAAGAAACAGTTAACAGCGGTAGCACTTAAGCATCTGAGTTAGCATCTTTACTGTGAGGAGTGAAGCAGTTTATATTTCTTGGAGCAATTGTTCCAGGCTCCTCTGCTGTTCCAAGCCCACACTGCTGCTTTAGAGAAGCTCAGCTTGGGTTTTCTTCACAGCTGTGACAGCCAGAGACATCTAAAAATACAGAGAGCTGAGATTCCTCTGAACAATTGTGACTTCTGTCTCTGCTTTCTCACCACCTACCCCTTCTGTTTCCCTGAGAGAAAAAAAAAAAAGTTTTTTTTTTTTTTTTGGGAGGGGGGCAGGGAAGGGGTTCTTTTTTTTTTTTTTTTTTTTTTTTTTTTTTGGGAGGAGGGGAGGAATGCTTTTAGATTAAAGTGGAGGAAATCAGGGTACCGATAGATGCACCGTCTATAAATATACAGTGAGCACAACACACTAACAGTTTTGGAGATTTAATCCACGCTTCTAAAGACTTGCAAAATCCTTGAATTAATATGTTGTGTTGAAGTGAAGTATAATATATAACTGCACAGCAATAAATTAGAAACTGCACGCTAATATTTTACAGGTCAAATATATTTTCAACTTAGGAGTGAAAGGAGATACTTTTTTTTCTGAGCAGTCCTTGCTTCCAGGGCTATAATGGCTTCCCAGTCATGGAAAGAATTTTCTTCCAATTCTGTACACAGCTTTTTTTTTTTTTCTTTTTCTTTTTTCTTTTTTTTTTTTTTTTTTTTGTTTCCTGGGAACTACATTACCATAAGCTGCAAGCTTTGGTTTGCTGCTTGTGAATGGCATATGGTTCCTCCCTTCAAGGAATGTCATAAGCATATCACTTGATCTTTCATGTTTAGTAGGAACTCAGGAAACAAAAGAGATGCCAAAGATGCTGGTTTGTAACAGAGGATCTGTCACTGGGTCATTGCTGTTAGTTTATTACCAGTGTTGTGATGTAAATAGTTCCTGAAGGAAAAGCAGGAGGGAAATAAAGGCACCACATAAGCAAAAGGCACTGCCCAGCCAGTTAGAGGGAGGACTGGTAAGTGATTTCCCACAGTGCTTAGTATAAGCACACTGATGTTCGTGCTCCGTCATGATTCCTTTATGTTAATATTCTTACTGCTTTTGTGGCAATTGTTACTTTATATGTTACCGAGCTAGAAGAGGAGACATACTTTAAAAATTGTCCACATCCCAAGCAAAAAAAAAAAAAAAAAGAGCACTTGTTTGCATTTAATAATCACTAAAAACTTGAAATTCTAAATTGGATTAATTGTCTCTATTATAAATTGATGGGGGAATAGCTATGCATTAGCCCTGAATTCTGATTACCTGAGAGGTTCCACTTGTAGTATAATTAAGAGCAACTTCATAATAGTGGTAGGTGTATGATTGAATAATAGATGCATCCCCTGCTGATGAAATTCAAGGCAAAGTGTTCATGAAGAAGTAAAGCTGTTTTTTTTTTTTTTTTTTCCTTCTCCCTGCACTTAAAATGTTGAAAGATTTTTCAATTACAGACCATGTTTGCACTATTAGCAGAGACATGCCAAAGCCCTTGGTGCAAACACCTTCAGACTTAAGAGGGTTTGGCAAAAGAATCTGAATTTTGTGGCTGAGCCCTTGTTCCGCATAGTGTCATGTTCCCAGGTGCCTGTGGTGGGTGGTTTAATTAGGAATATAGATCAGACATTGAAAGAGGTACAGCAATACAAGGGACACCACTTTGTTGACGGCTCTTTGCTTAATACATATGCCCACTAGATGGCTGTAATTGGTGTGGTCATTTATTACTTAAAAATATTTTGCACATTCCTATCTTTGAAACCTTGTTTAGTCCTGTCCTGTGGTGACTTCCTGTGCTTTTTGATCTTGCTATATATATAAAAAAGCACACAAAGAAACAAACAAACAAGCCCACAAAAAACAACCAAAAACACACATACACACAAAAACCAAACCAAACCAAACAAAAGAAAAAAAAAAAAACACCAAAACAAAGCAAACAAACAAACAAACAAAAAAAACAAACAATTTTGCAGCCGTTTGCCAGATGCTGCCTGAACATTCATAGGCTGCGAGGCTGGAGGAGCCCCATGGATGCTCTGGTCTGAGCTCTTACACAGGCAAGGTTTCACAGCGCTGTGCCCACAGACAGGGTGTGATTGAAACCTTCCACCCCTCTGATGAAAGATGCAGCCCAGCCACATGCACCCTTCACTTTCAGGGACAAAATAATCTCCATCCTCAGTGGAATTGCTCCATGAAATGGCTCCAGCTAGATGTCAAGAAGAGATGAAGGGTTTCGGGAGGGGAAAACTCAGCCTTGAGGCATGGGCAGCCCTGTGCAGTGTTAGTGGTGCACCTGAAACACAGGACTGTCCATTCCTCAGTGCCATGCCCTGGTCAGTACTTCTGGCTCTCCCTTTTCTGATGTTCTGCCTGGTAGATGATGTTTAATTTTGAAATGATGCATTTATCATCCTTGTCACCACAAAGGCTAGTCTAGGGTAGTCTAGGCACATTTAGCTAGTCTTTTCTTCACCATATGTCATTATGGTGAATGGCTTATCATTAGTGTGGAGGCACATCTAATCACATTTTACTGACATCAAACTTGGGGGGGAGATGGGGTAATGCTCAGTAGTTGTGAAGCCCCAGTCATGAATTACAGACAGAGTGACAAGGAGGAGTTCCCTTCATGTTGCCACTTTGACTTCTAGTCTCAGTGCTAGAATCTGTGCCTGGCACTGGTGCTGTAGGGTTTTGTGGTGGCTTGGTAATTCCAAAGTGGTAGTGTGGTGAGCCATGGCAAAAAATCATTTTGAGCAGGATTTTCCACCACTCCTTCAACTGGAAGCTGAATATGGTGGGATATGATCATCTGTAAGAGCGCTGAAGCTCTGTCGGCCCAGAAAGTTTGGGAACCACCACAGGTGTTCATAAGGAGCAGTGTATATATGGCAAGTGATCACACAAGCCAGCTTTGTGAATTCAGTAGGCAGAAACCTTTGCTCTAAACCCAGCACAATTTGATGTGCAGTCTACTGGAGTGCTATCACCTGGACTTTCTGTCACCTTGCTGGCATTCAATAGCATGTGGTCCTGTCCCTGTAGCTGTGCAGACAGTCCTAAGCTCACTTGTGAGGTACTGAACCCCTTCACATCCAATGCCCAGTCTCACTGCAGTCTAACAACACACTGATGTTTGCCTTGGTGCAGGTAAGAGAATGTCTTGGAAGGCTCTGATTGATAAGCAAACCCTGACCGACCCTGCAGAAGATGACACACTTGTGTTTCAGAGGAGGTTGGCAGCCGTGCCTGTATGATCATTGCTCCTTCGGTAATTTTTGCAAAGCAGTGTCAAGAAAAGCTGTATTTTCTGATTTGCCCTTCTCAGAAATCTTGCTGCTAACTCTCTGCAGGCTGAAATGTTAGCTGAACTGATGGCTTCAGCTCTAACACCCACCCTGGGTTCAAGTGTGGTGCTTGCTGAACAGAAACACAGTCATCATAATCCCTAGCAAACAAGCTTTCTTTTTCTGTGTATTTTTCAAAAGTAGATTTTTCAGTTACCTAAAACCTTCAACTGACCTATGCCTTAGGATTACTTTTTAGCTACTCGTCGTTTATGTTGTTGGCTATATGTTTCACATACACAAATTAAATAGAAAATGAAATAATTACAACAACAAAAAAATATTTGAAACATTTCCGGAGGCTAATTATATCATGGCAAAAGCTTTTGCTTTGTTTTAATGGACAGAAACATTTATTTTTTTTTTTTCCTTTTTTTTTTTTTTCTTTCCACTTTCTCTTTATATTTTTTTTTCTTTCTTTCTGGCTGGAAATGTGTTATATGCCTATCATGGATACTGTGACAGCCAGAACATTTTCTTCAAACTGACTAGTTCATAACCCAATGGTACATTTTCCAGTGTTTTTGTCTGAGAAGTTGAAGTTGAAATTTGCAAACAAAACTCTCTGTATCTTCAGCATATGAGGATAGGAAACAGTAGAACAAGTCAACAGCAAGTTGTTTATGACAGACAACACACCATCAAAAAATTCTTACCGTCTGTGTGCCTGCAAAATGTTGCTTTGTCTTTGTACTCCTTCTACTACAACAGTACAAAGAAAATATGATCCCAGTTTTCTGGTATGGAAGAAGAAAGTTTCTGTTCTGAAGGATATCAAGATGGGATTGAAAAAAAAAAAAAAAAAAGGAACCTTTTCTTAGACATGGGATTCTAATTGTTGCACAAGGAAGAACTAGACTTCCTGTGTGTTAACCCCAACTTTGGTCCTGGTTCTCCTGCCTCGGAAACCTTGTGTGGCACTTGTGCATTGTTAACTCTCCCATTAGTTCCCCTGCTCTATAAAGGGAAGCTCAGTATTACCATTCGATTGGGATTTCCTCAGAAATTTCGCAAAATGTACTTTATTTGTGGAAGAAAGTACTCCACCCAAAAAATCTCACCTATTCCAAAGCCAGAACCGTGTTGTCTTTCTCTAAAAAAACTAATGTTTCCAACCCAGCCTGGGTCCACTAAATTTTGACACAACACACACTGTATTTCATATCCACTGCCATGTTTTCTTGTTTTTCTCATGAGCAAATCATGCACAGTTGATTTGCTCAGGGTGTTTGATTAGGGACAGCCAACTGTGCAGAGGTCAGGGATCCGGTTGGTTGTATTGAGGTGGAGGGTCTTCTGCAACCTTCTTCCCTAACAGTTTCATAAAGCAGTGAGGAAATATCATTGACAAAGGTGCTCCTTATTTCTAGAGCTAGCTGAAAGCCTGGAAGAAACTCCTTCTTGCAGTATCTGCTATGGCCAAGGCAATGGAGGTTACATCTGGGGCCAACATCCATTCCAGAACGGCCACTGGTTTGAGCTGGGGATCAAGCCCTGGTAGTTAATCTATTCCTGTCCACTCCAAGTATGCCACTATATGCACAAACAAATCATCTCATGGTAAGGCAGAGTGATGAAAGTGGGAGGATAGTTTCTTCTCAAACTCATCTGATCTGTTTGGAGCACGTGTACCTTGGGCTGGTTAATTCCATTCTCCCACCCCAGAGCTACAGAAAGGCTGCCCAGCTACTTCTTTCCTTTGAACCTTAAGCTCAATTTTTGTCCCAGAAAGGAAGAAAGCATGAAGCAGCACCCCCTGACCATTGTTTCCATTCTGCACATACAAAATCTAGCGTTCTTGGGCCCCTGCCAAATGAATGAGATAAATTCATGAGACTGTCAGATCATTGAAAACCCAATTTATCCTCCCACCTCCCACTGTATTCTGGGCTTCCTTTTTTATTTGTCTTCATATATTTCAAGCTTCAAGCTTTCTTCTCCAACCATAAAAAGATAGAAACATTCTTGAAAAATGAAAATAAAACTGACGTATAGTCACCAAACTCAGGGAACTGTGACTTTAAGGAAATCAGAAAATATCACAAGCCTCAATAAAACAGCAAAAGTTGGCAGCCCTGGCGCACTAACCATGCAACCGTATTTATTTTCTGTTATTTCTTTTCTATGCATATCTCCAGAAAGCAGCACAGCATGCTATAAGCAGTGAAAAATCCTCGGCTTTCCACAGCCCTCAAATGTGACCCATTGTAATCCCATTTTCTTAACGTGTGAAAGCAGTGAGAACCATGTCACTGACTGGGTCAAGAGCCTGGCAATTTGGGTGCCTGACTCAGAAAAACAGCAACATTAGCTTCTGCTGTCATCAGCAGTGAGGTAGGCCTGGTTTTTGAAGGTGGTTCAGATCTTATGTGGAACAAGGTCAAAAGCATAAAGCTAGAGCTTTGTTTTTCCCATCGTTGTTGTCGTTGTTTGGTAATACCTTTAAATTGAGGATATTTTCTGCCTTCTTTACCATAGCTTTTACATGCAACACACAGATGTCCCTTTTGACTTCTCAGGACACTCAGTGAGGGCTCATATTCACTGTACTCTGCAGGACATCCTGAAGCAAAGGACTTCTTATTCTAAGTGGAGCACATGGAGTAATTATGACAACAGTTTCTTGATGATGTTTCAGATGAAAAGATGTTTTGAATGATTCAAAAACACATGCATAGGGTCGAAGAACATTGCATTCATTTTGACCAGCAAAATACAGATGTAACTCTCCTTTGCTCTGTCTCCATGATGCTTTTACAATACGTTGGATATCAAATTTCAAAGCATATGCCTTTTTTTTTTTCTTTTCTTTTTTTTTTTTTTTTTATCATGGATAGAGTTGAAAAGAGTTTTGTCTTCTCAATTCTTTCTTGAACTTGTGCATAAGCATGCAATTCCTCTGGGAGAGGGAAAATATCAGAAGCTACTCTAATGTTCTTTCTGCTTTGGAGACATAAGGATTTTCAAAGTTGCACATGCTAAAAGGTGATGTATCGATAGTAGAAAATGTCACATCCCTTGACATTTGAATAAGCTAATGGTAGCTCCCGTGGGCTGTCTAATGTTGGAAAAACCCCAGGTATTCTGACATTCAACTTGCTAGACGTGGAAATACAGATGGCCACTGAACTCATTTCAGTGAGCATGAAAATTGAGGGCAGGGGGTAAGGAGATTGGCACAGAAACCCCATATTTCCTAGTGATAAAATGGAAGTCAGATCTGAAAGCTGTTAAGTATAGAAGTCTCATAGGATGTGGAGTTGAACAGTCCTCCTCTCCTTTCCCCAAAAATATATTAAGATAGAACAATCTTGGAGGTAAAGGGAGCAGGCAAAGGATATATTTTCCTGTTAGAAAAAAAAAAAAAAAGGGGTGGGGGGCAATTTTTGTTAAACACTGACTGCTGGAATGTACTGTACCATATTTAAAGGATCCAATCAGTCTTTCTTCTGGGGAAAAAAGTACCAATTTATTTGAGCAAACTGCCAGATTCCAAGAGAAAAATTGAAGTAACCAAAAATACAATTTCTAATTGTTTATAGAAATGTTGCTGTAGTTTCCCTTCCTGGGGTACCCAGAGGCTATTGACAGAGCCATGTAAACTGATGTTTCTCATCTCGAGTTGAACTGTACAGGGTTATTCTTGAGGGATTCATTTTACTTCCTTCAGTTTCCACAAATCATCCAGGTAAGTCCCTGACCTCCAACCTCTAATACACGCCTTTGTAGGAAAAGAAAAAAAAAAAAAAAAAAGAAAGAGAAAGAGAAAAAAATTCTTGCTCTATAATGGCTTGTTATAAAATGTTTGCATCATTTTGAGAAGCTTGGGGAAATTGTACCAGGTGAAACACTCATTTCACAATATCTTCTGAAAGATGTGCTAACCTCTGCAGTTCTGACAGTAGTAGGATGATCTTGGCAGCCACACTAGCCCTACTGCATCTTGGGCAATAGGCACTGATTCATAGTGCAAAATCTGTTTCTGATAATGTCACTGGGTTTTGTGGGGTTGAGAATATGCCCCAGATGGTGTTGCTCTGCAACATGCAGAAAACGTTGGCCCTGATCCAGCACAGCACGTGAAAACCATGTTTCTATAAATATGTGTTTAATCCCCATTTTCAATGGAGCTGTAAAGCCCTCCTCATCTCTCAGCACTGAAATTTAAGGGAACAATCCTGCTGCTGTAGAGGACAGTAGCAAAATGGGACAGACTTAATGGCGTGAATGTGGTCTAGGGTCTAACCTTATTATCACCTACATAATGTGGTAAAACTGGCTATTCATGACTTAGTTCTATCCAATATTTATCTGGAATGCTTTCCCATTTAAGCTGGAGATACCATGGATATGTTATGTTGTGAGAAATCTTCTTAGATGAGGAAGGAGGTCACAGATAATTTGGCACAAGCTTTTTCTTTTTTTTTTTTTTTTCCCAACGGACACTTTATTTTTTCTGATGTCCTCACCGTATCCTCCAAATGTCTGGGGCACTGGGGCAATTTTGTCTGGCTAGTGCATGCCCAGATGTGAGCTTTGTCTTGCACTGTCGAGTCTGTCTAGGATCATTAGTTTAAAGTCCAAGAAAAGAAAACAAGTTGGCTCTCCTTTGAATCAAATGCTTATTTTAATCCAAGGGTAAATGTGAATTGTGTGCATGGGCTGTGTAATTGAAATCTCTTGAGTGAAGAACTCATATCGCAGACAGGAACGATCATTTTGTGGTGAAACGAATGGGTAAATACTCTGGAGACTTGCCTTCTATTCCTGCTTCAGCAACAGATGTCAAGAATGGTTTGAGACGTGTTACTTAATATCTCTCACCAGCCTGTAATATCCTAAAGCCAGGAGAGTGGTGAAAGTGCTTGAAGAACAGCGGTTATTTAACTTGGTTGTGGCAAGTGCTGTAACTGTGCAAAGTGTTACTGCTATTACTGAATTTATTTTGATACTTTGTTCTAAAGTCGCCCTGTGCAGAAGGAAATGATGTCATGAACTGGAAAGAGGATAAGGGCATTTCCTTTTCATAGTCACTAAATATCTGCCATGTTAAGTTCAAGTTACAAACCTTCAATTTAAATTCTATTTCTAACTTAACATATGGATGGAAGCTGGACATTCATCAAAGTTACAACATGCATAAATGCCTTTGAAAACTCTAGAAAAATATTAGGCCCTAAATGAATTTATAAAAATATTGAGATTCATCAAAGAGCTCACTGACCTCTTTATCTTTAAGGTTATCCCTCAAATAACTGGGACACGTTAAAAATGCAGCCAGGGTCTCTGCTGTGGCAGACACGCCTTTGCACAGCTGAGAAGCAGAACTTCCTTTTCTGCCTCTCAGAGAGGGATGTAACAACAGGGGGAACTTGCAAGGAGTATCTTAGAAGTGGCTGGTATGACAGTCTTTCTGTCCTTTGCAAACAGACTCCTGGTGAGATGCCTCTCCATGTGAGGGGACTATCCCCTCCTCTTCTCTCCCAGTTCATCCTGTGTCCCCTCTTTCTCAATCCCTTCTCCATGCCAGGTAACAGGAGCTTCTTTCAGCTTCTACCACACTTACAGGCCTGATGTATCTTTTTTTTTTTTTTTTTTTTTTTTTTTTTTTTTTTTTTTTCCTGGGTGTTAGCACAAATGTGCAAGGGGGTTTGGGCGTTTTTTTGCTGTGAATTACCTCTTTCATTCTCCATTTTTACAGTTCTGTAGGCAGTACCTGGTCAGGCAGAAAGATCCCAGTTCCAGCTTGGTAGGAATTTGTCCTTTGGAACAAAGCAGGAGCATCGCGATGAACTTATTGAACCCAACAGGAGCCATGCTTTGACTTCAATAAAATAATTTTTTTTCACCCATATGTAGGAAGACATGATTGCATTTAAAACATACTTTAGTATATCTCATACATTTCTGAAATCTGGTATGAGAAGGGACCGGTGTAATAATCACTTCTGACAACCTTACAAGACAAACTGCAGACCTTCTTTGACATAATTCATTGTTGAAACTAGAGGAGGTATTTCAAAGACCAGAAAATCTACTTTTAGTTTAAAAATCACCAGTGGGAGAGAGCCCTAGCCAGTCATATCAACAAGTAATTATCTTTGCTAAGAAAAACACACTCCTGTTTTTAAATTTGTCTACCTTAAATTTTCAACCGGGGTGTTCATTGCATCACGGCCTATGGGGCTTAGAGCTTGTTATCAGTGCTTCGTGCAGGTACATATAAACTATGACCAACTCACGCCTTGATCTTCTTATCACACTTCAGTGGTTACAGACAGTCCAAGTTTCCTTTAATTAGAGTCATCTTCCAACAGCTCAGAGAGACAATTTTCAGAGCTACCAGAATTATCAGCCTGATCGCTTAATCGCTTAATATATCATAGTCCCTTATATTCTGCTTCAGACAGATTTTTGAGCTGATTTGTAGATAATCTTTAGCAGTATTTCTTATCCATAAGATACTGAATCTAAATACTCTGAAGAATTTTATGATTCAGTAAGTGTTTTTTTTTTTTTTTTTTTTTTTTTTTTTTATAATAAAATCAACAGTTATGATGCCATTTGCAATGGATTGTGTCTGGAACTAATTGAAAATTTTGTGTCAGGAAAATCTTTGCAGGAAATCAACTTTTAACTGAGCAGATATTTTTATGAGTGTTATCTGCTTCCCATAAAAATTGTGCATGTGTTGTGGCACTGAACACTTGAAGGTAAGTTCTGAAACGCTGGGGATCTTTGCAGTTCACATGTCTCCTGCTGTGTGTGTGCCATGCTCCTGGGCTGGCCTTCATCCCCCGGTACCCAAGAGGATCACTTTGCTCTCAATGAGACAATATTTCTTCACTTTAAAAAAGATAATGGCAGTGTGAGATGAGAGAGAGTTTTTCTGAGCAGCTCAGCTGTTAAAGGAGCATGGGGACTGAGAAGGAGTGTTGTAGACTCTTTGGAGGCTAAGAGGCATGTCCTAGAAGCTTTAGAGAGTGAGGAAATACATTTTTTCTTATGCTTATTGGGGTAGCTGTTTCATATAGCAGAGCCCTTTTGAATTATCTGAGGCATTTCTTTTTTGAAACGGAGTAAATGTTTTAGAATAACAGCAACAAAACCACAAAAATCTAGTCTCGGTTTCAAAATTACCGATGGGAGGAACTCACTCCTCCCCTTGTAAACTGTCTCAACAACAACCCTCATCCATGAAAAGATATGTTTTGCTTCTAAACTGAGTTAGTCAATGTTCAACCTTCATTTGGCGATGACCAGTGCCCTGTTTTGTGTGGGACTATGTGCCTGTCACCTAGGTTTTATACCATCAAGGCTTTTTTATAAATGTCATTTCCCTCCTTACACATCCAAACACATCTCTGAGGGCACAGCCACTCGAAGTAGGAGCATCACAAGCACCACAGAAGAAGGTTTTCAGCCACGGTATGGGCAGCCAGAGAGGCCAAGGACTGTTCCCAGTAGCTGTTGTGTGAATTATCTGCAGAAATGGGAAGATCCAGCAGAAGACAACCCCAGTGACAGTGCGTCTTGATCACTCACTAGTATTCATGTGGGATGGAGAAAGTGCAGTGGCTTCTCTGCAAAGTCAGAGCTGCATAGGAGATGTCATTAAGGGCAACAGAAATCTGAGGGGAGTGGAGATGATAAATACTACAAAGCTATTATTAGTTCATGTCAAACCTGCGAGCAGGAGGAGAACAGCAGGGGCACATGCTTAAGTTACAGACTTATGCTGAAGGCAATTAAGTGGAATTCCTTGCCCAAAGCGTAGTTATGTGGGGAATGTACTTGCAGGCAGCAGTGGAGACTACCCAGATAAAAACAAGGGAAAAATACTGGAGGGTGACATAGGAGGGACAACTGTGGTCTTCGATTCATCCTGGAACTTAAGCACCTACCCAACCATGACCAGCCACTTGAGGACACTGAGACTGCTCATGCATTTGGATACAATAGTCAGCTGAAAGTTCAACCCAAAGCCAACCAAGAAATTGTGGTGATATATTATATTAAATATAGGATTTTCTATACATTACATATCCAATTTCTGCTTCTCATGAGCTTCCCTTCAACCAATAATCGTTCATGTCTCCTCCTACATCTGATTTGTAGTAGATTGTAGAGCTTCTCTTTTTTGGGGCACCTTTTCCCCTATAGCAAGACTGTCTTTGTACAGCTTTGGACTGAACTATGCGTCATGTTACTCTGATGCTTCCCTTCGACTCATTAGTTCCCTTGCTCTGTTTTGCATTCTGTAGCTTCAGTTTGTGTCATCCCTTATACTGCTGCTTTCCATGAACCTAGAAAACAGAATTTCAGCTTTTTTCCTCCCCCCCGTTTAAAGAGAGCATGATAAATAAGTAAATAGATAAACAGATAAATCAAACTGCTTGCAAATCAAATTCAGCCCTTGCAACGCTTTCCTGCTAACTTTTCCAACATGAAGAGGAAAGTCCTCTTGTAGCTCTTTTCTGTGTGTTTAATGCTTTGTGCAGCCAGTTTTTGATACAGCAAGAAGCAGAAAGTTCCCCTGCAATATTCATTAGACATTAACCTCACAAGAAGAACTTTACTGAGTACATACTTGAAGCTGAAAGGCCACAATGGCTATTGCAACCCTTTTGTTTGTTTTTAACTGGGGCACTGACATAGTTAAGAAGTTTCTGCAGTGAGCTGGGGTGGGAAACATACTCTCTTGTTTACTTTGGAGGAGTGATAGATTTCTTTCCTAATGGTATTTCTTGCTATGTTTCTACTGTGTTTGCAGAGATTAAGAGGTTTCTTGGACTGATTTTCAGAAGGATAGTCCCTATCTTCCTCCCATTGAAAGCCAATCACTGACAAAGAAACCCCAGTATACAACATATGTAACTTGATGTACAATGCATGTTTATGCCCTTTGCAAAAAAAAAAAAAAAAAAAAAAAAAAAAAAGAAAACCGAAGTTATCATAAACGCTCACACACATTTCTTACAAGTTTCTTTGGGTTAGAGGTTGTTGTTGGCTTTTTTTTTTTCTTTCTCTGTATGAACAGTCTTATCTTGTTTGATCAATGCTGTGTGCATACAGTAATTATACCTTGATGCTGAAGGAGGCCAAAGATAAAAGGCACGACATTTGTTTTGGTGAAATTCTCTCTCTACCCCCACCCCGCTGGAACAGGAACAAGAGAAGACATATTCCAATTAACACACAATTTCCACTTTTGAGCTCAGAGACAAAATTCACATGTTATGCATAATATAGAGTTGAAAAAGAGAGTATCAACTATCTGACACACAATAAATGAAACACTCTCTTATAGTATCCAATATTCTTCATCTCAAGCAACCCACTGCATTCTTACAGGGATATTTAAATTGCACATGTGGTCTCTTCATCTACCACTGCAATGAATCTGTCTCTGAGGAGAAACTTCTTAAATATTTGACAGCAGTTTTTAAAACAATCACAGAAAGATGTTTTAAATATGGAATACAATTGATTAAGCAGGAATGTGATAGAACATAAGTGGAGGCTGCATTCTTATGCAAAGTATTTGGGGATTTTCAGTGACAAGTGCCAGAGCTATAATTTTATGTATTTTTCATATATGAAGAAAGGATGTTTCATATCAAGATCTTGCTTTGTCCTCTCCTGTTGATTTTAAGCTTACTTTACAGATGCAAAGAAAACCAAATCACTTCAAATCAAAACTTCACAGGTGACAGAACAAAGGCATAAAGCTTGTCCTGCTTTACATCTCATTTATCTCACAGCTTCATTTACACCCATGAAAGACAAGTACATGTAACCCTGCCGTTCTGATTTAAAGTTTGCATGGGGACACTTTACCATTGCATGGGCAAGATGCAGAGGACTGTAGAGCTTTTTATTTCCAAAAGCACATAGATCTCTGGAAAATATAATTTAGAGCCCAAAGAACCCAGTTCTCTGATCTATGAGATGAGGTGCCAGAGCATCCTTCTGCTCTTTAGGAGATCTAGATGCTTTAAAACCCATGTAGTCTTTTCTGGGGATAGGGCAAGTGGTAATTTCATCGGATGTAACCTGGCAGCTAGTATAAATAAGTAAGAAAGAACAAACTGTTTTCCCAATTTGAAAGTCTCCTTCAAAGTCCCAGATAAGCTCAGGAGATATGTAGCGTAAGCGCAAATCAGAGACTTAATGTGATTTCCCAGTCCTCTATGCGGATATGTAAGTGCAAAGGAATAAAGGACAAAATTAAGCCAACGAAAAATTCAGGAGTCCCTGAGCATTTAGATATTTCCCTTTCTGGGGAGGGAAAGAAGCCGTGTGCCTCTCAGAGCTTCTGAGAGCAGTGGTGAGAAATAACGCTTTGGTCCTTGTCTGCTCATACGTGAAAGGCAACCACACAGAAAATCAGTGGAGGAAACCTAGAGCTCAGAGAAGGTGTTACTTTCTATTTGCCATAGGTAATGAGGAGACAGATGGGGATGAAGAGGTTTTTGTTGTGGATCGATTGAAACTTATTTTTGGAGAGGAAGAGAGATTTCCTTCTCTCTCCCCATTCTTCCCCCTTCTCCCCCCAGTATCTGTGGCTGTATCTCACGGGGGTGTGGGTGATAGAGGGATCCAGGCTCACGGCTGATCTCTGTCTCAGGAGCAGCTCAAGCCCGTCTCTCAGATCAGAGAAGCCATTGTGCTGCATGCACGCATGGCTATGCATATGTGCAGTGTGAAATCCAAATTTAAATCCAAGTTCACTTCATCCCATCTGTGGTTTTAACTTATTTGGATGCAGTTCAAACCGTACAGAAATGAAAGTCTTGAGCAAAGTTTCAAGTAGCAGTGGGGTTGGCCCTGCCCCAATCCGCAGGGCAGCCCCTTCTGAGCAAATGATCTCTGGAGTTTCAGCCCTGTGGTTCACCGTCGTCCCAGAGCTGGAGGAATACGACAGTGCCAGCACCTCCAGCTATCTGGTTGGGCTTTTGCAGCTAGATAATGATGCCTGTGCAGAGGAGGAGTATGTGCATACCATGCTGTTTCAAAGCATGTCAGTGTGCCCGCTGCTCAGTGCTCCCTGTGGGCTAAGTCACTCTTCCCACCCCAGACATGCACAGGGCTCTACCCATGAGAATGGCAGAACAGCTACTGTTTTCACTTGGATCTCTTCATTTCAATGAGAAGGAGACGTTTTTTCCCCTTAATCACAAACGGCTTCAAACCAAATATTATCTGTGGATGCACCAAAACAAGCATACTTGCAGAGGTCCCAAATGACGTGACCTTTCTTGTCACCAAGAGCTCATGCAAAGAGCTTCACTGGAGCCAAGTGACTGAGCTATGGACATAATGGTGTGTTGGGGGGTGTCCTTTCTGCAAGGGCTGCTTTGAAGATGGAGACTTCCTCTGGGAGGCTTTTTCTGCCCAGCTTCTGTATAGCACGGTCATCAGGAGCAGTACTTGGTGCCCATCACCCTTTTGAGACCTCTCACTATGTACAGACCTGGCACAGGAGGTCACAGGGTGGGAATAAGCCCCCAGAGCTGCATTTCTGCTCTGTAAGGAGGAATAAAGAGGAGGAATAAAGAGGAAGAGTAAAGAAGAGGTATAAAGGGAGGAATAAAGAGGAGCAAGGCAGTTCCTCATCCCAGCTTTGGCAGGGTTTCCCGTGTACGCTCAGTGTTGCTGTGGCTGCATGTGCCTGCAAGGATTCACTGCTTAGCAGACTTGATTTAGCTCTCTTCCTCTGAAAATCTGACTCCAATTTTTAAGCAAAAATAGAATACTTTTTTTTTTTTTCCCCTTTGGGTGTTGCATTTTATATGATGTTGCTACCAATGCCAGACGACAACATTCTCCCCTGCAATTGTGGAACGAAATGAAGCAGAAAATGTGAAGACAAAAGGAAAAATTGTTTTGATCTGGGAGCATTTGTTAATGATTCCTCCATTGGTTCCAGGCTAGATTGGTTTTCTTCTTTCACTGCTTTACACGTATCTAGGTACGGGGAGACGGTAACAGGCAGCCTGAATGTCTGGGTTGCCATAATTTGACAATACAACATTCCAGAGATACCATTAGCATTCATAATTATCAAAGAGAGAGTAAAAAAAAAAAAGGAATTGTCCTACTCTTGTCATATAAATATAACTATTTCACAACTTTTTGAAGGCAGATATGAGGCAATCAATTGTGAGGCTGGATTTTTAAGTTTCACTGCCACTCTGTGCTATTTTTCTCTGTTGCTTGAGACATCTCATCCCCAGAAAAAGTCAAAAGAATTTCAAGATGAAAAAAAATTGTCCATCACTGCTGAAATGGCCTCATATCTAAGTGTCAGTGGGGATGTTGCATCACTGATAAATTCAGCATTTAACATATTCAGGATTGCTTGCCCTGGGGAAGTGGGGGATAGAACAGGTTATTTCACCTGATACCATCAAGCGATGATTTATGGCCTACTATCTTTTCTCTGACATTTATCTAGAGTTTTCATTGTTCATAACCTTACAAAATGCCTATCAGATTTCTCTTACTCTTCTGTGGGTGCAGCAGAATTTTAAATAAGAGCACAATTAAATGGAAAGCTGAATTCTAGCCAGCAGGATGTTCACAATAATCCAGTACACTGGGGCGCTATGCAGTATTGATCTTCTGATGTTTCAGTGGGAGATGACTTAAAGCCAAGTTTCTTTATAAAGGTGGAGGTTTTTCATCGAAACCTCCCTTCCAGTACAATGGTGAGTTGTGCCAGGATCTAAGGTGAAATAATTAGTTTTGATGCAAAACAGCAGTTTGAGATTAAAAAAAAAACTGCCTTGATTGTTTAACTTCTGTTAATGACTGAGGTCTGTTGGCTGTGACAGTCTCCACTTGTTCATCACCATTTAAAAAAAGAAAAAACTAAACCAAGAATACAGCCCCCTGCAACTTAACAACAATTATTGGCTACAGAAAGAAATAGAGTAAAGAATTAATGCATGCAAAGATTTCTAAGAGTAGATGGTTTCACAAACAGCATTTTTTTTCTACCTCATAACTGAGAAACTGCCAAGAAATAAATTGGCTGATGCAAACTGAGTTAACTTGTCTATATAAAGGCACTAAACTCACATACACAGATATTAGAATTTTCACATTTTCTAGATTTATTCCTAAAATGTTGGCACACTCAATAAAGGAAGGAAAATACTGTACATCATTCAGTATAAATCACACCTAGGGCATAAACTGCTTGTTATTGTTTTGTTTTTAATTGTAATAAACAATAGGGGTACAACATCATCTTTCATTTTTCAGCCTTTGAGGTATAAGTCAGGAGATTATTGTACATAAAAAGAGAGTCCCCTTTCTTTACAGGGGTGTAGAATATAAACTGAGTTGCACCGGGTATTCGTGGGAGTGGGAAGGCAAGGCAGCAACAAATTCCTCTGTTTGGATTTAAACCTCTCCAATGGAGATGTCTGTGTGAGAAAAAGTCAATCCTGAATCCCTGCCTAATAAAAGGAGATGAGCAGGAACCTCCAGGGTGTGATTCATCTCTTTCGCAGGTGGATGTCTAAAATAGATGAAATGAAACATGCCTTGGCAGAGGCAATTTCTCTCCAATTTCCAAAGGGCTCTTGACGTGTGGCCACAGATTCATTCATCCATCCAATGTATCCCTCAGCACATGCCTATACGACTTCAACACAGGGTGAGTGCCTGTTGAGTCAGATGTCAGAAGTGCTCATGAACGTAATGAGACCAGTAACTATGGTAGGGACCTACCAAGTCTAGTGCAGATGTGGAATTCTGAACAACAGAGGCTAAGGCAGGGAGATTAACCATATTTATGTGCCATTGTGGACAAAAGTCTTGGTTTCGAATGAAGCAGCTATCTTCAACCTTATTTCTGGTAGGTGCAATTCTGGTGAATCATGCTGGAGACAGAGCTTAAGCTGGCTCCCTCTTCCAAAAGTATTTTATAACTATATTTTTCCTTGAATTAGTTTAAAAATAAATAAATAAAATAAAATGAATTAATGATGGTACCTGACCTTGTTCTGTTCCTTAGTGCTGGTGGAATAGAAAATCATTTATGTTCTCTCCATGCTGAGAGTGCATTGAAGACTCTAAATTGCCAGACTTAGGAAGCAGGAGAATATTCATCTAAAGATGCCAAAATGAGGGTGGGAGATAGGATCCTAACTCTTTTTCTTGCAAAGGCACCTAAAGAAGAATGAAGAGAGGGGATTAGAAAACAGGTAATAGTCACGTCAAGGAGCTCTCTGCAAATTCGGCTGAACATAAAAACACTGAATACGGGACTTGCACTGACTAGATCAGAAGCAGTGTTAGTACATCTCATTACACAGGATCTAAGCAGTCAAATGTCCAAATTTACAGTTCTAGGGTTAATCACCTCACTAGCTGTTGGATATTCCTGCCTCTGCCTTGTTGCTGATACAGATCAGCAGCCCCTTATGTCCAGCCACATCTCCCAGGGCTCCCTTACGCTCCTTGGATAACCATTTATTTTGAGAAAGAAAAGCAGCATGAACATCTGCCAGCTGGTTTCCTTCAGGAAAAAGTCATTGGCCTGTGCACTTGGACAGACCATGGCATGGGAAATACACAGATTCTCTTCTCTTCCTTGAAGAAAGAAGTGTCTTCCTTGATTTCCAGGCCTTTTGTTTCTCCTGACACAGTTTGTGAATGTGCTTGGCTGTCATCGTGTGCTCCAACAGGCAAAGTTACCTTATCCTTGTGGTACCAAAAACTTTGTCAAGAAGGTGCCATATATAAATTCCCATGGTGACATTCAGTATATGATGGGGCTGTTACCACATGCCTAGCATTGAAGGCAAGTGTTTCTTGGCACATGAATACACCGCAAACATTAAAAAATATCGGATACATCAAAATATACCACCTTGACCAAATACTTACAGATTCCATTATGAAGTGGCCAGAAGTGTGTCAATCAAAACCAAAATTCTGGTCTCTTTGGTCACAGAGAAGGCACCATCCAGGCCTTCTGAGAGCATGAGCAGTCTGTTCGCACGGTCCAATGTCCACAAGCACTTATGCAGAGTGCCTGGGTGGGCATACACTCACCATAAATTGAGCTCTTAGAGACATATGCCAACAGAGTCTTTGGAAGGATGGATGGACCTATGGTCGTGTGGGGCAGGAGGCTCAGCAGAGCCCTCAGGAAACAGGATGATGTGGGTTGTGCTGAAGGCTGCCTAAATAATTACGTTGCCCTGCAGCTCGCTCCCAGGTACATATGAAGAGCTCTTTATAAAGAAAGCAACTGTTTGGTATTTGGCTTTGGACAGATGGTTTGGCCCTCTTTCAGCTTTTAGGTGGTATTACCGGGGGCTGCAACTGTGCCTAAGAGTGAAAATTCAAAAGGTTGAAGTTTTGGAATGAAGCAGATGGATATTTCTGAAATAACTTCAGTGACTCAGTCAGATATTTATTGATATTTCAGACTTGGGGAAAGATCTGCTTCAGTAATTTGGAGGCAAGACATAAATCAAAGAACTAAGCTACCCTACAGGCCTGAAAGTATGTTCTGAGTCTTTTCTTTCCTTCAGGTTCCCAATTTTAACCTAGAACAAAGGATAAGCATATTAAAAAAACAGTTAGAGGCTTGTTTTTATTCATGCCTTCTCCAACTTGACAAGTTCTTTTATAGGGGCTATGTTTCCTGGAGTTTAAGGTCAGAAGCAGACAGATTATCAACTAATCTGACCTCCTCTGTATCCATCCCAGGCCAACGCACTTCATCCAGTTTCCATCTCTTGGTCCCAGTTTCTTGGCTTAGACTAACGAAGTTATTTCTGGTCTGGAGGTGAATGACTGCTGAGTCAAACTGCGTAGGATAAGGATTTTCTGTTTTGTGAGTAACTATGTGAGGCTGACATATTTCCTTCCACTCCAAAATGGAATGAAAACAATGTGCTTGTTAAAATAATATCCACAAACCCCTTTTTAAGAAACTATCCCAAGTTCCAAGCAAAGAATTTCATACAAAGAAAACCAAAAGACTTTGTTTTGATAACAAGACGTAAAGCATTCCATGTTTCTAACTTTCTTCACTTGCCAAATTTCTAATGTAAAATATAAATATGGAAACGAAATGTCACTGGAGGTCTAAATGCTCCGTTCTGTTTTTAAAGTGAAATCTCACTGCAATCAACATGAAACATTTAGATTTAGGCAAAGACAACACTGAAATCATTTAATTAATCTAGGCAGCTAAGAGAACTAGCTGGCTTCCTGCTGAACATTTTGTAGTTCATAGGATAGAGCAGATGAGTCAGAGATCAGGAGAATTTGCCTTTCTATGCAAAACAGGTAAAGTTCCAGTGGAAATTATGTAAATAAGTTGGCCCTAACCTGGGTGCTGTGATTACTCCTCATAGTGGTGTTTTTGGATAGCAACCCAGTCACTGGGAAATTCCTCATCAGTCCATCTGCTAAGCTCTCACATGAGTAGGTCTCGGAAGTAAAGGAGCCCGTGGTCTTCTGGCATAAAAATCATGTAGGTGGCAAATCTCCATAGGTTTAATTGTGTGACGCCTTTCCTTGCTCTTCCCAATTAACATGATTTCCTCTTGGGTCAAAAGGATGGATCACTTGGTAGTTAATGAGCGTCGTGATGCAAATGCATCAAACACATTGCCACACAGTCCGCGTCTCAGTTCCTCAGCCTGTTGACTCAGCCAAAATGGTGAGAGAGTGCCCTATTGCAGGGGAGCACAAGGGTTAGAGTCTGTACTCAAGGTAAGTCTCAGTGGCAGACTATCACACCTTCCGTGATAAACTGCAGATTATAAGCAATAAGTGTCACACATTGGGACTGCATTACCCAAACTATATTAATATGCAGCATGTTATGTGGTTAGAGGAGTGCAAGTGCTTCCAAGAAGGATGTGCCTTTTAAGAATTTACATGTACCTAGAAAAATGGGGCCATATCTTAGTACTTACATTTCACAAGGTAAATCAGAACAGCATTAGCAGCCAGACAAGAAGAACCATCATGAGGCAGGGATTTTTTTCTCACAGTTCATCTCCCCTGAGAGTTGTTCTAAGTTACTCTTTAAAGGGATATGTCTCACACCAGAAAATCACTCTGAAATGGTACCCAAAGATGTTCTGCTGCTTTATTTTGTGTTGCAACATTGGTATTTACGCAATTTGGACACTTCCATCCCCTCACTCCACCCTCCCTACCCCCCAACACACACACACACATGAATCTGCATTTAATATTTCAGCTTCATTTTAATTCAGTTCTGAATGCAAAGGAACTCAGTCCTGAATGTTGTCTGAAGATGCCTGCTGTGAAGTATGTTTCATATGAAACTGTTATAAACACTTCAATGACTTTCAAAGAATTAAATATAATAATGTGACTGACTACAAGTGTTGGTCAGTCTAGAGAGCCAGTGTTTTAGTGACAGCCACCAGAAATGAATGGTAAAAGGGAATTTTGATAAAATGGTTCTGTACTATATTCCAGAGAACATCTGTGCACTGTGCTTAAGTTGAAATAAGTTTTTTTAATCTATGAACAAAAACAACAAATGGTCTCGGAGAATTCCCCTTTCACACATCTGCCTCTGCTGCTGCTGCTTTTGTGCTTGGAGTCTTATGCAGAGCTCAGCTGTTGATTGCAAATTTGGAAACAAAGCCCTACGAACACTGACCTGGGCAAATTTGGGGACAGCAGTCAAGACCTACTCTCTGCTGTTCTTTGTGTGTGGTTTTGATCATTTTTTAGGCTGACACATGGCGTTTCCTGCTGTGGGGTGACTCAGCTCCATGGCCAGGGTAATGGTGGGTGAGATAGGACCTGCCTTCCTGCCAGCCCCAGCTGCTCTCCTCGCCATGGGCAAGCCCAAGCACAAAGTAGCATTTAAGGCTGGTGTTCGAGGGGAGGTAGATGAAGCTCCATTTAAAGGTGTCTGCCCCTCCACAGGAACTATATGAGGAATATAGGCTATATAGATAAAGGTTAAATTTGTGGATGTACTGGTTAGCAGGGGCTGTGAATTCTAGTGATCCCGTAGAGTACCTTACAGCCAATGTTCACTTATACCCTGATACTCTCGGTTCAGGAACCAACAAATGATGAGATGGATGGATGTCACTGAGCTATTTGCTGGTACAGTTTGCTTTTTTTTTTTTTTTTTAAAATTGAATTCTGCTTAACGAATTCTAATTCCTTTTGATGTGATATAGTATCATTTCGCTGGACACATCCATACAGTTCATTTTCAGTTTGTTAAACTGACATGAGGAGTTCCTGGCTGAAGTATGTATAAATTAAATTGCTCTAAGTGAAGGAAATCCATCCCTCTGCAGGAGTTCAGCACAGGACCTATTCACTTCTTACCTTCTATTTTGTGGTAACTATTTTTTTTAAGCTTTTCATATATAGGTCATAGAATAATTTGTGAAAGTGAAAATATCATTTTCCAATGTAGAAGTGTAAAGAACCGGTACAGGGTTTTAACATCTTAGTAATACTGATTCAAGAGCTCACATTTCTGAACTTTAATAAAAGGACCCTGTCCACTACATGAAACAGGGCCTCTGATGGTGCATGATGATATACGAACCATTTATTGATCTTCTGTACAGGGACAAATTTTGCCTGTCAGAATTAGTAAAGAGCAGTCCAAGTTTTAACCCAGTGCCTCATCTGTGCACCTAATTTTAATTTCATTATTACCAGCAGTTTGGAATTGGACTTGTTTTGATATTAACAACATGTATTTGTACAGTACTCTTCCTAATTAAACTGAAATGTCAACTTTATGCCTGCATGCAATTTTATTTTCTAATTTAAAGGTCTGTTCTGTAGAAAATGCTTTAATTTAAATAAGTCTCTTTGGGGAAATTTATTTCTTTGTGGCTTTGAAGTAAATTATTGTATTTGAAGTAGACAAGCCATATGATAGAACTGTACTGTCTAAAATGTGTGAAATAGAAGTTGGACTGTTGCAGAACTGCAGACAAGGGGAGTCTTGAGTCCTGACCAAAGGACAGCCCTCCAGATGGGCTGTTGTAGAGTCAAAGACTCCATAGTGCCCAAGGTTGTGAGGCTGAGGATTTTAGGACCTCCTGGCTTTGCTGCTGAGTAGCTGTAGAGATTTGATAGGGACTCTGTAGATTTCCCTTTATCAGACAATTTTTAAATACTGGAACTTTTTTTAATGGATCTAGATGGAATTTCAACATCACTGAATTCCTTCATGAAACATGATGACTTCTCAACACAAGGCTTTGATAAGAAAATGCTTAACTCCTTTTCTGAATCAAGATCACACAAGGAGAGGCTGAGATAGCTGGGAGTGCTCAGTGAGGAGAAGAGAAGGTGCAAGGGGAGCTTTATCAAAGTCTGTTTGATGGCATGGGTTAAATGATGGGGGTGGGTTTTTCTCAGTGAGGCCCAGTGAGAGGACAAGAGGCAACGAGCACAAACTGAAACACAGGAAATTCTGTTTAAACTAGAGAAAAAACCTGTTACACCGTGCAGATGGTCAGGTTGCAACTCGAACAGGTTGCTCAGAGAAGTTGTAGAGTCTTCATTCAAGACATTCAAAATCCTACTAGACACATCCTGGAGCAATCTGCTTTTGCTGACCCTGCTTTGACAGGGGGTTAGACTAGATGATCTCCAGTGGTTCCTTCTCACCTGCACCATTCTGTGATTCTGTGAAACTGGAGGGAATTTAGTCTATCCTCGTCCACCTCTAAGGATGCTGGGGTAGGGGACCTTTTGATCTGGGAGGTGATGTTTAGCCTTCACAACCATTCCAGCAGGATGCTGAGGATGCAGTATTGTTGGTTGCTTGAGGCTTTTGAAGTGGGGATCTGTGTCTTAAGCATTAGATTTTTTTAATTATTATTTTATTTTATTTTATTTTATTTTTCCACCAGGAGATGTGCTAAAATTCCCAGTGGTTCTGCATGAAAACAGAACATATAGATGAAATACTGGGCCCAGACAGGTCAATGGCAAAATTCCCAGTGACTTTAATGGAGCCAAGAATTCACTAAGACAAGGTATTTGTAACAGCAATGCATTTATGTTATATCTGAAGCTTGTTTACAGCCTTCCAGAGTACTTATCTTTGACAAATAATCTTTACAGAGCATCTGAGTGTCTAACTGCCTTGAAGCAGAGCCATTTGCTAGTGGATATTGAGGAATGTGTTTAAAAATGAAATAATGGCACTATATGCAAAAGCCACTCTATTTACAGAGATAAGAAATGCATCAGATACTCCAGAAATTACAAACTTTTCCATCTTTGCACAACTTTACATAAGCAACTTGGGAAATCTGAAAGACAATCCAAAAATAATCCTGACAGAGGATGTTAACGTTACATCAGAGTAAACAGAGGGGACAGATATAGTTAAAATAACTGTTTTGAAAAGTTTATTCATTTTCTCTAATTTCTTATCCAGTGCTGTTATGCCAGGTTCTTCACTCAGTATTTCTTGAAAAAATGTTATACAATTTATTAATCCATTTTTATTCGTGAGATTAGCTGAGTTTTGAAACTGAAGGTTTACAGATGCAGGATTTACATACATATTATCATTGCATGGTAAGTGCATTCAACAAGATGTAAGACCCTGTATTGACTGTATTGACCCCTTTGGACATTGGGTCTCCAGGTCCTTAAGTTGAGGTGCTTAATACATGTCGAGAGGTGAAAATCTAATCTGCCTCAGTCCTCCTGGAGACACGTAACATAAGCATAACCCAAGCATGCACTACAGAGAAAATTCAAGACCAAATATTTCCTAGATAATACTACAAAGAGGATTGTTGTTTGAAGAGAAACAAAACTTTGTTTTCAACTCTTTCCAATTTTGTCAGTTTAATACTGAAGATTTATTATGGAATCTTCAAGAATAATAGACATTGAAATAAATAAGTATAAAAACTCAGTTCCACCTTCATCTGGGTAAAAGCTGGAGCTCAGAACCAGTGCAGGTTTTGTCACAGTATTTGTTGCTTGCTTCAACCAGGGAGGTCAGCAGTAGCGTGCAGAGCTCTTGGTATGTGCTGTGAGATGTCACTCTTAACAGAGGTGCAGTCTGCTCTCTTGCCCAGAGAGCTCCTCTAGCCTGAGCAGAGCAGGCAAGCCACTCCAACTCCCTTGTAGTTTTCTCTGTCATTACAGGAACAGAAAGAGGTTGAATTGCAAGCAAACCTCCTTTTGTTCTACTTCCAGATGTGCTGTATTTAGAAAGTTTTTAATTAACTTAGTTGTTTGCACCATGTTCAGAGAACAAATACTGTATTAAAAAATGTTTAGTATTTCCCTTCTTGCTCGCCACATCTCCACAAGATGTGTTCATAACACTCGCTTGTGGTGGGGAGTCTCCAAATACAATCTATTTGATAGATATTTTCTTGAGCAAGATATTGAACATCCATAGCAATGCTTCACAGTTATTAGATTTAGCCATTTCCAGAGAACAAAGCAGTGGATTAAGTTCCCAGTTAATTTGACTTCTCTTTAATAGCTTCTAAGATATTTTTCCATTCCAAGTTAAAAAAAAAAAAAAAAAAGGTCCCCGTCTTCTCTAAGTAATATCTGTAATGTTGTTCCTTACAAAGAGTGACAATGCCAGCAGTTGTTCCTTGGCTGCGTTCCTAGCGAGTATAATTTAACAGGTGAGAAATAAAGTATGTGAGTGAGATAACAGTGTGATACTCTAAATTTAGATGATACTGAGGGCTTTTTGTAAATTGTAATTATTCTTTCTGTTTTTCCTCAGAAGGCATGGAGAGTCAGTGCTGTCTTTATTAAAAACAAAGAAAGTTCTGGAGTTTGACTGAAAAAATATTCTAGCTTCTTACATGTTATTGTAAGTCAAAGAGCAAATTCAATTTAGTTAGTTTTTTGTTGTTTTACAGCCTTCTTATGAAAAATAACTCCTCTGGAGCTAGTGTTAAAAGATAGCTGGGAGCCAGAGTGTTACTGTAAATGATGCTTATAGATTGTACTTGATTAAACTCCAAATTTAACTGGCTGAAGAGCTCCTTTCTGCTCTACGAGGAGTTTGGTGGAAGATTGTTAAGTCACTTAGCTCTTGACTCCTTGCTTGGAAAGATAGGTTTGCCCAGTAAGTTTTGGAAAATCTTGCTGTCTAAATGCCTTTTTTTTTTTTTTTTTCCCCTTTCTTTCCGTGTTTTGACGAAGTGACTAAGTGACTGGCTGTGTACTGGGATTCTGAGTTACCTTGATTTTCTTGGGACCTGGTAATGGTACTTTGGAAAATAGGAAACATCAGGTTGGATTTGGGTCTGTGAGAAAGCAGAGCCTTTGCCCTGCTTCTCTGTTTGATAAATGTGCAACAGATACCTGCCTGGTAGGTTTCTATAGAGGAGCATGTTGAAATTATAGTGACAGTGAGAAAGCTTGTTTGTGTGGCTCTGACACAAAGTCATCCTGGAGCTTCAGACCATTTTCCATGAAAAGAAAGCTTCTTTTTACTTGAAACAGCACATTTTGAGGCAAAGAGGAAGACTTTGGTGTAGCTAACCAATATGGCTAAAGGTAGATTTATACCTGATTAATTTAGGATTCTGATCTTATATTCCTAAAAAGGTAACAAGACTGCCCATCACCAGAGCAAAACTTAATGTTGAGACACATTGCGATACAGTCCTTTTTCTTGTAGATAATTTTGGAAGTCTTATCCATTGTCTCTATGACCAAGATTAATTATGTAGTAAGTATGATGATCAGATTTTTTTCCATAATATTAATACAGTCTGTTCAATGAGAGATAATGATCACTGTTTTCTGAGGTTGCAAGGAACTACCTGATCTTTGAATGTATTCAGAATACTCTTTGTAATTGCTATAGAGAGGAAGCTATGTCTCCAATATTCTACATCAGTATCCCAATTTTATACTGTTCTGCTGTGAGAATGAAGGGTCTAGTTCTTTGTGAAATGTATTTGTTCATTTCCAAAGGCCTTTGGTTGCAGAACTAGGAAATAAAAAAGTCTCTAAAGGATGTCTCCCTAAACTTGTTTTAATGAGTCTGAATTTTGTTAATTTATTTGGAAGTGATTTTTTAAAGCCAAATGTTATTACACTATAATGGGCAATATTGGGCTTCTTTGATTAAAGATATGTTATTGCTTTGAGCTTATTAAAAAAAATAAAATTAAGTATCCCAACCTTGGAATTTGAATTGAAATATGTAACGATCCATGTAGACTTTGCTCTGATTAGCCTGTTAATCTACATGGATTTCAATATTCTTATATTTTAATAACTCCCTTTCTTACCTTTTCTTAGTGTTTGTCATTTTGATGGTCTCCCTAGACGTCTTAAAACTTAAGCACCTTCTGCAAATGTTATATTAAGAATATAATAATGAAACTCAAACAACAAGAAGTCATAAAAATGATACTCATATTTTCTTTCCATTTTAATGAGTCACAGTTTGATATTCTTTAACCAGCTTCTCTTTACCTCATGAGTGATTCCAATGGTTTCAATGAGAATACTGAGAGAACAGGATATTGTTCAGTGTCAATAAAAAGACAGAATATAGCCTCAGAATGCAGTTATTTTCCAGTAGTAAGTATTTCTGCCGTAAAACTCTTTAAAAACGGAGAGAAAATATATAGGGAAAAAACCTTCCCTTCACACTCATGGAGCAGCTTATGCATAGCAGAAAAGTTCTTTGCTAAGCTAATGTTTTCAGCATTAGCCATCATTCTCCTTTAAAAAAAAAGAGGCTATTTTAGTTTCAGTTTCTGAAGTCTTTCAATGGCTGTTGTCCATTCAGCTTAGAATATCAGTTACTATATAGTTATACAATTCATCACAGTTACTGAAATTAAATCTAAGTAAAATGATATGACTTAACTTTTCAGAACACCTCCACTGAATTTATAGTTCAGTATTGTTCTTTATAGACAAAGATTGATTGTATCTCAGGCTGAGAAGGAGGCTGGAGCAGAGCTAAACTAATCTATGTTTTTTTTGGCATTACTTCTCTATTGCCTTCAAACCCCAAACAATCAGTTTTGGAAATTCTACTGTTTCCTGAATGCAACTGTAATGAAGAAAGGCAAAAGACCTGAAGCTTTGAAAATACACTGATAGACACCACTCTAGACTTTGACCATGATGGCAAATGTCAGGGGCAATGAGTTGCACTTATGTCACACAGATTATTTTTGCCCATGACATAGAGATCTGTGCTGTAGGCAGCGTGATCAGTCTTTGCTCTGGCTGCTGCAGCTTTCTGTAGAAAGTTATACTTTATTAACTGGCAGGACAACAGTGTATTTACTTGGGAAGAAGTGAAAATTAGTCTGCCCGTTGAGGCTCCACAGTGTCAGCTGATAGGAAAGCAGAGTATAACCACCTTTCCTCTGCAGTCCTGGCAGTAAAAGGTTGAGATCTGTACTCCATGGGATCTAGCTGTGAGAATATAGTGATCTGGTGTACTGAATTTCCTGCTTATTTTGCTGAATGATCTTATTTTATACTAGATTTCTAAGTCCTACATCCTGTCTCTTTATAGCCATTTGATCACTCAAATGAGTACCATTCAACCATTACATTAATTAAATGCCTTGTCTATAACCTGTGGTTGGTCTCTCACCCACCAAGAAGGTTCACCTGGTCTATGGACTGCCAATGACTTTCTTGGGAAGGCCTCCCAGAAATGGGCAGGTCTGTGTTTGTGTATTCAAGGCTTTTGGAGAGGAAAATGAGTTATTGTGCACATGGAGATCAGCTGCACAGTCTGTATGCAGTCTACTCAGATGACTCATCATAGCAGGAAATTAAGCTAAGATGTGTGCCATGGCAAGAAATTTGGGCACTGCTGGCCTAGCACCAGGTAGATGAGTTCTCCTGGCTCCATCACAATTCAAATACTTAGCATCACAGCTGACACCAGATATGAGCTGGGAAAGAAAATAATTCACAGAGCTTGCCACAGAGAAAGACAGACTGTCAGACAAAAGGTTAAACAGAACTTTACTTGAAATTGCAAACATCAGTATGGTAAGTGGTGCCAAAATAATGCAATATGCCATTAGAGGGTCTGCACAAGAAAGAAATATATAATCTACTGACAGCAAACAGAAGTGAGAAAACAAACATTTAATACACAAAGGATTCAAAATTATTCAACAGAAATCACTGGTAAGTTGGCTGGTTTACTAGGGGATAAGATAATGCTTTTCAGGGACTGTATTTTAAAAAAAAATTGAGGCATGTATAGACAGGAGTTTCTGCACGAACATGTTCATTTAAAGCAGAACACTACATAAAGCTGTTAACTCTAACTAGTTATTTATGCACAAAATTGTTTTCCTTGTCCTGATATTGGAAGATGTCAGTTTCTCTCTCATTCTTTACATTTCTGCTCTGATGTTTTCCTGCCATCTTAACTCACATCAGTCTGACTTAGTTTGCTGCTAGTACGAGGCCTTCACATTTGTTCTCCTGTTCTCCAGGGGTTGTGTCTACCATACCTAGAGCCATTTCTAGATCAGCATGTCCCTGATCCTTAGCTGTACAGCCAAAGGCATTGCTTCCAAACCTGTTACCCCAATAGAAACCAAAGTGGGGCTGAAAGGAACTTGAAAAGTTCATAGGTTTCATGCCACTAAGCTTGCTGTGAAGAGAGAGGGAGGAAATCGTGGAAATACTTTCAGAGAGTCAGTTTTAAGATATAAAGAAATATTTGAAATAAGTAGTTTTATTGGAGGTCTCCAGTCTGACTTTCAGAGGTGTGAATTGAATTTGCTGACCTTGTTGGGATACAAATCTAGGACAATGCAAACATTGGGGTCTAAAAACACTAATATTGCTGCTATGACCAGGGTAACTACCAAGAGTTAGTGAATGTTTCAGTTGTGCCGCTTCCGTCAGCTTTATATTTTGCTTCTGTAAAAGTAGGCAAACCAAACATTTTCGTATATAAAGGGAGATCATCTGCAGTTAGCAAGGTCTTTGCACCAGTTGTTACAATCAAAAGCAGTTTCTCTGCATCGGGAGGAATGTCTGAGCAGGGAATATGTCATATGTTGGGTAAATTTGTAACATTTTATTTTAATATTATAGATATAAAAGACATATTGAGTAAGCCGGTACTAAATAGAGTTACAAAACACACAGAAACTTCATCCAAAAGCCGGCAGCAATGACTCAAAACCAATCTATCAAGGAGCTTGATGGACAGGCAGGCAGATGGCAAATCTACAGGACAACTGTAAGGGTCAAGCCCCAAGGGACAGTGCTGTGGGCCCTGATAGCACCCCGAGAGACAGGCAAAAGGGAAGTCATGTGGAGGGGCCTGGTGTCACTCCTCTTGATATGCCCTCACGGTATGGAAAAGTACCGGTGTCTCTACCACCCCCAGAGCCAGGGCCAATAAACAGGAGTACGTACAGATTGGTGGGGGATCTTGTCTACACCAACTACCCCCGTGGGCTGCTCCGATGCTGGGTCCAGCACTAGTGATCTCTCCTTCTCTCTCTCTCTTTCTCCTTTCCCTCAAAGCTGCCAAGTAGTGGAAGGCCTATCTTGATTTCTCATAAAGCTGCATAGCTCAGGTGGATAGAGCTGTGAGAGTGCCAGCATTAACAGAATATTTGTTGTCTGCGTTCCTATTAAAGTTGATGTTTATCATAGAATCATTAAGGTTGGAAAAGCCCTCCAAGATCATCTGGTCCAACTATCACCCTACCACCAGTATCACCCACTAAACCATGTCCCTAAGCATCACGTCCAACCTTTCCTTAAACACCCACAGGGACAGTGACTCCACCACCTGCCTGGACAACCCGTTCCAACGCCTGACTGCTCTTTCTAGGAAGAAATTTCTCCCAATTTCCAAACCTCCCCCGGCACAACTTGAGGCCATTCCCTCTACTCCTATCACTAGTTATCTGTGAGAAGAGGCTGACCCCCAGCTTCCCACACCTTCCTTTCAGGTAGCTGTAGAGAGCAATAAGGTCTCTCTTGAGCCTCCTCTTCTCCAGACTGAACAACCCCAGTTCCCTCAGCCACTCCTCACAGGACTTTTGTTCCAGGCTCTTCACTAGCTTCATAGCCCTTCTCTGGACATGCTCCAGGGCCTTGATGTCCTTCTTGTACTGAGGGACCCAAAGCTTAACACAGCATTCGAGGTGTGGCCTCAGCAGAGCTGAGCACAGGGGGATGATCACCTCCCTGGTCCCACTGGCTACACTATTTGTGATACAAGCCAGGAGACCATTGGCCTTCTTGGCCACCTGGACACACTGCCAGCTCATGTTCAGGAACATATTTATGCACAGACCTTGACTGTTATCTCACCTTAATCCACACAGAAGAGGTTTGTGAATTGGGGTCATTTCCCCTTCCCCACAGGTGGGACGTGACAACAACTCAACCATCCATTTCCACCTGTGCTCCTGTGTGTCCCTGTGGTGTCAGAGCTGGTGGGCTGGTGACCGACCATGCTGCTGCCTGGAGGCACATGGCAGGTATCAGCTCCTTGCCCCACATACATGCCAAAATCCTCTGCAAGTGAACTCTCTAACCAGTGGTCTCATTTCACCCATGTTTTTGCATCTTTCTTTAGACTGATAACTCTGTGAGCAAAAAATGTTTCTAAAAATATAATTTGTGTAGGCCATCCTAAAGTGGCCTTGGAGGTGGTTGGGGCCTGCAGGAGAAATAGGAGAAATAACTATTTTTCCAGCTGCAACTGAAAAATAGTGACAAATACTTTTGTTAAGGTGACTGATCTTCATACTTGAGAAAGAAGTGATTGGGGAGCCAGCACTCTCTCTTTGGGAAAGCTATTATTCACTGGCAGCAAGCAACACAGGCTGTCACCTATCTATCAAAAGAGAAAAAAAAATAGCATGAGCTTTACACAGAACGGCCTCACACCGTTCTGGGGAAACAAAGGAAATTATAAAGGGGATGCTGTGGTGAAGTGTATGATTAGGACCCAGGATGAGATTTCCTTTTGGCAAATCCTAGTGTTCAGGATTTGAGCTGCTGGTACAAAGGAGCCACGCTATGTTTGGTACTCTGCCTCCTGCAGTGGAAAGCCAACACAAAGCCAATGGCTGACTCCAGAAGCAGACAATTTTCTGTGGGCGATAGGAACAGAACAGAAAGATGTGGAAAATGGGGAATGTCGCTGAGTAGCTCAGTTTCTTTTGCTGGAATTAATCATCAACTGCTATGCCGTGCTTCTTGGCTTCAGTTTTGCTACTGCCCACAGACTTTGAAGGTGCTTATCAGGTTGTACTCTTCATACTTTCATGTGTCTTCATCTGACCCTTCCACTGCTGCAGCTGGTTTATGTCAAAATAACCGACAGAAGACCATGTTTTAAGATTTTTTAAAAGAAAATTCCTCCCTTCCCAATTAAAAGTGATAACCCATGGCAGATTTATTTTTCATTGTGAGAAGAATGCTTAAGAACGACACTTACTTTAGATACTCATGCAAAATCTTGTAGTTTATTTCATCCAGGCACCTTACAGATATCATTCTTATTTCTTGTCTGTCCCTTTCAGTTTTCATGACTTTCATGTGATGATTAAGCCAGGACTGGAAAGCTATCACAGTAAATTCAAGTGGAAGATGGGATCTAAAGGCCTGTAAAGACTTACTTTGCTACATCAATCCATCAATCAGAATCTTTAGAAAACTTTCTTTCTTTCTCTCTCTCTTTTTTTTTTTTTTTTTTTCTTTAAGATTGGGTCTCTTGTAACTTATCTGAGGGCTATTTGTAGGATGCTTTTTAATGCGTCTGGTTTTGGTGTGATTTTTTTCAGAGTGATTGTGTAAGTAGAATGCACTTAAGCACTGTAGAAACGATTGGGTAATATTGTAGTTGGGGAAAAAAAAAAAGTGATATATCTGAACACCTTGCAGGTTGCTCTTTTGTTCCAGTGTTTGTCTAAAGACATAGTTCATTTAGTTCATTTAAGGTTGCTGTAATGCTGGAAGTGCTTTAGACGGTCAGCTGGCACACTTTTCAGAGCACAGGGAGATGAGATAAAAATGCATTTGCTCCATCAGAACAAGGAAAATCTGGGAATCCAGAGAGTTGTCTTTGAGCGTATGTCATAAATGTCTAAATGGTAAGACTTGGAAATAGGGGGGAGAAAGAAAGGAAGTGACCCTCATGGCTCTGACTCTGAAGGATAAATCTTCTCTTAAATTTCTTTGCTATTCTCTTGTGACTGCTGGGTCCGTGTAAGAAGCTGGTGACAATGAAATGGATTGGTGATAATCACTCTTAATAAATGGAATAGTTGCAATAATATCTAATTTTCCTTGGTGTGTACTTAATGGACTCATATTGTACAATTATAATGGAAAAAAGTGTCTTATAGAAGAAATACAAAAAGCATACATGTAGTACTAGTCCTCAAGCATAGCCCTGAAGTACAGACTTTGTGGGAAAGAACTTAGATTTTTTTTTCTTTATTTAATATTTCAGCTGGAAAATTCACACTTGAATCAAAAGGGAAAGTTACACAGTGTGGGTTAAAAAACAAAAGCCAGAATTTGCAAGGCTGAGTTTTGCCGCAAACACTTCCCCACACGATTAATTAAATGCTACTGTAAGTCCTAATAGGTCAACAGCAGTTATACAGGAACTCCTCTGAAGCTAGTTGAAAATGTCCTCTGTCTCCATTTCATCACTCAAAACATTTGTGTTGTGTTTCTCTTGCAGCTAAAAACTGTTTGCCTTCTCAAGATACATTGTTGTACTTACCAGAACATGCTCTCTGTTTGCTGGGAGCAAATGGTCCAGGGGAATGAGTGCTCAATGTGATGGGCAACATATGGGATCGAGTGAGACATCCAGTGAATGTGGATGCAGTAAAAGCTGTTCTTTTGCTCAGAGTGAATGTTAATGACGTTCCCGCGGTTCATGAATAAACTCACTCAGAACATGAAGTTCTCAGGGAAAAAAACAACCTCCCCTATTTAAGAAATATGCCCATGTTGCTACTGAATTAGAAGCCAGCAGTAGCAACAACAGTTGCTGGCAGTATTAAAAAAATAATAATATTTTTTTTACTATTAATTATTATTTTTTTTCATACAGTCAATTCAAAATCCTAACGATATCAGTGCAAAAATGCCCTACGTCTGTATTCTGACAGTATGTAGCCCTGGCTCACAGGATCTGGTTTTCAGCCAGCTCTTATCTCTGGCTGTGTCAAGGCTTGTTGACTTACCTGGATCCAGATCAAGGCTTTGCTGGCCTCATTGTGGGTCCAGTAAACCCAGATTTTCTTTCCATGGATAGTGGGGCAGTGGGAGAGAAGGAATAGAGATGTCTGCTCTGTTGTGTCAGTATGCAGCCCAACAGCAAAGCTGGAACATGCTGATCTCTGACATCTAACCTCTGCTTTCTCTCCTGTCTGACCACTGTGACATTTTGTCTATGAAGATTTCCCACAAAGCCACACTTAACCTGCTCAGCCCTTCCATCGTTTTTGGGTATGGAAATAATGGATGAAATCTTCTCTCTGGTCATCAGCAAGGGGCTCTCACTGTAATGGATTTACATGGCAAGGTTTTCGTAGCGGGGGCAGCAGGGGTAGCCTCTGTGAGAAGAATCCAGAAGCTGCTCCATGTTAGATAAGTGCCAATTTCAGACAGCTCCAAAGGGACCCGCTGCTGGCCAGACCTGAGCCAATAAACAATGTTTGTGCCTCTGTGAGAGTATATTAAAGAATGAAAACAAAAAACAAACAAACAAAAAAATGCCTGCTGTGCTACAACAGCTGGGAGAGACGGGTGAGAGCTGAGAGAGAAGCAGCCCTGCTGCCCCCAAGGTGAGTGCAGCAGGAGGGCAGGAGGTGCTCCAGGCACGCAGCACAAGTTCCCCTGCGGCCCGTGGAGAGGCCCCTGGTGGAGCAGGCTGTCCCCCTGCAGCCCATGGCTCCCACATGGAGCAGATCTCCACGCTGCAGCCCATGGAGGAGCCCCCGGTGGAGCAGGTGGATGTGGCCTGGAGGAGGCTGTGGCCCATGGAGAGCCCCCGCAGGAGCAGGCCCCGGGCCGGAGCTGCAGCCCGTGGAGAGGAGCCCACACAGGAGCAGGGGGTCTGGGGGGAGCTGCCGCCCGTGGGGGACCCGTGCTGGAGCAGTTCGCTCCTGGGGGATGGACCCCGTGATACAGAGCCTTGTGGGAGCAGTTCTTGAAGAGCTGCAGCCTGTGGGCAGCCCCCGCAGGCTCAGTTCAGGAAGGACGGCATCCCATGGGAGGGACCCCACGTGGAGCAGGGGCAGAGAGTGACCGTGAAGGAGCAGCGGAGACGAAGCATCAGGGACTGACCGCAGCCCCCATTCCCTGTTCCCCTGTGCTGCTTGGGGGGGGACGAGGTGGAAGAGGGTGCATGGGGGGGGGCGGAACAAGACGACGACGATGACAACAGGAGGTTTTAGTTTTGTTGGTTTTTGTTTTGTTTTGTTTCTAACTGCTCTAGCTTGTTAGTAATAGGCAATAAATTTCATTAATCTCCCTATGCCGAGTCTGTTTTGCCCGTGATGTTAATTGTTGAGTGTTCTCTCTGTCCTTATCTCAACCCTTGAGACCTTTTCATCCTATTTCTTCCCCCTTTGAGGAGAGGAGGAGAGGGAGTGAGAAAGCGGTTGTGGTGGAGTTCAGCTACCCAGCTGGGTAAAACCACACTCAAACAGAAGTGTATCTATGTATTTATAGCTTGGAGAAAACTAGATTGCAGGTGGACTTTGGGTTTTGGTGGGAAACAGCTGGAATCTGGAACTGGTAAAACTCTTTGCGTCATGGATCTTTGGTCAAAGGTTTGATCACTCTACTATTACTGTAATGTGAAAAGCTATCTAGGGCTTACACTCAGAGTGCTAACAATAAGAAGTATCTCCATCAAATAACTAAGTATATATCCTTTAAAGAAACAGAATAGTAAGAGTTTTTGTTGTTGTTGTTTTGTTTTGTATTTTGATATTGCTGCAAGTGCCAGCAAAACCATTGAACACAACTTTCATTTAAACAAACAAACAAACAAAACAAAACAAAAAAAAACAATGCAGAGACTCTGCTCTGGAGAAGCTACAAGAGTCCAAGAGTCCAAGACCACACCAGCACCATGAAACACAGCGCCTGGACCCTGCTGTGATTCTTTTCCCTCTTGCTGTCACATCCACAAGGCTCTTGCAGGCAGTATGCCACAGGCTGACTTGTTTTCCTATCAATCACCAGGAAATGGTGAGTATCATCAAGATGTAACAGCTTGTTGTGATCTTTTAAAATGATGATCATCATTTGATCATCAAATGCTGGATTTTGGGTTAAGTCTGCTGCCCACTTGTCCTTCAATTGTAAGTGTTATTGGTTATTTCTGAAAATATTGTCCAAAGCCTGCCCTTAGAAAGACTCTGAAGTCCTGTGATCTAAAGCTTTAAAGTGCCAAATAACTCTGTCAAATACCTGACATATCAATTCATGTCCACTGTGATAAAAAATATATGAATTCTGCTGCATATAAACTCATTATGATGGACACCAGCCTTGTTTTCTTCCTCAAAAAAGAAACAGTTTCAGTAAGTAAGCATCCAGTAAGAATGAGCTTTCATAGCTATAATTTCAAGAAAAAGCATGCTTCGTGATGAACAGGAGATAAAATCTGTCTTGAGCATCTTATAGTCTAAATAGACAGCTAATATATCCACAGACAGTCTCAATCATTCAATAAAGGGCCAGTAAAAGCTTTTTATTGAGTGTGGATTTGATTTTAGTCAGTGTATTTAAGGGTTACCAAGCCTTCCACATGTGCTTTTTTTTTTTTTCCTTCTTATCTGGATTATATGGCAAGGCAAGGTTTCCTAAACAGGCTGCATCAATCCAGACATTCCATCTAAAATTCTCAGTGCAAAGTCCTGCAAATGGCTGCAAATAATTCATTAGTGGACACATCTTTTACCATTTCTGAAGCAAGCACCAGATAGGAACAGAAACACGGCGTAGCATTTTAGTGATGTTTTTATTAGACAGAAAAAAAAATATATGACTAATTCTTACTTGGAGGAATTGCTCACAGTTATGTAGTTAACTTCTAATTTATTGCCAAAATTTATTTGCTGTTAGGTGACATTGACTCTGGTGACCAATGCCTCAGATTATTTTTTAAGGAACAATTTTATAGCTGAAAAGACCACATATTACAGAGCCATTTATAAAGTTTAAACGTCTTAAGCTAACAATATGTGATTGCACAGCCAAAAGTGAAAATGTTATGGCTTGCTAGGAGAACTCATAACTCTAATACATGGTTATGAAATTGGGCTTACGACAATGAAAACAGAGCTTATGTCAGCACACTTCCTCTAATGAGGCTGCAATTGTAATAGAAATCTCTGTGCTTTATCTTACCTAGGCTCTCAGTTTATGCCTGTTCCCTGATTGTTCTGATTTCATGCAGTCGCACTATGAAGCTTTTGTATGAATATTTAATACTGCGATTTGCATTACATTGGTGCCTCATTGTGCGAGGGACTATACAAGCCACATAGTGAGAGCCAGTCTTGCTGCAAAGAGTTTAAATTTTAAATTGACAAGAAGACGGAGAGTGGGAGAGGAAATAAAAGTGTAGAGAAGGAAAGATGTACACCTACGAGCTCCCTGCAAATCTGTGGCAGAGAGAGCATTTCTGAGCCCTGTGTCCTATTCCCTCTCTAGGAAGCCTCTTACTCATATCTTGGGGTTGCAATGACAATATTAAGCATTCTTGATAATTTACATTTTTACTCATTAACCAGTTATTGGCTCCTTCAAAATGATTGTATCTCTTTGTGTTCTAAAGTACATCTCAACACAAGCAATACTAATATTTCATTCCTAAAACAAAGACCATGAAGAGCCTATTGTAAAGCCACCTCTTCTCATATTTTGCAGGCTTTTGTTCTTGCTCTAACCTACTTTATCTCCATTTTTGCCTTATCTTGTTCTTAACTACCAGTACACAGTGACACCTGCAATTTCACAACAAGGCTATGAAGCCACAGAAAAATTTAGCACTTTTTATTTAGATGAGACCGATAATGATGCCAGTGGTTTCTATGCTAAAGTGATAATCTTTTCTTCACTCCTTTTTAATCAGCATCATTCATCTATGTCACCGTGAATGCTAAATCTACCTTCAAGAGCAAATTTATTTTGGGGACTGGGTACAGAAATTTATAATTTGCTATTCCCACTCCATATTTTATTAATGGTTTTGATGTTGCCAGTTATTACTTCAATAACCTTCCATTCAAGCAGTTAAAATGCAGATGATATATTTGTCTCCTAATGGTTCTTCATCAATTAATTGGCAAGGCTGGAGATGTGTCGAGCCAAATGATGGCCAAATGCTCTGATGAGCTGGGACAGAGCAACACAAACGCAAGTGAGCAGTACTTGGTTGTGATGTGATATATATGAGAGAAAGTTAATTGGAAGCTGTATTTTTGAAACGGTGAAAAACCACATTAGGGTTGAACTTCACAGTGATGCAGAAAAGGTAGTTTATACACTATTTAACTTCTTTCAGAGGATCCTAGTGTTTATATTGTGTATTCATACTGAGGGCAAACGGAGATTCACTGGCTCTCTCAAGGTACATGTTCGTGCAGAAGTGTAAGTTTTTGTGAGTATGCATGTATGGATGTAGCTGCCTGTTTATCCATCTATACTTCCGTCTACTTGATCATTTTGTCACTTTCCTGAAGGTCATGACCATTTAAAACTTCACACCAACAGCAAAGGGAGTGCTTAATCCATATGCGACTATGTGCATGTGGACAGATATAACTTCTCTTAGTAGACATATGCTTTGTATTGCTCTTTATACATATTGTTTTTATAAATAGGTTACACCTTGGCATGTGTTTCCGTATACAAAATGAACAAAATGAAGTGCTGCAGGAAGGCTTTCGAGGCAGCCCAATCTAGGGATGGAGGTTCTCTCTCATTAGGGGAACATAGTGATGTGTTTACCTGACATGCAGTTGAAGCAAACTAACAAGTTTTAAGATCCAGCCCTGTGGTTCATTTCTCTTAGCCTTGTAGCTTCTAGAAAGATGCTATTTCCAACTATTGGCCTGAATTTTCTAATTTCTTATTATCATTAATAATTATCATATTCTTATTATCATTTTCATATCTATACCTTTAAAATGAACAGGAAAGAAAGTTGTGCTTTTTTAACTAAATTCTTACCAGATACTCAGTTCCACATCACACATGCATACACACAGAAGATGAATATTTTAACTAGACATCATGTGTGGTGAGGTGGAAGAAGAACTGCATGACTTTTTATTTTAAAGGATCTGTAAAAATGTAATATCTGAAATATAAATTGTGTCCTCTTCTAGGAGAAGGTGCCTGAATTGCTGGCTATTTTTGCCTTTTATGTATATTATTATAACTGCTTCTGCATAGGAAGTGAATAGTATTATCATCTCCAGGAAAAAAAAAAAAAAAAAAGAAGAAATAAAGAAAGCCCAACAACAACAGACGCTTCCTAATCATCTTGCTTGAAGAGAGATGCTAGCTGTGAGCCATTAGTGTGTGTGGAGAGAGATAATTAGAAGAAAAGCAGAGATTAAACAAGAAAATTTAATTTATGTGTGAAAAGGCAAATGCTCTAAGATAAATGTTTAATCCAGAATATTTAACTATTTCATTATTCAGCCTCGGCCTTCTTATTGAAAAGAAACTCAATGAAAAGAAACAGAAGCTCATGGTGTCTTTCCTAACTGGATCCACTTGTCTCTTGTCGTATTCTGGGATGATAAACACTGAAAAGAAAGGCTTATTTCTCCCGCCCTTTTTCCCCATCTATATCAGCCAAAGTGTCTTGAATGCCAACATAGAAATGCACATGCATATTTATAAAATTGCGGAGTAGCTACACTTTGTGATAGTTCAACACATTATTGGCACACCAGGCAGCAAATGAGTTCTTCCAGGAGAGCCAGATCCTGAAGGTAAAAATCAGCCAGAGGACGGTCCCAGAGGGTGTGATACCAAGTGCTGTGGGAGAGAGACTGAAGGTCCAAGTGGCCCCTGAGCCCACCATGTACTCCTTGGCTACTGAACTCAGTATCTACTCTTGACCCTGCACATATTTTTTTTTCATCTTTAGGAAGAAAGATGCTTCTGATATTTCAGGGAGGCTGAAGAACTGAAGCTACAGTGTAAAAATGATGCAGTTTTCTGGATATCCATAGGGTGTGGATTACAGAAACAGTTCAGCCATACTGCTGCCATACTGGTTGCTGTTCTAGGAGCATCCAAGGAGTGTGGTGCTTTTCTCATGTGCATCTGCCAGCCAGACGGACAATAGACACCTGGTAGTACCTGACTGCAGAAGATACTATTTATCCAGAGAGAGAGCTTTGCACTTTGAGATACCTAAATGACTCTTTACTAAATCAACTCTATTGCTAAAGAATGAATATAAAAATAAAATAAATGAAAAATGTCAAATTCATCTTGAAACATGTCCTTACAATACATTAGCAACACAGTGTCTTGGCACTGTGTATCTTATCATTTCTGTTATCCTGTCAGGGCTGATTCTTAATCTTCTTTACCAAGGCTGCTTTATACTGTTCTGTCAAAATATAGGATTATTTTATAGTCAAAAAGTGTACAAATATGACTCAAACACACTGCGAGCATAAAAGTATTTGAAAAAAAAAAAAGTGAGATTCGGGAATATTTAGGGTGCACGGAGCCTGCAGTTTTGGCACATGAAGCTCATCCAGCCCATATATTGGTTCCAATATTTTTCTTGTCTGCACAGCTTCTTTGTGCCTTTATTGACCAGGCTGTGATTTACAGCAGTGTAATCAAATCGAGAATCCAGCCCACAGCAAGCTGCAAGCACAAAGGGCTCTGACTAGGTCTGTATCTCAGCACAACTAGTACTTCACTGACAGGCTTTTTTCTTTAATATATATTTATTGGGAAAGAGCACACATTAATTAAAAACATAATTTTGGATCATAATGGGTGTGAATTTGAAGTCTGCCTGGAACAGAAAGATCACAGTTCTCCTGTCTGGTCTTGTTAAACTGCTAATGAGGTAGAGCGTTGTATGCAAGAGTTTTCTGTTGTCTTTTTCTACTTTCATGGAAGAAATCTGTAGCTGGGGCCTATTTAAATAAATGCCACACTGAAATGCTGAAAACTGCCAGGGAGACAATATGACGAGGGCGCACTGAACTGAACTCTTTGTGTCCCCTGCCAGAGGAGGGTGACCAGTTCAGCTGTAGGAGCTGCGTGTAGAGGTCTGCTCTCAGTCTGACACATCTCACCGAGACGTAAGCGAGATCTGAGGGCAGTTGCTTCTGGGCATGGTAAAAGCTTTAGGGATTTCCTGGTGTCAGTGAATTAAAAATGAAGAATGCAGATTCACAACTTAGCAGGGCTGTGAGATGTGGTGAGGGGAGAGTGACAGGAGCACACCGCTACCTGTGTTAACAATTAGCATCACTCATAATTTCAGCTACAGCAAGAAAAGGCCAACAAGCAAGGGCTGCTAAAACCTACAGTGGTTCCAGGTTCCAGGAATGTGACAGTGAGAAAATTTTCTAAAACCTGACATGTTAAATATGCTATTGTAACTGAAATCTGCTGTAATATATCTGGATAAGGTATCAGTGCAGCTAAAGAAAAGGATGTGTCTAGGCCAGAGCAAGCTGTTCTGAAATGCAGGAGGTGTGGGTCTGTCTCACCTAACTTTTAGTGCTCTCAGCACAGCTTAGATTGCAACAGACTGGAGTCCAGGGAGCAATTCTTATCAGCACCTCATCACACAGTGGATACCCATTTTTGATTCAGGTTATCGCTGTAAACTCAGCTCACTCTATTGACTCCATGTACTCCACATAGATCTTGGTTAATAATGGAAGCCAACACACCATGCTAACGATCTACAAGGATAGGATCTGTATCTCAGTTTATGACATAGGCTTCCTGTAGCTGATAGCACTCCATCTGCCTTCTGATTGGAAGCAAATGTGTAATACAGGTATGGTTTTTTTTTGCTCCTCTGCAAATTAGATATTTAAACCAAACGTAGCAAATATGCTGGCATTGTGCCACAGAAGAGCTGTCCATCAGGATATGTGCATCTTTTCATTAAACCAGTGAGTATATGTGTGTATGTGCGTGTGAAAGGCAGAAGTCAGTCTAGTTTATGCAGGTGCATTATGCACATGTCCTGAGCACTGCAGAGCATCCCCATCTGCATGTGGTGCTTTACATGACATCTGCCACAAGTGGCTCTTTCTCTTCTGTCTCAGCCTAGAGACAGAAATGCATGATGACTAGCTTGTTGCATTTTGCTTTTTGTTAAGTGATTTTGTTTTATATTGTAAAGGAGTGCCCAGGCAGCACAGGTATTTTTGCAGTCACTGAGCACCATGCCGCTAATATCTGGTGCTTGGGATCATGTGAGACAAAGGGGCTGCAGTGGATCACATGGCAATAGAACAGCCCAGAACAAAGTTGCAGAAGGAAAACATGCTTTGTTAGGGTAAGGGGGATATGGTCCCTGCTGCTTTACAACACCATGGCCTCTCTCCTGCTCTGGTGCTTTATGCACCTGCTACAAGAGGATATAAACAAGTTGTGAAACCTGTGAGCTACCAGCCTTGCTGCAGGGTGCGATAGGGGAAGCATGTGTTGGAGCAATCACTGGTCAATGGCTCGATGCAAGACTGATCATGCCTGAGGCCGTGTCTGTCTGGAGGGGTGCAGACTGCTGTGGATGCACTGTCCCCACCTGTGCTTTGGACTGTCTGGCCTCAGGCCAGCTCTGATGGGGAAGCCACGCGAACACAGTCAATAAGACAGTGCCTGAACCAGAGCTTGCTTCTCACCAGCTAGCACCGAGCAGTGAAAGACTGCCAGCACCTTCCCCACACATACTTGAGTGCTCCTTCTCCTTGACTGTCCTTGCAGAGAACAAACTTTGAGGTGTCATGTGGGTTTCTTTTGGCAAGTTAATTCCAGGGATTCAGATCCCCTTTCTTAAAGCTGTGTCCCCTTCAGAGCAAAGGGTTGCCTTGGGGTTGAGTGCTATGTGTCTAAAGGGCTTTCTCCTTAGATGTCTTGATGTACAAATCTGGGTGAACAGAAACTGTGGCATCTGGTTACTCTGAGTTCGGATGAGCTGACCACCTTGCAGAAAAGCTTGGGGAAAGGCCAGAGCAGTGAGCCGCCTTCTCCAAAGCCTAACAGTAGGCTGGTTCACCAGATATGGTTAAAGGCATGTCTTCCTTATGCTCTGCAACAATTCGCAACTCCAAGGATGTGCAATGCCTGCCTTCCCATTATCCCTAATCCTTTAATATAGCACCTGGAGGAGGAGGAGATGGGTATGTTTAATAGTTTTCTGTGTGCCCGTGCAAGGTCCGAGGACAGGCTGAGCTTCGCCTTTAGCATAAAGGGAAGGTCTCTGTGATTGCAGACTTTACTTGAGAGCCTGCAGAGATAAATCCTTGAAGTGACCTTCCCATCTAGCTGTTTGCCATTTGATAACACCAAGTCAATGCTTTAAATATGTCCTGTTAGTATTATTTGTTAAGCACTGACAATGGATTCGGCAGCCTACAAGAAATGGCAGAAGATGACGTTATCTGGCACTGCCAAGGCGGGGAAAGTGGACATGGAGTAATTGCTTAGCTGTGTCCCTGGGCTCAATTCTGCATGTTTCTCACAGCAGTAAATGTTACATCAGGAGCACTATATTTTTGAAGCACTGAACTGCAGAGCACTCTAAGATGTTACCCATGAAGGAGTCAGTCCTTTGGCTGAGCCTTTATTGTGGGGGACTTGAGCATCTGCCCAAAGACTTTGAGGTTTGCTTTTGCAAGACTGCTGCCAGATCCAGTTGGAGGACCTAACTCCTAATTATTATTCATGGAAAGAACAGTCCATCTGTCATCAAGATTTATTTGGGGATAAATATTAAAATTCACTTCTGATCTGAAAGGATAGTATCTGTCTGGTGTATATTCCCTAAGGATGGCAGTCTGGTTAGATGTCAGCATGGTCAAAGCTTGACCCATTTCAGAGAGGGAGCAAAAAGAGAGGGATACACACACATAAATACATATGTATATATAGTCTGTGTATGTGTGTATAGTCTGTGCATATGTGTATATATATATAAGTATATAAATACGTATTATATAAAAATACTTCAAAGTCAACATTGTCAGTCATGTATGATCTCAGTGCATGAAAGGTGAAAATATTTGAATCATTCTTAGATGGCTATTTTTTTTTCTAAACTCCTCTTCCTCTCACAAAACTACCAGAGTGACAGAACCATCCATATTATCTCATGAAAATAGATATTTATTCTAACAAAACAGTAAGATGCACCCTGACCTCAGATATGGATCCTGAGTTAGTATAGTTAGTATAAAATACCCTAATTAATAGAGTTTTGATTGCTACAACAATTTATAGTTGAGCTACTGCCCTTTAGATTTATGTTATTTGATTTTATTTTAAACAGCAATAAATTCTAAATCAATCTTTTTTTTTTTTTTTTTTTTTTTTTTTTTCCATTGGTGAAAGATATATTTTTAAAGGACTACATTATTATGTTGTTTAAGCATCAGAATATGAATCTACTGACATCATTGTAGTGAAACATGACCTTTTCTGCTTTAAAAATTTTAAAATAATTAGGTCAAAATTGTCGTTGTTGATATTTGTCATACAGTAATTCATGGCCGATAATTTAATTGAATTTTCATATGTATGAAGCAGATGTTATAGGTTCTCTACTGCATCACTATGGCAGTGTTATTCATGCAGATTTATAATAAAGCAATCCTGTATTGTTCATTCCCACATTTATCTACATTTTGTACTGCAGCTGATTTTGCAATTGTCTCATTTAATTATGAACATTGACATCATTTACAGGATTTATGCATCTAATTAAGTGGGCTCTAATAGAGAAGTTTCAGAAATAAAGCCAAGAGACTAATATATGTTTGCTAGTGGTTACGCTGGTTTCTATTTTTTCTCTTAAGCAAGAAGAGCAAGAAAGAAATAAAGTCTTTGTTTCCTGCTATCAGAAGAAGTCTTAAAATAAAATATTTTCAGTCTTCTCTGTCATTATATATGAAGGAATAGTTTAAAATGTTAAATTGATAATTAGTAGTAAATTTGTTATAAAAGTCACTGAAAAGAATGCAAAAGCGGAAGTGTTAATGGGAGCTGAGAAGCCAAGCAGCCTATTGACCAAGGTGAATTTATAACTACCAGTAAACCACTTATTAAAGTGTCTATTTATTCATTGAATAAGCCATTATAAACTACATGTGTGTGACATTAATACAAAGTGTGAACCTTTTCATTTTCCAGGCAAAGATTAAATGAAAGAGATTTGTTGATTAACGATCCTCTAAACTGGTGGAATGGTCCAGCAAGGTCAGGAATGAGAAAAAATCCAGTTCATTAGTCAGCAAGTTTTCCTGTTCATGGTTTTATTGCTCCAGTTTGCTTATTTATTGGTCAAGACAAGTGAAATGAACAGGAAAAAGGCCAGCTAGGGTTACAATCTAGCTCTGTAATAGACAGATAAGGCTTTCTGTCCTTCAGGAATTTCCATTTTTGCTCTTTCTCCAGCCATCAAGTGTTGGTGTGGTCGTGATTCACTGCAAACCACAAGTAATATTTATTTTGCCTGACCTCCATCAATACAGGACAATAACTGTTTGTTAATTTCATAAATCTGTGGAAGCTTGTTAGTCCTTCCTGTTTTAAAGCCTTCCAGTGAAGTGAGAGTCTACTGTGTGGATAGATGCTTTATCTGGACATTTCTTCAGCACTGTGTTCATCACCATGAGCCCTTCTTTGTTAAATATGACAGTGGGTTTGTTGGGGTGCCACTGGTGGAGGTGGAGATGTTCAGAGCAACCTATGTGTAATCAGTACTTCCTATCTCATGGTAATACCTCTTATCTGAATAATTCGTAAGGAGGTAGTCGGCATTCAAAAGGATCTGGACTCTGAGTAACTCATAGCTAATGAAAAATGATGTTTGATGGACCGGCAGAATTCAGAGGCATTTAGCCCATCCTTTTGCCCCAACCATTATCCCTGTTTGCCTAAACTACCTTTCCTCATTTCCCTCCTTGCTCAGGAATATTCAGAGGTCTCTCCAAGAAATCTGCTTGTTTATGGGAAACAGCTGGGAAATGCAATGAGTTTAAAATAATTCTGTCTTGTATGATTGGATCCTGTAATTTTTTGTCTGTTCCCAGAAAATATGAAAAATAATTTATTGCTTTCTTTAACATCTTTAAAGGTTTGTATGTGTTCTTTCCATCTTCTGTAAATTGAACAGGATTTTTTCTTCTAGTAGGGAATGTAGAGATATATTCAATACCTATGAACTGAATACCTATGTACAGTATTTGTTAATTATGCAGCTGTCATCTGTCTCCAGCAGCTTTTCAGCATAATTGTAATGAACATTATTCCTTTCCCTTCTGATCCTTTCATCAAAATCTTGTTATGTTTTATGTTTTCCTTAAAGTCAAAGCTACAGAAGTCATGGGATTATTTGAAATTCAGCTTTTCTTAGAACTTTTTAGAGAGAAGGATACTACAGGGAAAAAAAAAAAAAAAGGAGTATGTTCTGGGCCAGCACACACATTCTTCTTCTCCCTTCTCAACCATTTAAAATATTTTTTCTCTCTTTAAAAGAGCAGATCAGCAAAAGCTTTTCTTTTGCTTGTTTTAGCAATTCACATGAAAGAAAATTTGCTAACATTGTGTTGGCTAGCAGACCACACAACAGCTGCGAAAGCTTCCCAGCACCTACGGTCAATAAGGAAATGGCTACTGTACTAGTTGACAAACTGCACTGTTTTTGAGAAACTCATTACCTCCAGGAGAACTGTGGTATCGTTCTCAGGGAAATCTGATGGCTAAAGTATGGTATTTTTCATCTGTGTGCCTTCATTTTGAATACAAAACAGATGCAGAGGTACTAGCTTCCATTCCTCATAATATTGTCATTCTTATCAACAAGCTGAACTGATAATAGGTTGAAAAACTGTAGCTGGGTGGCCATTACTTTTAATCCTCTAGCAGTTATTTTTTGCCCTATTGTTTCTCACCCTTATGAAGACTGCCTTACAAATACCCCACGATTTATCCACCACCATGGAGCAGCTATTTACAGTGGAGTTTTTCTGTAGTCACATGGAAAGCAGATCAGCCTAGCTGTAAAATCAGAAATGAATCAGGTTGGGTGAGACCCACAAGGTGACTTTACAATAAGAGCTCTATCACAGGAGGAGAGGTGTGACTGGAATTGAGCAGAAGGCAACTGTGGCAATGGGGTGCCAAATGACAGGATGGTGTCTTTTATCCGAAAATATCTTAATGTCTGCCACTTAAGCATACACCAGTACTTGAATGGGTAATTCATTAGAAAGTCAGAGTATTGCTCTCCTTGTTTATGTTCCTCTGCATATTAGAGGAAGAGGTATGTTTCATCTTAATATGCTGAATGTGTTTTTCTTCTGTCCACAATCCACAGTTAAGTGATTTAATTTTCATGTCTGGCTCCTATTTATTCCACAGCCAGAAATGTTACATCTGTTAATAGTCTCATGCAAGCTCCTTTAGTAGTCAGTGGAAAGTCTTCAGCTGACGTTAATGGGCTTTAAATCAGACTTAAATCAAAGTTTTAAGTGAAGAATCTAGTTGGTAGCTTCTGTATTTCTACAGATTAGTTTATTGATAACATTGGACTATATTTTTAAGAAATGGATTTCACTTTAGCAAAAGTACATGCAAATCAGCTAATTGCTTTTCTATGTGCAATGCCTGAAAACAAGCATGCTCTTTTTTGATAGCACAGTGGATTTTTTTTTCTTCTTAATGTGCTTCCATCACATTAAACCAAAAGGAAAATTAAATTGTTTTATTGCTATAAGCTATTCATATTGTTATAATCTGTGTATCTGTCAACTTTGGATATACTTGAAGGGGAGACAGAGAGAAGGGAGTGAGCTCGTCTGAGGAGGATGATCATCAAGGAGGTACTTGAGAAATAAAATGGGAAACAAATAGAAATGCTTGCAGGGAGGGAAACAGAATTAATGGAGAAAGCATCTGGGAGTAAAGGAGAAAGTTTATTGGTCCAAAGCTAAGGGTCCATGCCTAAAGTAATGATTAAAGAGGATAACAGGGTGTGGAGACTTTGTTCTTTGCTATCTTGTGGGATCTAACAATTACTGATCAGCCAGGGATGGCTTTTTGCATGCTCTCGTGTGCTCTGGTTTGGGAGTGTGTGAACTGCGAGCAACTGTCAGGCTAGCAGAGGTTTTTGCATTCCCTTTTTCTGTCTTCTGTGAATGCCTATGAATCTAAGGACTTCCATTCTTTTGGAGGTTTTGTCTTGTCTCTCCATATGGGGAATAGAGGGGGAAAAGTGTTTTAAATATGCTTTTGAGACAGTGCTTGAATAGAGGAGCTGAGAACAGGTGCTCCTGATGCACATCACAGACTTGTGTGCCAGTGCTGCTGTGTAGTAGTGATAGCAAAATAGCAGTTCACAGCTTTTGGAGATTCTCTCGCCGCATCTGTATTTATACCCATGGATATTTTCACTCTGCTGAGAAAATTGTACTTAAAAGGAGATGATTTTCACACATGTAATTACCACTCATTGTTACCACCTTGCAATAGAAGTGCTAACATGTGAGGACACACACTACATTTGTGATTTTTTTCAATGGTCTAATGAATGTCTTGAAAGTGTTTCCAAGCATATTTGTAGCCTCCAAAGCAGCTTTACGATGCATGCAACAGACAGCAAACATTATAGAATAAAGTGGTTTCCTTATTTTTATCCAAATACAATAGCGTCTCCCTGCAAAGCTAACCATGAGAAACTACTATGTGCTTGATTGCTATCTTGTCTGAGAAACATTTCATCTTTCTGAAACAGACCCCAACACCCTCCTGCCCTTCCAGCTTTCCTCCAATATATGCATGTAGACAAGGTAAAAAAACTACCAAAGGAAGCAAAACACCTTAGAAAACAGAGGTGCAGACCTGAGGCTGCCCAGGATAACCCAGGTCCTTCTTCACTGTTGAATCCACTCATCTTGAATCTGTAAGAGCAAATACAGAGGTGAGGAGCACATCCAAAATTCTGCCATCTCCAGGTGAAATGATATATCTTTACTACACATACATGCTCCCTGTCTTCATTATGAATAGAGCAGGAAATGTCTGCTGTAAAATACTTTCCATGCTCCTCTGAAAAGGCAACACATCTGCTAATATTTATGGCTCTTCCCTTTCCTTTCACAGTCCCCTCACCCTTCACGCACAATGCCATCAAACATCGCTCTTTCATTTACCCAGGATAAGGCCCACAGATTTTACTCATCTCACATTTAACAGATGATAATCCCCAAGACAAAAAAAAAATTATGCTAAGCTTCTGGCACAGCCTATTCAGCACAGTGCTAAAATGAGGCACCACAACCTCTGTTGGGGTGCACATGTATCTCTTCCTTTTTCCACGTATGCAGAGGTTGCCTGAAGTGCTTCATATCACAATCACAGCTCTCCCAATTTCTCCATGTCCTCAGCCCTTCAGGACACCTACAGCTAATCTGGAAACAGCTAAACTATTGGCAGGTGCTCACTCCTTCCTATCATGTAATTCAGGGTCAGCAGAATTAAAGTTGTTTGGATAAATAGCATATGCATATGGTTTATCTCTGTTATTTCCTGGTTTTCAGAGGTCTGAGTTTTAGGAGTGCAGTTGCAGAAAATACTGTTAGAATCTGTGAATATCCTTGGGCTTTTGGGAAGTATTATCACGGTGAGTCTGAGTATTTTCACAAGGACGAGAAACTCCTCCCCAAGAGTACAGTCTGAATTACTATGCTGGGCATATTCTGGACTTCTATGACAAAAAGTGAAGGTATTTTCATTCTCTGAGTTATAGCTGAAATCTGTGTGAAGAACAACCTGATTCTTGTATAAGGCTCTTGTCTTGCAGGTTTTGTTTTTTTTAAATGCAAACAGGGAAACCATCTTTGAACTCTCACCTTTCAACCAGTCACAGGTGAGGCTCTCACATTACAGACCCTGAGAGTCACTTCTGCAAAATGCAACATTTCTTTCAATATTTGAGCACACCCTGGGTTCCCATTTACTTTAGTGGGCATCATAAGCCTCAGCAAATTCCAGAAGTACCCACTGCAGCATTGTCCACCAGTGGGATTTCTGCCTTATGGAGGAGGCCCAGGAGGATTGTTGCTTTCTGTAGTGCTACAGACTGCTCTGGCACAAAGTTGCCCCATGACAGTACCTGTGGCCTCAACATGCAGCCTCCTCCTTTGTCAATAGGAAGAAGCAGAGGAAGATCTTTCCTAGAAGGGTTACAATCATGACTGTCCCCATAGGGAAGAAGGACTGTCCTTAATTAGCTAAACAGGTAACTTATTTTATCTTAGTTTAACATGAGTTATCTTACTCTAACATGAATTAGCTAAGTATTTGGGGATTTTCTTCTTAATCTAGATTGAAATACCATAAAATCTGGATAGTATAAGAAATTATGTAAAGCAACTATTCCTGTAAACCTTCTGTTTTGGTGAAGAGATGTTTTTGATCAAGATATGTTTCTACTTCTATTTAGAAGGTCCTTGATAGAATTGTACCAAATAGCAGCCAGGAGCTGAGTATTTTTTGTGTATGCTCTCCAAATCCAGAGTATATCTGTACTGGTTCTGTTGTGTCCAAGACTGGTCTCTCCTTTCACTGGAATACTTCTCTCCCCTTCTTTACTCTCCCCTTCTTTCCTTTTCCTTTCTTTCCTTTTCTTCGTGAACAGGTGACCTCAGTAATATGATGAAATGCATGGTGATTTTTAAAGCCTCAAAGACAGGCTACCTCAGACCCCTGGAACAATTAAAGATGATTTTATGACATTAAAGTTAATGACCAGCAAAAATTTGAAAACAACATTTGCCCATAGAATAATACCAAGAGAGTCCAGTTCATTTTGGTTATGCTTTGGAAAATGAAAGGCACCAGCTGAAACCAGTTCCTGTTCTGCAAAGATATTGTTAAACAATGTTAGCACTTAGAAAATAATCCCTCCTGGTCTTTTTTGCCTTTCAATAAGATTCTGTAGCAAATACAGTCTGTGTGCACTGACAGAAACAACACTGAAGAAATTGTTTTTGTCTTCTCCGGCAAAGAGATGTGTTTTTTTCTTTTCCTTCTACGAAGGCAACCATAAAAGGCTGGACAACAATAAAAATCAGTCATCAAAAATTTTCCCTGTCAAAAATATGAAGAAGTAAAGCTTAGAAGTGGAGCTATATCACACACTGAATGGCTCCAATGTATGTTATTTGGGAATGATGTAGGTGTGCCAGCAGAGAAAACTTCCCTTCCACAAAGAATCTATATTATATAGAAATATACTCCATCCTACTTAACATAAACTGACCTTGCTCTGTGTCTTCTGATGTAAGGCACATTCACCTGACCTGCATCTGGAAATGGAGTTGCAGCTCTTCAGACAAATTAAGGATATCAAAATGCCTGACTTCCAGGAAGTTCTGCACCACTGTACTCCCATATATTACTGATTTGATGGCTATCTGAAGAAATAGACAATGACCTAATTCCTTAGCTAATAGAATTTTTCCTATGGACTTAGCTGGTGCAGGATTTTTTTGGGGAAGGGAAATGAATTATGCCAATAAAAGCAGAGTCCTGTCAGTAATGTTCATTTAGTCCATATGGAGCAAAACCATAAAGGCCTCAATTTCTAACAGTAGCCACCATGACTCTGGCTTTTGCTATGGCTCTGCTGGATCACTTTTCCAGTCCCTTTGACTGATTGTTCATATTCACGTCCTGTGTGCTTGCAAAACACTGTTGCAGTTAATTTTGTGCGAGTGATAATTCCCATGATTCCCATCTCACCCCTACACTCCCGCAATTACTCTTGTTCCTTCACTACAGAGAATTAGTCTCACATTTTTATATTATTTTTGAAATATTTCTCACACAGAGCTCTGCTTATGTCTGCAAATTTAATACCTGTTCCAGCATGCTGTACTTGTCCTGTCCTTGATTTACTATTTGAAATAATAAATGCAGAGCATTTATGTAACACTTTGCCTATGGAGACTCCATGGTGCAGAACAAAAAAGGTAGGTAACACTAACCCTGTTTTGCAAATAGTAAAACATGACACAATGGTGGTTTTGGCCATTTCAGGCAGTCCTAAAATTAGGTCTGGAATTCAATTGAGTTATACCAGTATTAGGCCAGCGCAAAGCAGTGTTGAATCAAGTATTTATAAAACACCAGCCCTGTGATATCTCATTTCAGTGGCATGAGACTGAAGAACAGCAGTATTGAGATGGAGGGAGACAAAGTGCCAAAACAAGCACCTATGCTGTAGTGGTCCAGGAATGAGCCATGTGTGTCAGCCTACCGTGTTTCACATGCACTAAAGGGCAAAAAGCTTTTTTTTTTTTTTTTTTTTTTTTTTTTTTTTTTTTAATTTAAGTAATTGTATCATAATATTTAATTTCTTGCAGCCGAGTCACTCTCCACTGCAGACTATCAGGAGATAAGGCAGGCTCTCACCAGGACTGCTGCAGACAGGTGTTTCACATACCTTTATGCTGCCCTTTGACACCCCTGGTATGTATATTGAGATGCTAAGCTGTCCTAAAGCAGCGTAGCTCTGTGAAAGCCAACAGAATGACTCCACTTAACGCCAGCTGACGGCTTTGGTCATAAACATCCCAGGCCCTCCTGTGAAGAGACAGATTCAAGCTTGCTTTTTAAGATGCAGATGGAATATCGATTGAATAGTAGATGAAGACCACCAGGATAGTTTTGTTTCCAGTGCAAGCATCATTCTTCTTTATAGATTAAAAGTGTGTCCATGCAATGACTCCATTTCTCTCATCATTTGTTTTAATCACTGCTGACTCATTGTTTTGCCTGCAGTCACTTTGCTGTGACAACAATGATTAATAAGGATAATTCAGAAAGTTATGTTTATGGAGAAAGTAGGAATTAATATCCAGGTGACAAACACATAACTTAGCTTTTAAAGAGGGGGGTATAAAATTAAATTGCGATTTAGAAAATATTGTCAATTCTGTAAGCTCTGCTGTGCTTTTATGTGAAGAGCACATTGTAACCCAATCATGCTAACGAATCACCATAGAATTTACATTAAATCACTACAAAGAATTGGGATACCATATTAAGAATGCACAAGAGTTTCATTTTCATTAATCTTAGGGTATTTTGAAGGCTAAAGTGTATCAGCAGCAAATGGCCATTCTGTGATTCCTTGTGCGGTTCCTGTAGAAACCACATTCAACTTAGAAATGAGGGATAAACAGGGGATTTTCACATGAATTAGCAACAGACGGAAATCCAGAAATCCTTTTCATGTTTTAGATACCTGCTGTGATAAAGAATAGCCGTAACCTATTTCTTCTTTCAAGAAATAGACACAAACCATAAGTTGCTAAGGCTCTGCTCTATTTTGTTTTAGAATTTATCTCACTGGATGAGACTTTGTAGACACCACCTTTTGCAGCTAAGATTCAAATACACTTCATATGCTGCACAAGGCCAAAGTTTCAGCCACATTCAACTTCTGCTAGTGCAAACACATCAGCTTAGTGTTTTGTTTGCAAACGGATGTTTGCATTTTCCAGGGAGATTATGGGAATAATCCATACGATATTAAAAACCGTCACACAGAGCTTGGTCAAAATTTCCAAATCTAACATCTGACTTCTAAAACTCTGGACAAATAAAATGAGATTAATTTTCAAAAATACTAGAAACCCATCACTATCATTGACCTTAGTGAAAGTTTGGGGTACTCCACAACTTGGAGAGTGAAGTTACTTTTATTTAGCTGCTTAGATATGAATCTAGGACCTTAATTTAAATGCTCTATCTTAGATAGTCCATGGCTATCCTAACAGGTTAAACATGCCAGGGAAAGCTGCTGGGCCTGGAGGCGGTTTGCCTTGGAATAGCTCACATCTACACAATTTAGCTGCTTTAGCCACTAAGAGAGGGTCACTAAATGTAAACTATCTATTGGGAACAGGCCCTGGGCCATTTAACTGCCAGGACATGCCAGGAATTTGACTGAAAGAGCTGGTGTGAAACCCACATGCATGCCAGGGAACAGTCTCATGGTTTATTAGCAGAAATGACCTTGTTCCAGGGTGCAGGAATGTTCTTGCACACATTTGGGTTTATTACTGTAGGTACAGTGTATTGTTTCAAAATTTTGCATGGTGATTTTATGAAAGTCAGGTTTAAAGTTCTGCATTGGGGTTATCATGTGGTTTTTACTCACTTGAGAGCCATAGCTCGCCAAGAAGAGAATTTTTAGAAACCTAAATCCACCTGGGTACCTTAGGGTGCTTGGCTACTTGTTGTTCTAAACCTTTGGCATCACCGCAGAGGATTTTGCTTCGCTCTATGTGAGGCACAACAGCAAGTACTTGCCCAGGACTGAATGATGAGTGGGGAGCAGGCTGCAGCAGAGTCCAGAAGTTGTACACAGCAGAAAGCATATGGTTTATGTTGAATGGGATATTGGTTATACTTCCCATCCTACCCCAGTAACTAGTAGGCATCTCATTCCCTTCTCTCCTCCTCCCTTTCCAACACACGTATCAGCTCCTGGTGTGTTGTTGGGGGCCTGCTGGGTTGTGGTCTCACACTTTACTGAGTGCCCCACTGTGAGTTAGGGGCTGGCAGTGAAATTCTAAATCAACTCATTGTGGATCTTTAGCAAAAGGAGTGAGCTGCCATGCAGGACCATTTATTTGGAAAGCCAACGTTTTTGTATTCTCTCTCTTAAGGCTGATGTCAAACCTCATGACAAAATTGTTTCCTCATGTTGTACAAGGCAGTGGTGTGCAAGCCAAGATCCCATGCTGTCCCCACTCCTTCTCTCCTGCAGCAAAGCCCCAGAGTTGGAATAGAAAAGCCATCGTCTCAGCAACTTGTCCCGTCTCAGTCCACGGCTCAACACCATAATGCAGTTTGTGTAACAGCAGTATATACATAGCAGTCAGTGCTATCATTGTACATGAGTTCAGACCCACTGCAGCCTAAGGTTTGAATTCTAAAACATATTGTATTTTTCCATTCCTTTGCCCCTTTCTTTAATGGTATATTAATTTTCCACACGTTATAAACAAGTCACAAATATGTTCATACCACCTGAGAACTGTTTGGCACCTGCTTATCCAATAGCCAGATAAGATATTAGCTGTCCCTTCTGAGAAAGATCACAGTATTACACACCCCACAACGCCCCAGAGTGGGAATGCACACTTATCTAAAGTGGATCAGGAGAACACACACATCTATACCACATGTTCTCTTAAATTAACAGACACTTTAATAGCACAATAACTTGTATTCTCAAGATGCAACTGAATGGAAAACTGACTTTAGACTTATTGAAAACCTCTCTAATGAGAAATTAAAGCTACTGAATGATCTTATCAAAAAGGATTCTGAACACTTTCCTTGGACTGAGAAACAAAATCTCTGAATACCCTTTTGTGCTCAGAGTCACTGAACATTACTGGCTTTTTTAAGGAACTTCTTTAGCTGGCTATTAAATGAGATTGGAACCAATCAGACAATCTCTTGCTGATGATTTCTGGAGCAAGGCATGAAAAGAACCAGAGAATTTGATCTCTCATTTCCTCTTCTGTTCCTTTCATTATGTTTAAGTCTGTTCCCTTTTTCTTGTTGACTGATTAAACAGCATTCGAATGCCACCGGAGGGAAGCAAGGTGGGATGTGTTTTGCAGGTCTTTGCCAAAACCAAAATTCATTAAGTTTCTTTGCAAAGAAAGCTTGAAACCTCTGGGGAAAAACAGCCATGCCTCCTTGGGCATGGCCAGCTAAGGAATAGAGAGAGGATTATCCGAGGAGCACTTAGGAGCATAGTTTCCATGGGCTCCCATATGTCTGTTCAGTTTTCTAAAAGTCTTCCTCTACCAGAAGAGGAAGGAATATTTGTCAGTCTTTCCAAATATGAACCAAGTAGGAAACCTGTTAAGAACACACAGGGTTACTGCCTTCCTCTCAGAAAGGAATTTTTGAAGTGACAATGCTTAAGTGCAGCAGGAACACTATGAAATGTGTCTCACCAAGGGTTAATAGACCAGGTTAGCAGGAACACATTGTACAGAAGAAGCCAGAATTTGGATCTGTGTAGTTTGCCATGAGCTCTATCAGGACTGAAATTTAGCTGGCCTCTTAAATGATGAAGAGTGTTAGTGAAAAGCCTATGAATTCTGAACTGCAGATTTTTCCTGGCTTTGTAACACTCAGGAGGTATTTCTTCAGGCTAAACAGATGACTTACAGACCTCTTAGAAGTATCATACAAATGATTATTAGGAAATAATATGCTCCATGCTATGTTGGCTTTGTGTAACACATAGCGTAATATCTCCCTGCATAGTACACTTTTCTTTGTTATGTGAACTATACACAAGCTTTTTCAGAGAGAGATAATTTTTGTACTGTGGCATCAGCTGTGTATTCAATGTTTTATTGGCCAACAAGATTGAAATGCAGGTCACTCAATATTATTATGTGATTGAAGTTAGAAATCCCTCCCCCACCCCCAAAATAAAGTATTCAGTAATACTTTGTAGCCATTATTTAACATTCTAGTGGTAATTCATTTCAACTGGATACTTATCACTAATACTCACGGAAACTATATTTCTATAGCTGTGGAGGTCAGGATGGTGAAACTGCACGTTTAATTCTTTATCATCACACTGATCAGCAATGTTCGTTTGCTAAATACAGGTGGGATGAAGCTTGGAATGGCAGAGATTTGACAGCAGGGAAAAATCACGTACACTTACCTCTTCCTCACATCAACAAGAATCTGAGAGAAACTTGCAAGATCAGTGTTTGTCATTAAGTTCAAACCTGAAAACCCTTCAATTTCAGAATGGTTTGCACAAGTACTTGACCTACTGAGAATCTTTCCCCTAAACCTCACAGTTGCAAAGCATTAGATCACTTCATAACTGTTTTGAATGCCTGCTCTGAATAAATCTGTGTCTGAGTTAGTCACCATCAGCTCCCTGTAGTCAGTGGAAAGAATTAGGCATTTAAGGGCACAAATGAGCTGTCTAATTTCAGATGTGCACTTTAGGATAAAAGAACCCATTCTATTTCAATACCTATTTATCTTCAAAAAGTATAAGGGGAAGGCTAGCAATCTACCTCGTATCTTGAAGTCTACACTAAAGAAATTTAGTCAGTGAAACCCAGCTTAATGAAAAAGCCAAAATGAATACCAAAAAGCTCTTTATAGCCGTATAGAATATTGGCAAGGAGTAAACAAATCATCTTGTAATAAAGACCAACAAGTAAAACACTGGCTTTCCAGTCAAAATGGCTACTACACATTCCTGTTTGTGCTTTCTCCTTTATTGAGAGATTTTTGAAATAAGAATGGTAAAAGAGAAAGAAATGAAAAGTATATAGTGAAAAAATGACTGTAATATTATACTCAGTAATCTTCTGCTGAAAGCTTTTTTTTTTTCTTTTTCCCAGAAGAGTGCAGAAAGAGAACTCTGCAAGTTGCTACACATAAAAATAATCAGATAGAGCAAAACCCATTGAAGGTTCTTTCAGTGAAATATAATTCACAAACAGCAACACCTTAAAGTTGTAAAACATCTTGTCATGCATCTTGAAACATGTTGATATGACAAGTTACAAGATGAAGCAATTTGGCAGGTATACATTAGGACTAGTATTATATCATATGTAAATACTTCACTGGTTTCAATAGAATTTAGCTTTCTGATATTCTAGAATGCTTTTGGAAAGCCCACATGAGCCTCTTTAGGCAATGTGGGCACAAATGACTGTGTTATTCCTGCAAATGAATCTGAATTACACATGATGAAATGCAATCAAACCATGCAAACTTGGAAAGTTACTGTTCATCACCTGAGCTCCTAGCACTGATCATACGTACCTTTTTGGCATACCGTCAGGAATGATTGAGTCACTGTGGTGTAAGGAAGCATTGCCCAGCAGCTGGGTGGTAATAACTGACTCTTCATGCTTTTCTCCACTGTTGGGGAAATACATTTTAATTCATCTAATGCATTCTGTTTCATTACTGGAATAAGCCAGGAGGCACAACTGGCCAGCTGTGGGAGCTCAGCTGCATAGTGGCAATTTATTCACCTGTCATAACTCAGCCTTGTTAGATTGTGTGTTCACACGTGCTGTGCTACAGACCCTAGACCCATCTCTTTTAAAGTGGGTTCTAAAATGTAGATTTTTTTGTTTGTTTGTTTGTTTAATGTTCCCCTTATTCACTAAGTGCTCAGAATTTTTAATTACAATCCAACCAGCAGGGACATTTCAATGGCACCAACACAAACAGTAAAATCCTTCCATCAGTTCAATCTTCTGCCTAGCTTTTCACAAGATTTGTTTTGGAAATTGTAATCTTTTCTGCTGGTGAAAAGTTTCATAGATTTAAGAAGCATTTATGTTAAACAGCAATGAAGTCTACATATAATCTTTCTTCAGAAGCATCAGTACAGATGAAAGAAGGATTAGAAAGCTTTTTTTCCTGCTATTACACCCAGGACAAGATATTGATATGGAAAATCAGGCTGTCCCTATATTTATAGAAACATGGTCTTAAACTAGTGCTCTGAAATAACCTCAAACCTTAGAATTCGTCTTCAATCTTTTTTCCTGTGCATCTTCTGTTTCAGTAACCATCATCAGCAGATTCTTTCTGAAAGTCTCAGGGACGCTAGAGGTCAAGTAATTCCTTAAGGTAGTCCTTTGGGACACACCACTGATAAAACAGAGAACAGTGCAAACTGTAGGAAATGTTTCCTATAAAATACATAGTACATCAGCACTGCAGCATAGCATTCCATGAATAATTGATTTGTTGGTTTGCCTGCTAAATGGGAGAGAATGTTTTTCTTCAAATGGTAACTATTTTTTCACTTGCCTAAACAAAAAAAAAAAAAAAAAAAAAGAAAAAAAAAAAGAATTCTATGAAACATTTAATTTGATCTGAAACGAAGAGTCTCATTCTCATTTTGGACATTTTTAGCAGAAAAAGAAACCTATGGCTCTGGAGGACTTTGTGACTTTGTTCAAAGCCCTTTCATAACACAGAGGAAGAAAGGGAAATGTTTCCCTTTTAATCAATAGTTCAATGTCAAGGCGACTTTTCCAGGACTGAGAGACTTGAGCTCAGTTCCTTTCTTTGTCTAGGGGAAGGAGGATTCACATCTCCCACAGATGTTTCCCCAGTTAACCTGCTGCTGGACTCTTTGAGTGGATTGTTCTCAAGCCATTGTTTCATAATTGGTAGAGTCAGCAAGAGATCACCTTGCTGCTGAAAGTTATGGGACTGCTCTCCTTCCACCTTGTCCTCAGTTAGCTGTCTCTTTAGTGCTGCTGCTGCTGCTGCTTTTATGGCCAGGAATATGGCCTGGATGCAGACTATATCCATGTAGAAAAACAAAATAATTGCTTTCAACTGGACCTGACCCTGTCTCCAGGCTCTCTGCTCAGCTGCCCAAGTACAAGTGCCACTGCAAAGGAAAGTTGGCCACATTGCTGGAGATGGAGACAGAGGATGCATCCCAAGGTCTTAGCTGTCTGTGACCCACGACCCAGGGTTGTGAAGCTGAGCTCTCTGATCTCAGCTCAGCCTTACTAAAAAACATTGGTGCTGAGCTCTGAGGGAACAGAAGCGAAAGTCATGCAAAGTAAGCAACGTAAAATCACAAACAGAAGTGAAATTTTGAGCCATAAATTAAACACTCAGGAGAAAACTACTGACACGTTATGGTATAAAGCTCCAAGAAATAAAATGAAAGCAACTCAGTAAGGTCAAGATTCAGTCGTTTCCAACAGAGAGGCTGACATTTCCCCACCTGACTGATGGCTGCTCAGCCTGAAGATGCTCACGGAGCACGAGTATGCTCATGCTGAGCCTAGTAGCTCTGGCTGCTTGCTGTGTGTATTCACCAATAAATAAGTGTTGTGATCTCATAAAATGTTTACAGTCCTGCCTGCAGCATCTCTGCACCAGGCAGGCTACAGGGCTGTCCACACCTCTGCTTCTTCCAACTTCGTAAATATACCACCACAACCTTCACATTGAAGCAACGTCCATGAGAGATGCTGAAAGCTACTCACCGTATCATCCTGTGCAATGGGACAGTTATTGCAGTCAGGGAGAGGTTTAGATCCTCTCCAGCAGAGCTGATAACTAAGCCTCAGTTAAAGTTCCAGCTACAGTGCTACTGGATAAATCGAGATGACCTTCAAACTGTGCAAACAGTGAACTCACCGCGCTCTGCTGCTGCCCTGCAAGAGTCGTCCACTGTGCCATCTCCTCTCCTGTTGCAAATTAGCACATGGCCCACCACCAGCAGACAGGCATCACATTGCTTGTAATCGACATGCGTGGAGCTGTGCCAATTGACACCAGCTGAGAATCTGGCTTATACACAACTTGCATTGGATTTATTAGCAGCTCGGTTTGTGCACATAGGCTTTGTCTTTGGTATAGACGGGTGTGTTTGTGCCGGATTTACAGCTATCTTGCTGTAAAATACTAGGATGCTGGTAGCTTTTGCTGCAAATAAATAGCCAGAATTGATTGCAGGTGAGGATTGTCAGGCTGAGTTCATTTATTTTTTACTGAGGCAGATGGTAATCTGCCTTGTCATTAGTATTTTGCAGCAAGAGTGATCTCTGTGTAGAAATAACCATCTCTGGAGTGAAGACAAGCCATTGCTGACACCAAAACCCACGTAAAACATCATGTTTCCTCTACAGAAAGAGCACATGCTGGGATGAAGATGAAAAATTCTCCGATACATACTGTTTGGTTTAGTAAGAAGACACATTACATCTCTTTTGTGCAATATAACCATCAGCTAAATTGATCCTAAAAACGTACTGGTCCATACAAGTGGGAAAGTGGCTGTATTAATGTGTATGTAATAGTGCCATCCCTGCTGGGGAGCCAACGATAGGTTATGGGTAGTTGAGAACCGACATGCCTAATTGCTTCACCTTGGTAATCTGGGACAAAACATGGGGCAAGGAGCGGGGGGGAAGGCAGCAGAGGCAGCTATCACACAAGGCTCATGCATTATTCAGCTATATCTTCTCACAAAGCTTCGTTTCCTCACTAGTGATCCTCACTGTAACTCCCATCCTCTTTTTCATTTGTCTCATTAGACCCACTGGACTCATTTCCACCTGTTCAAATGAGTTCACTTTCAGAGACGATAAATGAAGGGGGAAATGAAAAAATTGCCTGCTCCCCAGGGGTATTTTCCTACTAACCCATTCATTACAGCTTGACTAATGTCCTGAAGCATGAGATTTTATACCCTTTACGCAGTTTTATTCTGTTTTATGTAACTAGCTGATATTATCCCTATGTCTAATTAAGATTCCCATTCCTTAATTCTGAAATAGAAGAAAATTACAGCTGTATTTCCTCACGTAAAGCTATTTTATGAGCTGGCAAAGTGATCTTTGTTCACAACCTGTAAAACTCTTTGCGCTTCTTGGGAATGAAAAATGTTAGTGAAGTTTTCTGGAATATGAGCATAGAAAGGATTATATTGGCATTTACAGGCTTTTCTGTATCTGTAAATTCAAATGAGTGGATTGAAATCAGTCAGTTGTTTAGTAGTAGTTATAGGGCAGATAAATGAGTCTGTTAGCTAGTGCTTTTTTTTTTTTTTTTTTTTTTTTTTTTTTTTTTTTGCTAAGGGTAGGTATTCACATCAAGAAATATTCAGCAAAATTGGCAATCAGCAAATGAGCCAAGTAGCACGGTCACTGAGTTAAACTCCTGAAGATACGTGGCTCCAAGGCTGAAAACTTACTTTGTGGCTTTTTTTTTTTTTTTTTTTAATAAAGTAGTCCATTTTCTTTCATGAGTTCTTTTAAGTTAACATTATTTTCCACCACTCCTGTGGTTTCAAAATGCAAAGAAAATCTGCGTGAAAGCTTTTAGAACCTTTTCAAAATTAACTCTAGTTTTGCTCACATGTTCTGAGAGAAGCCTGAATTTGCTCACAGAATGTCTTCTAAAGGCTTTCCAAAATTTTATCTTATTTCTAAGTTTCCAGTTGCAAATTTTCACAAAGTTTTTTTGTTTTTCTGTGTTTGATGCTGCTTATTTCAATGTTATAATAAATGGAGATTTTTTGCTATTATGAAGAACCAGCTGGAAAGCAGTACAAACTTTGAGGAAGAAAACCGTTAATTTTTATTGCTGTAATTTTAGGATTCTGGTGCCAGTGTTCTGTCCCAACTCTTCTGGGGCTGCTGTAGTGTACAGCTCATTAGTGTCTCCCAATGTGTTTTCCTTTATAAGTGTATTTAGTCTACAGAAATGCAGATGCTCAGACTCCCACCCTTTCATTTGGTTTTTATTCTTCACTTGTACAGACTTATAATCATACTGTCCCAGAATATATCTTTTATCTATGCAGGCTCTGACTAACACTAAAATGGTAGATATTAAGCATCTTCTTTGTATGTCGGGGTTCTCTCAAATCTCCTTTAGCTTTTTTTTTTTTTTTTTTTTTTATAGCGACGCCTGTATAATTTAAAGCGCATACAGGATATGCTAATGAGCTGTTGAAAGTATCAATAGCATTTGCAAAATTAAGAATTGGAAGTGAGTCTCAAAATGAGCCCTTTGAATTTAACTAAAATTTGCAGGCACAAATACACATATTTTCTGTTAACATCTTTACAGAAAGTGTACTTTCTTCTGTTTACAATATGAGATTTTTATTTAGCTTATTTATTATTTTGTCTAGGAATGTGTTTTCATGAGAAGACAGGGAATGTTTCAAGACATGTTTCCATAGCTCTATCTTCTCCTTGAAGAACATGAATGGGCCCAAGTGTTTGCTAAGTGTAAGACCGATGTATAACCTTCATCTTTGTTGTCTCCAAAATCAACCAAACAATTGCTTTGCAAAACACGAAAACAAGGCATGTACTTAATAAGCACCTAGCACAACAAGGGCAGGGATAGAGGATCGTTACTTATTTAAGCTGAAGACTTGAGCTAGCTGCCTCCTGCACCCTCAGCTCCCATGCTGGCCATCAGCAGCTGGGGAAGACCCACGTCCCCTAGGTGGCCCTCCATGCAGCGCCTTGTGTGCAGCACCCATCCTAACGTGAGCAGGAAAAGAAGCTGGGAGCATGGCCGGGGGCTTCAAAACATGTCCAGGAGAAGCTACTAATTTTCTCCATCTGGCACTAAAGATATTGACATTTCAGCGCCTGAAGAAACCACGTGCATGTCTCCATGTTGTGTCAGAAGAGTTTTCATATGCTTCTGTAAATGTCCAATGAAATCTCTTCTAGCAGCAGCTTTTCTCCTACTGAGGCAGCCCTTTGGGAGAGAGACCAAACTGCAGAGCATAGCTTTATCCATACACTTTTTGTCCACGTCCTTACTATGTCTGATACTGATCGTAATTTGCAAAAAGCTGGAGGCTCTTCTGGTTTTCAGTGTTTTTCCTTGATCTTTTTCAAATGACCATCTATCTTCTATATCACAGAGTTTTCTACAGCATCCATCACTGTTCAATCTACACACTTCCCTGCTAAATCAATTCTATGTTGTGAAGTCCCTGCAGGACTCTGGGGCTGTTTCTGCTCAAGTCCACAGTCTGCTTGGGGAATACTTTGTTTTAAATCATCATCATTCTCAAAACCTTTTAAATGGTGCCAAAGTACAACTGTCTTTCTAGTATGGACAAGAAAGGGCTTAGGAGTATGTGTTTGGAGGGATATGAGATAATTTAAGAGATGTGGTTTTGGTCAAAGTGCCAAGATCTTTTTTTGAAATCAATTTATAGGGAAATAATTATCTCTAAGCAATGTATATTGAATCTTCATTGTCTTGTGTGGAATTCTTCACTGCTTCAACAGAGGTTTCACTCAAGGAAATGAGAGAAATGAAAGAAAAGAGAGAGACATGCTGGCTAAAGGATCTACTTGGCCTTGTTGCAAGGTTCTGGCAAACAAATTATGAAATACAAATGTTTGTTGATTTGTGTCCAATGGGCCAAATTCTCCTGTCAGCTGCAAACTCAGGTGAGTTGTAAGGGAATAAATACATGAGCACAAAGGACAAAACATGCTGCTTCAGACCCAGTGCAGCAGTGCTTATGGTAGCATGGAGCATGTTACCACATTACTTGGGTAATGCAAGCACTGATGCTGGAAGCCATATGGCTGCAGCCGTGTGTGGTGACTGGCCTGACCCTGCTGCACCACTTGTGCTTCTGGTTGTGGTGTATGAGCTCTGCTGGGCTGTGAGGCCATGCTTGTTTAACTAACCAGCCTCGTGGGCTAGCTGATGATGAAATGGTGGAACTGGAGCTGAGCAAGAAGGTTGTCCTGTGGGCAGAAGTTCACCACACTGGCAATGCTCTAGCATTCAGTGATGCTCAGTGTTGAGGGTGGTAGTGGGAAAGAATAAAAGGTCTGGTGTCTGGTTTTGACCCTACTGCTGACTGGCTGTGTGGGATAAGGCATGTCACTTAACCACTCCACCAGCATAAAAAACTGCCCAGGACTTAGTTTCTGTGAAAATCTCATCCATGCAACCATGTATTCTTATTGCTGTGACTATTACTTTCCTTCCCTTCCATTCTGGTTTCTGTTTCACTACTAACCCATGTTCAAATTGGCTCTGATTTTTGCAGTTGTGGAGGAGAAAACTGCTGTCTCTGCACAGAGCCCCTCTTGTAATCAATAGAGAGCCTGCACAGGCAGTGGCACACTGCCAGTCTCCAGAACCTAGCTTGAACTTAAAAACTTTTGGAGTCAGGGCTGTCATCCTACCTTTTGTTTGTTCCAAACAGTGGTAAAACAAATGGAGCTCCAGTCCTGGACAGGACTTCAGAGCAGTGTCGCCTCACAGATGCTAAGGTCACCCTCAGGAATCGATGAAAAACAACCTGCAACCTGAGGCAAATAATGCAGAACCAGCTGTGATGAGTGCTTTGAGATCTCTCGATCAGGTGAAAAGAAAACAGGACTTGTAATAATATTCAATTGTTGTAAGGTCGGAGAAGTTTAAGAGGACTATTCCTCATAGGGGTAATTTAAGCTCTTCCAGACTAATAATACTCAAATGTGGTTTCATTTTAATGTTTCATATAGCTGCTTCCCATTGAAGAACAAAAGCTTCCACTTCATCCATTTCTAAGGGAGCATTTTGCCCTCCCTGCCCGAGCTCACTGTCTCTGGTTATCTCTCCTCCCAAGGTGGATACATGATTATGAAATGGTCAGTGGGTGTGCCAGGAAAAATCCCAGCCCTGAAAACAATGAGTTTCTGGAAGAAACAGGGCATAGCCCTGTGAATTTATTCAGGGCTGTCCAAGAGCTCCGAGAATAGGAGAGCCTCCATCAGGTACCAGCTAGTGCAATGCTGGATGCCTGGAGGCTGAACGGGACAGCGTGAGGCAGTGCATGGAGACTACGGTCCAGCACATGAAACAGGATTGTTCCCCCCATTAATTTCCCTTCCTATCTCATCTTTGCACATGTAGTCTCATTTCCCCACCAAATCTGGCCAACCTGCTCTTCTGTACAGTTTCTGTCAGGGCTGGGGCTTCTCATTGCTATTGCCCTGCCTGATGCGCAGTCTAACAGGACTGTGCTTTTTGCCTTTGGGCTGTTAATTTCTCCTGCAGTTAGGAATGAGGAGTGGCAATTGAGGAGAAAGATCAAGGGCAAAGCCTGGGCTGTGGGATGAGAACTTGCTGCATATTGAGCAGTCTGCAATCACATTGACTTGCTCTTTCTCTTAGATAAATGTTTCTGATGTAAGAAATGAGAGGTCCTGACTCCTTTTATTTTGATGGTTAGAGTAGCTTGTATATAAAGTAAGATAAAAGCACGCCCATAAGGACATCCC